>NC_089665.1:1200000-1500000 GCF_037042795.1 Molothrus aeneus
GCTCCTGTAATTTAATCTAAATAGACAACAGAGCTCTTGTAAAAATGAGACAAAGGACACGGCAAGACACTTCTGTGTGCCTGACAAAAGCAGCAAATGATGGAAGTGAACAGTTCTGAAGGGCTTTTAAAATGGTTCACTTGGCTGATTTTGGGCTGTCAGCAAAAATTATCAGTGAGGTGCCCTGCTGGGAAGGGTCTGGTGCTGCTCCTGCCATGCACACATCCCGAGCCACAGGGACCTGGCTCTGCTCTCTGAACCTTTTGGAAGCTTTTCCCCATGGCCTCAGGAGCAGGTGGAGATGCAGCCCCAGGACACAAACCCCTGGCCAGGAACTGCAGCCCAGGGGCTCAGGGAGGAGCTGGGAGAGCCTTTGGCAAAGCCATGGAGAAATGATCCCCTGCTCTGATGGGATTTGGCTGTGGCTGGAGGAGCCTGGCTGGCACAGGGGCTTTGTCAGGGCAGCTGGGGGCAGGAGCTGCTGGGAACATCAGGAAACTGCATTTTTCTCCAGCTCTGCTTTTTTCAAGTGTGGGATGAAGACATCTGTGCTGGCCATTAAAGCAGGAACATCTCCTGTGACTCCCCACCTCTGAGCACCCTCTGGAACAAGCAGAGATAAGGACAAAACCATTCCTGCCAAAATCTGAGTTCACCAGGCTGGTGAGAGGCTGCAGGATCTGGAGCTGGCTGAGCACAAACCAAAGCCACAGGAATGCTGGGTTTCAGTGTTCACAGCCAAAGGCCAGGATCCTGGAATAATCCAACAAGGAACATGAGCTTGTTGCAGACCCACAGAGCTTCAAAATGGCCAAAGCCAAAATGCTAAAGAGAAACCAGATGTAGTTCTGTACAATTAGATGGATTTAAACCCAAAATCCCAGGAAGGAGAGGAGGAGCATTGAACTTCCAGATGCAAAGTTTGTGTTTGTTTGCAGCTCTACAGCTGCAGAGTTGACCAAATCCAACCTCATGGGGGCTGACGGCTGAGCCCCAGGTGTGGGTTTGGGTTCACTCTGCTGGAGCTCACAGATTGGAGGGGACTGGAAAGAGGAAAATGTGTCCTGACAGCCCAGATTTCACAGAGGGATGGTGCAGCCCCGGGATTTGCATCAATTCCCTCTGTCCAGAGCTCCAGGAACAAAATGGGCAGGCACAGGAGGGACCCAGAGCAGCTGGGGATCACACTGGGAACCCTCCTGTGCCACCTGAAAGGGGAAAATCAGCAGCTGTCTGTGGTGGTGTTCACAGGGGTCCCAGGACAAGGGAAGAGATGAGAATCTTGACTCCATGTTACAGAAGGCTGATTTGTTATTTTATGATCTATATTATATTAAAAGAAAATGATATGCTAAAACTATACTAAAAGAATAGAAGAAATGATTTCATCAGAAGGCTTGAAAGGAATAGAAAAGGAATGGAATGATAATAAAATCTTGTGACTGACCAGACAGTCCAAGCCAGCTGACTGTGATTGGCCATTAATTAAAAACAACCACATGAGCCCAATCCCAGATGCACCTGTTGCATTCCACAGCAGCAGATAATTATTGTTTTTCTTCTCATCTGAGGCCTCTCAGCCTCTCAGAAGAAAAAATCCTAACGAAAGGATTTTTCATAAAATGTGTTTGTGACAGTTGTCTCCCTTTGGTGGGGGATCAACATCTCAGGATAGACAGGACCAGAGAGCAAGATGTTTCTTCATCATTCACAATCTCTTTGTCACCTTTTCTTAAACATTTAAAGGCTCCAGCACCTTCCCCCAGTCCTGGCTCATCAGTTAATATCCAGTGTTTCCTTTGGGAAGGAAACAATCAGCTTGAATGATGCCAAAGGTGCAATGACATAAAGGAGATGCTGGATGAGCTCAGCCCTGAGCCTGCTCATTGCCAAAGCTCCTCCTGCAGACAGGAGCCCCTCCCTGGCCTGGGAGATGGGCAGGGTGGGCTGTGCAAAGGGCTGGGCATTGACCTGAGGAATTTCCAAGCTGAGGAATTGCCAGGAGCACCTCCAGTGCCCCTGGCAGAGGCACCCAGGGAGCAGGGAAGGGACACAGCCCAAGGATCCCCTTCTGTCCCAGCTCCAGGGCAGATCCTGGGGGTCACCCTGTGCCTTGGAAAAGCAGAGCTGAGGATTTTCCATCCCATTTTCCACCTTGAATTCAATATATTTAGTCCAAATGTGAATTTATACCTAATTGTGTCTCTCAGTTTAACTCTGCTGCTTTGACAGAATGAAACACCTCCTAGAAAAATAAACTGGGGTTCTCTGTGCCTGAGGCAGATCCAGACAGTTCTGCCCTCCCTGGGATTACACAGGAGTTCTTCATTATCAGCTGCATCATTTCCAGTGCTGGGAGATTCTGAGGCTCTTTGCAGGTTGAGCTTCAAGGCACAGATCTGATATTAAGGAACTGCAGTCAGCACAAAACTGTATTTCTTAACAAAGGAAAAACTAAAAAAAAAAAAAGGTGATCCTGTCCTGATTGATGCCACTTCATTTGCATATGCCCACTAGCAGCACTTTGGTTAATTAACACATATTTTGTGTCTGTAGATGAATATGAAATAATGGGTTTGGTACTGAGGCTTTGGGTGTAAATTCAAGCACTGAACAGGTTCACTTCCCTCCTTCTGTATTTTCTGTGTAAATAAGACACAATAACTCCTCAGAAGGTGGTGACACATGACAAAAGCCAAGAAGAATGTACTTGTATTTTAGAGCCAGACGAGTTAATTAGCTCATCAGGTGGAAGCACTCTTTGGAGGGGCAGGGATGAGGAACAACATCTTCTTCAGGGGAAAATTGAATTCTGGAGATATTAACCCTTATGGCTCAAGTTCAGCTCCAGAGGCCTCAATCCAGAACTGCACTTAGGCAGCTGGAACAGCACCACCAAAATGAAAAGGGCTGCCCAGGTGGCTGAAGTTAAGTGCTCTGCTGGATCCCAGCCTGGGCAGTCAGAGCTGGAATTTCATTTCATTTTCTGAACTGCTTCCTGCACCAGCAGCTTCCAAGAGAGGCAGGAAATGCTGCTCTGATCCTTGAGCAGAAATACCCCAAGAGATCCTTCAGCTCCATGGCACCCAGTGCCTCAGGGCAGAGCTTTCAGCCAGAGCCAAGGAAGGCTGAGTCAGCCCTGAATCCCTCTGGAATGCGAGGCAGGATGGGCTGGGGCTGAGCTCCAGCACCAGGAGCTGCTGAGGAGGTCCAGCAGCAGCATCTTCCCTGCTGAGGGACCCCTGAGGAAAGCCTGGCATCAGGAGAGGGATAAAGGAGCTTGAACAGCTCTCAGGCCTTAGGGAAAGGTGCATCAGAGCCATCAGATCATCCCTGAGCCAGCAGCCTGGCTGTGAATAATGAATCACCTCAGAGAAGGCAGAGAGCTCCCTGCTGGGAGGGAATTCCCTTCCCAGGGGCTCCCAGTGGGAATGCTGCTCACAGGGAGCCCCACAGAGCTCCTGGGTCACAAGGACCCTGCAGACAGGGATAAAGGCACAGGGACATGGGAATGCTGCTCACAGGGAGCCCCACAGAGCTCCTGGGTCACAAGGACCCTGCAGACAGGGATAAGGGCACAGGGACATGGGAATTCTGCTCACAGGGAGCCCCACAGAGCTCCTGGGTCACAAGGACCCTGCAGACAGGGATAAGGGCACAGGGACATGGGAATGCTGCTCACAGGGAACCCCACAGAGCTCCTGGGTCACAGGGACCCTGCAGACAGGGATAAAGGCACAGGGACATGGGAATGCTGCCCAGCTGTTCCCACTGGGATCTCAGGGTGCTCAGGGCTGTCACACTCTCAGGGCTGTCACACCAAGGGACAGGTGCCAGGCTCAGTGCCAGGCTCCTCCTGCTCAGGGAAGGAAAAGGAAGATTTTCCAGGATGGCTGGAGGAGAGAAATGATCAATTCCCACTGAATTTGGCTGGGAATTTCCTCCTCCCTGTTGCACTGAAGCAGTCCCACAGGTCTGCCAGTACTGGGAAAGCTGTGGGAGAAGGGAGCCAGCGAATGTGAGAGGACCAAAGGAGCTGCTGGGATCCTGGCAGAGCCCAAGGATGCCAACACCTTTCCTACACCCAGGAGAGGCTGCAATTCCTGCCCCAAGCAAGGTTCAGGCCCACTAAATCCACCTGAACAGGGCACAGCAAGTACAGGGAGCCCCAGGGTTTGTCTGGATCAGAGGGAGCCATGGGCTGGACAGGGCACAATCCCCCAGGGATCCTCCAGAGCCTTTCCCAAAGCCCTGGAGCCAGGCAGGATCCTGCAGCCAGAGCTGCCATCCCTGCCCTGCCCTGCCCTGCACACGTGGGGCTGGAGACAGACACAGGGGAGGGTGGGAAAAACAGAACCTTCCACAGACACTGAAAGATTTGATCTGCAGCCCTGGGAGAAGCTTGGACTGATGTAAAAACACAATACACAGACATTTGGCAGAAAAATCATAAACTTATGTTTCGTAGTTGTAAGTAAGAATATGCCAATGATGCCTCAGGTTTAGCTTTTCCATTTTTCAGATTCTGTGCTGCTTCAGTGTGTGGGTCTGGGCTTCATATTATGGGATGGTGAGCTCTGTGCACAGAGCAGGGAGAAAAAACAATTCCTGCTCCAGCTGGGGACCAAGGACAAATGAGCCAAATCTCAGGCCCAGGAGCACAAACACCGTGGGCTGAAGAGAGAAAAACAAGGATGGGACTGCATGGGCTGGAGCTGCAATTGGACAATGAACTCCTCTTGGGACTTTTGCTGCTCACAGTGACCCTGAGATACATCAGAAAGTCTCTTTTCCCAGCCTGGTGGTCGAAGAAGGAGTCAGGGCTCTTCATTTCTTGGTCTCAACATTGTTTATTGTTTCTTATCTATAAAATTCTTTCTCCTGTCCTGCTGAGGTCTGCTCAGCAACACAGTCAGAGGCACTCTGCCTGCCCCCAGGGTGGTGTTGTCTTTTTATACTAAAAACTATGTGTACAATGTTTACAATTGCTTCCCAATACCTATCACCTATGTTAGACAGTGAGCTTCTACTCTAAACCAATGTAAAAGTGCCACCATCACAGCAGAAGATGGAAGCCAAGAAGAAGAAGGAGAAAGGCTGGACATGCCCAGATTCCTCCATCTTGCCCCCTGAACTCCTATTCTAAAAACCCCAAAAAATCTATTTTTTCACCCTGTGATAAATTCACTCTCATTCTACTGAAACTTTCGTGGCTTGTAATTCTTCATATAAGGTTGGGAATTGTTTTTTCCAAGGGCTCAATCAAAGGCACAGGGCTCTTGGGCTCGAGTCCTCCAGGACAGCCAGAGGAATTTCCTGGGTTCCGACAAACTCCAAGGTGCAAATGGAGCAGAACTAACAAAAGTGAGAGACCCCATGATCGATTGTGCATTTTGTGGCCATTTTGGGTTGTGCTGCCCAAGGTGGATCCATGGAGGCCTCTTAATAAATCCCTGCTTTATTCTTTAGCTCTGTCTAGTCTCTGTTCCAGGTCAGCCTTCACAAGGCATCACCTTAACTGAGAAAGTGCCTTGATGAGATGGTGAAGGGTTTATAATGTGGGGATGTGGTTGTACAGAGTAGCTGAGAGTTTAGAAGCTATAATAGTTATAATAATGTGTGTGCATGTGAGACAGAAGCCATTGACAAAAGTATCCACAGAGTGGTAGAAGTAAGTAAAGGTGATAGGTGAGAAAAGCAGAATAAACCCTGTGGGGTTTACAAAGTTCTGTATTGCCTTGTAACAAAGAACCTGTGACTGCTCCTGAGCTATGGCTGGGTGCTTGCTCCTCTAAAATCTCACAGCCTCTGAGACTGATGTTTATCTGAGCAATAAATCATTCCTAGCCCCAAAATAGCCCCATCCCTTCATTTCTAGCAGTGCCAATGACAGGGGAGCATGGCCAGCCCAGCCCAGGTGAAGGAGCAGGGGGGTTTGGGGGGGCTCTAAGGGCAGCACCCACCCAGCCTGGCCCTGGCACCAAACACGGGACTCTGCCAGGATCCCAAAGCAAGGACTGGGGTATCCCAGGGATTTGGGTGTCCAAGGGGCAGCCAGGAGGAGATGCTGGGTGCTGCAGCCACGTGGGGAGGAGGAGGAGGAGGCAGGAAGGTCTCCCTGAAGCTGGGAGTGCAGCTCTGGGACAAGGCTGGGTCACAAACCCTGTCATTGTCCCTGCCCTGTCCTGCTGGCTCTGCAGGCTGGGATGGAGCTGGGCAGGGATGGGCTGTCAGTCTGTCAGTCTGCTCCCTGCCATCCCATCAGGCTGTCAGAACCTTCCTCAGACACTGAAGGGTTTCATCTGTAGCCTGGGGAGAAGCTTGGATTGATGTAAAAATACAATACACAGACATTAGGCAGAAAAATCATAAACTTATATTTCTAGAGTTTAAGTAAGAATATGCCAATGATGCCTCAGGTTTAGCTTTTGTATTTTTTCAGATTCTGTGCTGCTTTAGTGTGTGGCCTTCCAGCTGCATTCCCTGTCCAGGAGGAGTTCAGATGAGAAGGAAATGCAGCTTAGCCAGCTCTGAGAGCCTCCAAACAGGGGGTGCTTTGTGAAAAGGAGCAGGTCTGACCTCCAAGTCCTTGGGAGAGGACAACAGCAAAGCCTCACAGACACCCCAAACACACTAAAAGCTGCTTGGGAATCTTTAACTCTGAGGTTTTGGGTTGAAAATCACAGGAGTGCAACAGCATTGATTACATCTTACCAGGAATAATCCTTGAGCTTAGGGGAAATCTGTAGTCAATGAAGGGAGAGTCTTATCCCTGGAAAAAGGCAACACTCATTGAGACAGGGCTGCTCCTGCCCTGCCTGAGTCACCAGACTCCAGAGGAGGGAAAAAATCAACTTTGTGGCTCTGGCTGAGGTGGGAAGGGACCTGTGTGTCCCACAGCCCCAGCACGTGCATCACAAGTGAGTCTGCTCCTAAAAAGAAGAAAAATCCCCTTGCTTTGCAGTCACAACAGGCAGGGAACTTTCCAAAGGCTTCAGGAAAATAATGGGATGAAAAAACTCCTCATTCCTCACCTCAGTTCATAATGAGCCTCATTTCTTGGTGTCACATTTTCCTTGGCATTTCCCAAGAGTGTTTTTTTGTCAGGTGACAAAGTTCAGTTTTGCTGGGAGTTGGATTTTAGGGAGAGACAAGGCTGTTTTTTCTGGTTTATGGGGTAATTTATATCCCAGCACACACAGAGCAAATGTGCTGATGCTCACCTTGCCCAGGGAAGAGCGAGGGCAGATTTCAGTGCTCATTCCAGGCACCCAGGAGTACTTTGGAGGACAGTTGTCCTCCAGGGAGAGCTGCTATAGAACAGCTTCCAGAGGGCCTAACTTTGCTGCAGCTCAGCAATTCCTGACCAAATTGCAGCCTCCAGGCACTGGGGGAGCCAGGGCTGCTCCAGCTCATGCATCATCCCCCAGTAATGAGAGCTCAGTGTGGCCATGGCCCAGGCAATGGGACAGGCAGGGCTGGCCCAGGGGCCAAGAGAGAAGGGGAGCAGTGGGCAATGGGGGTATCAGCTGTGGGTTTCCCTGGGTCTGGATTAGGGCACTTGAGATGATAGTTCATGTTCACACTCAGGTGTTTATTATTTCTTATCACTAAAACAGTCTCACTGCTGTGAGTTCAGCAGCTTTTCATTAGAAGGCACAAAATGGCCAATAATCTCTTGGTACAAGGTCCTTTAAAGCTAAACTATCCAATTAGGAACTGACACCTGGATTATTTTCCCTTTTAACCCAATAACTGATCCCACAGAGCCCACAATGAGGACTTTTCTGCCCAATCACAAAATGCAAACCCAAACCCATGGAGAAGAAGGAAGAAGAAGCATGAAGAAGAAGCCCAGGATGACACCCTGTGCCTCCATCTTGCTGCCATCCACTACATACTAAAAATCCCAAAACCTCAATTTCTCACCAAGTGACACACCTGCACTGCTCTCTACAATCTATTTCACACTTTAGTGGATTCCAGTCTATTCTGGAGTTTAGGAAACTTTCTCCATGGATGAGGTCAAAGTCAGTGCTCCCCTGGGGTCAGGGCAGCCCAGAGCAGACACAGAAACATTCCCAGTGCCTGGGATTCCACAGTGTGCCCTGCAGGATGCTGGCAAGATGGAATTCAAATGATTCATTTCCCTGCTGGCACCCCCCATGGCAGCTCCTGCTGCAGGGAGTCCCTGAATGCTCCCCAGAGCAGTGAGGAGTGGCTGGGGACAAGTCCTGGATGGGGCAGCACTGGGGGGTCCCCGGGGATGCAGCTGAAGGGCTCCTGAGCACCCCAGGGGAAAGGGACACAGCCTCAAGCTGCACCAGGGCAGGCCCAGCCTGGACAGGAATTTCTGCCTGGAAAGGGCTGGAAGTGCCCAGGGGGGTTTGGAGTCCCCATCCCTGGAGGTGTCCCAGGAACAGGTGGCACTCAGGGAAAGGGGGAAAATGCAGACTCAGGGGCCTCCTTTGCCACCTCTTGCCCCACAGAGGATGGAGAGCTGGAAGCCCAGGAGAAGTTTAAGTGATGGAAGTCATGCCCAAGAAAAGCAGTGTGGGATGGAAACCCAAACCCAGCTGTCCTGGGGACACTGGAGGTGTCTTTGGCGTCCCCAGCTGGGCTGGGAGCACCTGTCCAAGGAGTCCCTCAGTGGACAGAGTCAGGGAGAGCCAAATCCTACAGCAGGGGAAGCTCAGAGCTCACCAAAATGCAGCAGAAAGAGCAACATGGGTGAGTGCTGCTGAGGAGAGCAGAGTCAGAGCACAGCTGAGCTCAGCAGGAGCTGCCCCAGGGTTTCTGAAACCCACTGCACAAAGAAAGCAAACTCTGCCAGATCCATGAACCTGCCTGTCAGGACCCAGGACATTGCTCTGGCTGACCTGGGTGATTCCAGACCCTGGCAGGGGCTCAGAGACCTTGGCACAGAGTCACAAACACCTGTGCCTTTGATTTTAGCCCATGGAAACAATTACCAACCTTGTGTGAAGAGTTACAAGCCACAAGAGTTTGAGTAGAATGAGAGTGAATTTGTCACAGGGTGAAAATGTAGAATTTTGGGGATTTAGAATGGGGGTTCAAGAGGCAAGATGGAGGAACCTGGGCATGTCCTGTCCTTCTCCTTCTTCTTGTCCTCCATCTTCTGCTGTGATGGTGACACTTCTGGATTGGTTTAGAGTAGAGACAGACTGTCTAACATAGGTGATGGGTATTGGGAAATTATTGTAAATAAAGCACACACAGTTCTTAGTATAAAAAGCCAACAGCACCCCAAGGGCAGGGACTGTGCCACAACCCGACCTGCTGGACAGATCTCAGCAGGTCAGAGAAAGAATGGAACAGATCAGAGAAAATAAACAACCTTGGAAAGCAGAGCTGAGGAATCTCAACTTCTTCTGCAGTCATGGGGCTGGGGAAAAAGAGACTTTAATACCTTGGGAGCCATTCCAGCAACACCAAACCCAAGACCTGCCCAGCCCTTGTCTTGGCTCCACAGCACAAGAGCCCCAGGGCTGCTGCTCCTGCTCTCCACATCTGGATTTCACCACCCAGGGCCCTGGACAGGCTCTGACCTGGCCCAGTGTTAAACCAGCCCCTGACAAATCCCAAGCACTGCCTGCCAGAGGCACCAATCCCACGAGAATCAGTAAAAAGCTGACACCTGCCAGAGTTTGAAGTGACAACAAGGCATGGCTGAGTCCTGAAATGGATTTCTTCACCCACCAGTGACTCTCAAACAGTTATTGCACGGGCAGAGCCATCACATTTCCCAGCAAAGATGATCAGAGCCTTCCCAGCATAAAAATCAGCATGTCAGGGACAAGAGGAGAATCAGCTGGGGTGAAAATCAGCCCTTCCTCCCTGCTCCCATCTGCAGCAGATAACAGGGATGACAAACCCTCTGCTCTCAGGGGGAAGTGAGCTGGGAGCCTCCTGCCACCCCCTCCCCAGCAGGGACAGCCACAACCCAGCACCTCCTGCTCAGGAACCATGCAAACCCAGCTCCACTCCCTGCAGGAGGCTGGGGTGGGAAGCATTTTATCAGTTTAGAAAACAAGAGTAGAGCTCCAGCTAAAGCACCCTCGAGCAGCCTCTAAATCCTCAGCTGACAGCTCAAATGCCAGAGCTCAGAGCTGAGCTCACACTTGTGCTGATTCCTGCTCTTCAAACAAATGCAGGCAGTGATTGGATATTGTTCAGGGGTGGAAATATTTCTTCCCACCACACCACAATCACTCTGAAGAGCAAAATCTCCTCCAACAGGGGTGCAGGTACAAATAAACAGAGGGAGGTTGTGTATTCCTGGTGTATCAGTATTTCTGAGAGCTTTTCCAAGGTCAGGCCTACCCTGGTCTTATTTCCCTCCAAATTAACTTGGTTTTTATTTGGAAACATCCTTAAGCCCTAATTTCTAACTGGATTTTGGTGTCTGACAGATAAAATACTTCTAAAATACTGGTCTGGAGTTTATATTGCTGGCAAGTTTGGGGTGTGGGGTTTTTTGCTTGATTGTTTCAAACTCTTAATGTTTGGGGTTTTTTTTTTTGTTTTGTTTTGTTTGTTGGTTTTTTGTTTGTTTGTGTTTGTTTGTTTCTTTGTTTTCTAATGTTTGCTGAACTGCAGGAGTCTCCAAGGTCCTGCAAGGCACCAGCAGGTCTGAAGTAGCTGCTCCATGCTCCTTGTGCCTGGAGATGGAGGAGGGAGAGCTGATCCCATCCCACAGAGCAGTGCCAGATGCATCTCCCATGGCTGGTAAAGACAATTTCTCCAGGTTTTAATGGTTTCCCTGTTGGTTTCTCCACATCTTGCTCTAACTCCACATTTCTTTCCCTGGTAAATGAGCCCAGAGTTTCATTCCCTGCTGGAGGGACTGCAGCCCTAGGGCCCCAGCACAGGAAAGACAATGGAGCAAGTCCTGAGGAAGCCACGGAGCTGCTCCAGGGCTGGAGCCAGGCTGGCAGAGCTGGGGGTGCTCACCTGGAAAGGAAAAGGCTCCAGGGAGAGCTCAGAGCCCCTTGCAGGCATGAAGGAGCCACAGGAAAGATGGAGAGGGGCTGGGGACAAGGGATGGAGGGACAGGACACAGGGAATGGCTCCCACTGCCAGGGGGCAGGGCTGGATGGGATATTGGGAATTAGGAATTGTTCCCTGTGAGGATGGGCAGGCCCTGGCACAGGGTGCCCAGAGCAGCTGGGGCTGCCCCTGCATCCCTGGCAGTGCCCAAGGCCAGGCTGGGCAGGGCTAGGAGCAGCCTGGGACAGTGGGAGGTGTCCCTGCCATGGAGGGGGTGGGATCAGATGGTTTTTAACATCCCTCCCAACCCAACCATTCCATGATTCCATGGGAATGCCACCCCATGTGCCCCGTGCACATAAATCCTCTGGCTTGGCAGCACCAGTGATCTGCCTTGCTGGATTTAGAGGACAAATCTGGGGGGAAAAAGCCTGGGATATTAAGAGGAGATGCCATGCTTTTCTTCTGGAAATACTTTTTAGGCTCCAGGACGACCCTCAGCCAATTTAACAGCAGCAGTAAAAGCAGCTCAAGTCAGTGGTTAAACCTCCAAGGGATCCCTGAATTGTGCTTGACTTAATGAATCCAATAATCGATTCCTACAGCACAAATAAGGTGTGGGATGGATCAGCTAATAAGCATTCTCAGTTAATTGCTTTCTTCAAGTGACAATTTGTACAAATGATACCATCAAAGTAGTAATAATATCCCTATTGATTAAATTAATCTCGAAAAGACAACTCAAATAACTTTAATTAGCAATGCATGACACAAGCACAAAATACTCTGAAAACAACCTTGCAACCCATCCCAGACTTGGAAACCGTGGCAGCAGCCATGGCACAGACTTTGGCATCTTTATTGCAGCAGATCCAAACAATTTTATGGACCATCTTTAGGGAATGTCTGTGACTAACCATGAAGAGCCACTAAGCCTCCCTGCAGAGCCCAAGAGCACAGGCAGCCTCCCCACTTAGTCACACTCACTGAAAACCCAGGAGCACAAACAGCTCCAAAAGAAATGAAAACTTTCCAACAGGAGGAGCAGGGATGGGGAATAAAGTCTCTGTGCCAAAATTCCCACCTGGAGCTGCCAGGGACCTGCAGCAGCAGCACTTTCAAACCATGAGAACTGGGCACCACGTGGTATTTTTGGGGTCCCCCATGGAAGGAAGGAAGGAAATGATGAATCTGACTTTATGTTCTTAGAAGGCTATGATATGGTATTATGTTATGTTATGTTATGTTATGTTATGTTATATTATATATTATGCTATACTAAAACTATACTTAAGAATAGAGAAAGGATACAGACAGAAGGCTTAACAAGATACTAATTAAAAACTCCTGACTCTCTCCAGAGTTTTAACACAGCCTGACTGTGATTGGTCATTAAGTTAAAACAATTCACATGTTGGATAAACAGTCTCTAACCACATTCCAGAGCAGCAAAACACAGGAGAAGCAAATGAGATAATTATTGTTTTCCTTTTTCTCTGAGGTTTCTCAGCTTCCCAGGAGAAGAATCCTGGGCAAAGAGGATTTTTCAGAAAGTGTGATGGTGACAGGCACCAGGTTGATGATATCAGAGCAGAAACTCCTCCAGAATAGGAAAGGGTTAAAGAGTTGGCCCCAGGCTTGCTCAGAGAGAGCAGGAGCTGAGCTGGGCCAGGAGAAGGGGGCACAGCAGCCAGGGCTCCCCAGGATGGGGGAATGGGAACTGTGGAATGCCAGAGGGGCACACAGGAGCCCAGGGCCACCCTGAGAACAGGGGGACTAACAGAGCTGGGTTTGGGGTGTTCAGGGGGGCTTTAGGAGCCTCCTGCAGAACTTCTCTCATTTTGCTCCCTGAACTCAGCAGCTGAAAGAAACATAAGGCCCAGATATTAACCCACAATAGGCACAGTACAGCTCATTTTACAGCACTCAGAGAACCATGAAATTCTTTGGGGTGGAAAGTTTCTCTGAGATCTTTGAGTTCAGCCGTGCCCCCAGATCTGCCAAGGCCACACCAGTGCCACCAGCACCGTGTCCCCCAGTGCCACATCCCCACTGTTAAACCCCTCAGGGATGGGATTCCCCCACTCTGAAGCATTTATTTAATTCATTTATTTAATTTATTAATAAATCAGGACTCTTGTACATGGCTTTGGCCCTTCCAGGTTAGTCCAGCCCAACCTTGTCAATTCTTTATTTCCGTTTGTTATTCAGATTCCTCAATTTAATTTCCCATAACAGGTTACCCTGTGCTTTTGCCTGAAACACTGTGAATTTTCCATGCCCTTCTTTTAACCTCAATGAATTTATTACTTCATTTTTGGGCAGTTCTGACTAGATTTTTCAGATATTTTGATGCCAAAACTGCTGCCAGGATTTGAGGTGAGGCTGCACCGGTGCAGAGCAGAGAGGGACAATCACATCCATAAAACATTTAAAAGTGCCCCAAGATTCTCAGAACAATGATGGAATTTGCACCATCATGAAAAAGAAACACTTTCTGCATTTATTTTCATCCAGGAATCACTGAAACAACCAAGGAACCCCCAAGTTACCTTTGGGACTCCAGACAGCCACTTATCAGGCAAAACAGCAAAACACCCACAAACAGATTTTTGGAGCTCAAGAATCTTTAAAACTCTACTTTCTGTGCAGCCTTACAAGGCAGATTTCTAAGTATTTTGGCTCTCAAAACCACCAGTAATTTAAAAACCTTGACCAGAACACACAGCATGAGTGTGAAAATGCATGGCTTGGAAATGCAAGCTTGGGAAAGTCACTTGGGAAAGAGAAGGGCTTTTTATTTTTTTCCCCAGAAGAATGTTTATTGGCCTTTCTAAAAAATTCAGCACGTGAAAAAGAAGAGGACAAATGCTCACCACTTTCTCTGAGACATCCGGCCAAGTTTTCCAGTTAAGAAGCCAATCTTCAATTAAATGCCCCCAAACCAGGCAAATTAGCTGAAATTACTGTGAGAAGAGCAGCTCCACAATGAGACCAAAAATCCCAAATCCAAACAAACCAGGAGAGGCACGAGAGGAGCTGGGTTTGGAGAGGGATCCCTGCAGCCCCACTGCAGGATGAGCAGTAATTACTTCACAAGGAGAGGAGCTCTGTGGCACATTGAAAACTTTTAATTTCCACTCCCTTGTTTAAGGGAGATTATTGCTCCCCATAGCCAACAACAACAGATTTCCTAAGTTTCCTGTGCCTTGCCAGCAAAGCAAATATCCTCTGGTGAATCTCTGAGCTGAACAATGATTTTTCATTTTTACAACAGCACAATCAATGCAATTTTCCAGTTAGAAGTCTCCAGCCTCCCCCTATCAGCTTGTTAATGCACAAATGTACTCCAAACCATGCCTGGAAGAATCTCCACAGACTCTGCCATCCCAGGTTACTCTGAACACGGAATTCATCACTTATGAATCACTTCAGTGTGTGTAAACACTTGAATCACTAAGCCAGATCTAATACCGTACACAGCAATCAAGGGATGTTGTCAGGGGGAGGCACTGAGGCAGCTCTGAAATCCTGCCTTGTAGAGTTTTACTGCTCAAAACAGCTTTTGTGCTTGTAAGCACGTTTTATTTGCAGATGTTAAATGCCTGGAAAATATTTGCAGGCTTTGTGTTTTCCTGAGACACTCACAGGAGCCCCAGCACCCCCAAACACTGCTCACCCAACTGTGTTTCTCCTGCTATTAAACATCCCTGTAACTTCCAGCAACACTGTGACAACACAGCCAGGTTCAAGCTGGAAATGCCATTTCATTCCAGCAGCCTTTTGCATCAGGTCACACAGATTGGAATCCAAGGAAAAAAATTAAATTCATCCCCCAAACTGAGTCATTTTTCTCCCGTAAAGTGAAATTAAAACGCTGTGAATGCCAACCCCTCCCAGCTCCCCTGAGGGATCCCAGTAACTGCTCAGCTCAGTGACACCTCTGGGCTCCTGGGAGCACCCTGAGGTGACATTTTGCTGCCCAGTGGCACCAACCTTGATGCCCAGCTCGATGTTCTCCCCTCCGTACACGTCCATGCCGGGGTCCAGCAGCCCAATCTCCCCGAAGAATTTCCTGTTCACCACGAAGGAGCAGCCGATCATGGCCGGGGTCCTGCAGGGAGAGAGCACAGAGGGACATTGAGGGACATTGAGAGACACTGAGGGACACTGAGGGACATTGAGGGACACTGAGGGACACTGGGGACACTGAGGGACACTGAGGGACATTGAGGGACATTGAGAGACACTGAGGGACACTGAGGGAAACTGAGGGACATTGAGGGACACTGGGGGACACTGAGGGACATCGAGGGACATTGAGGGACACTGAGGGACACTGGGGGACATTGAGGGACACTGGGGGACACTGAGGGACATTGAGAGACACTGAGGGACACTGAGGGACATTGAGGGACATTGAGGGACACTGAGGGACACTGGGGGACACTGAGGGACATTGAGGGACATTGAGGGACACTGTGGGGCACTGAGGGACACTGGAGGACATTGAGGGACACTGGGGGACACTGAGGGACACTGGGGGGCACTGAGGGACACTGAGGGACATTGAGGGACACTGGGGGACACTGAGGGACACTGGGGGCACTGAGGGACACTGGAGGACATTGAGGGACACTGGGGGACACTGAGGGACACTGGGGGACATTGAGGGACACTGAGGGACATTGAGGGACACTGGGGGACACTGAGGGACACTGGGGGGCACTGAGGGACATTGAGAGACACTGAGGGACACTGGGGGACATTGAGGGATACTGAGGGACACTGAGGGACATTGAGGGACACTGCCCCAGCCCTGCTGGCCCATGGGCTCACTGCTGCTGGGCTCAGCTGCCTCCCACCACTGCTTGTAAGAGCCTGAATAAGGGATGTGGGACTCCAGGCTGCTCTTCTAAATAGAGATTATTGTATTCAAAATGCAGTTTATTGTACACAAAATGCAGTTTATTGTACACAAAATGCAGTTTATTCCATCCAAGAGGTTACAGCAGTTCAGGGTTGTGGGTGACAGAGCTGTGCCCACAGCTGTCAGCTCCAGCTGCAGGCAGGCCTGGAGACCCCTTAGTTTAGGTTACATTGCATTGTAGACTTTTCTTTGCTGAGCATCTTAATACAGTAGAACCAATCTTGATTGTGTTTAGGGTGAGGAAAACGATTGCAGTTATTTTTTATAGTTATTTTTATATATAACTTCTACCTATAGCATATAGGTAGAAGTTGAGGAG
The DNA here is from genome assembly GCF_037042795.1 of Molothrus aeneus. Lineage (NCBI taxonomy): Eukaryota > Metazoa > Chordata > Aves > Passeriformes > Icteridae > Molothrus > Molothrus aeneus. Next base: position 1,216,260 of record NC_089665.1, read on the forward strand.
GGTAAGTTTGGGGTTGTAGATGATGATGATTGCTATTCAGCCTAGGAGGGAGATGGGAGAAAAAGCTAGGATTTTTCGGATTTGTGTTTGGTTGAGTCCTATTCATCCTCCCAGGGCTGCTGAGAGGACAGCCAGGATAGTTCACTTTTATCTATAGCCTATCATAAGTGCTGTAATTACCATATTCATGTCACTGTTCTCCAATCACTAACAGTCAGTACATTAGAGTTTAAGCTAGAAGTTGTTCTTCAGTTTACTTGCAGTGGAAAATTCTGAGACCTTTTTTCTACTTGCCACATCTGCTGCCTTGTTTGCCTGTGCTCTCTTTCTGCTTGGTAAAAACATCTTCTTGTTTGGGGTGGGTTTATCCTTTGCTCTAAGCCATAAAAACCCCTTCTAACTCACACACCCTTTGCCTCCTTGGTTATCCAGTGAGACCGGCTCAGCAATTCTTTTCTTCTATATCAAAACTTGCTTCCATCTCTATTCCTTCATCAGACTCTACATTTAAAAATCTTTCTGCTAAGCACACATATCTGTGAGACTTTCTTGTCAAACTTTCACCCTTCCCAAGAACCACTCATCCCAAAGATTTCATGGCTATGTGCCTTTGAAGATATTGTTTTACCACTGCACTAAATATCCCAAAATCCAAGCTCTTTTCAGGCTGTACAGACTGGAGGAAGGTTTTCCTGGGGTTTTTATGGAAGAGCTCTCAGGCTGTGCTTTACTGGAAATACCTCAGGGTGTCTGTGGGCAAGGGCACAACTCTGCCATAAATGAAGGCAATACAATAATGGAAATATAATAATGGCCTTTCCCTGTGTCTTAGGTTAGAAATAGCTGTGTGTCTTCTATCCCCATGTGTCAGAGCTGGGGCAGTTCTCTGCTGTTCTTGGGGCAGTTTTCTTGATCTCTCCCCCAGCCAATCCTCCCTGCAGGAGATCTCTGCTGTCCATGGCCACTGAGTGTCCCTGCAGGGCTGATCCAATTCCAGCATCCCATGGGGAGATGCTGCGCCCAGGGCAGGAGCCAAGCATTCCTGCCTGGATCCAATGTGAGCCTGGCACAGCACAGCAGCCTTTGCCCAGGGCATTGCCAGAGGAGCAGCTTCTGCTGCCCTGCATGGCCAGAGGGAGCCCAGGCCCATCTGCAGCAGCCCTGGAGCTGCAGAGGAAAACTCCCCCCTTGTGCAGGATCCCTGCTCCAGCAGAGCCACAGCTGGCACTGCAGGAGGGCTGAGCCCCCATGGGACGGGGCTGTGCCACCCCCTGACACACAGGGGACAGGGACTGCTCTCACTCTGGCAGTGGTGTGTTTTTGTTTGTACTATTGCATTTGTACCATTACATTTATAGAATTTTTAAAATTTTCCTAGTAAAGAACTGTTATTCCTATTCCCATATCTTTGTCTGAGTGCCCCTTAATTTCAAATTTATAATAATTCAGAGGGAAGGGGTTTACATTCTCCATTTCTAAGAAGGCTCCTGCCTTCCTTAGCAGACACCTCTTTTTCCAAACCAAGACACCCTTCTCTTACTTCCAGCATGTCTGGAATGGAGTAGACTATAGGATGGTTGTTTTTAAGGTATTCCAGGACAGAGCATTTCCAGCTGGAATCGCAAAGGAGCCATGGCCACCAGCAACAAGCTCACTGCAAATCTGTAGAATCAAATCTTTTAAAACCTGTTTGGAGAAGCATCTGTGGGGTCAGTTCCCAGTTCCCCCAGTATCAGCAGGGCTCTGGGTTAGGGATCAAGCTGTCACATCCATCCTGCATCTCCTGCCCTCCAGCTCTGAGCTCTCAGCTCACACTGCAGCAGCCAGGGACAGGGAAATAACCCAGAAAACTGGGAGCATCAATGGAATAGCACAAGGAGGGAGGAAAATCACAGAGCCAGGAGTTAATTTGTCATAACTGTGCAATTTTAAGGACATTATAGATGGTTGTGTTTACTAATGACCCTCATTACTCACAAACCCCTGGACCAGCTCTCCAGCTGCTCCAGCTGCCCTGAGATGAGGATGCAGTTCTGATTCACAACACTCTGAGATCACATTTCAGGGGATTTTTGGAGTGCTTAGCCCTTGTGACCCTCTCTATAAAGCTGCACTTTGCCCAGAGCCCAGCACTGCACAGCCCCACGTGGTTCTGCTTGGGGACACTCTCAGCTGCTGCTGCTGCTGCCATGGTGTGTGCACTGTTTGCCCCTGGGATATTCCCTGTGCTGGAACAGAAATAGAAAAAGCATTTTCCCATTTGACTGCTGCTCTTTGAATCTGTGCTGTAAAGGAAAAACCCAGGGACCCACTCAGTCCAGCAGGGAGGTGCCAGTGGATTTTACAGTGAGGGGTTGGCCATGAAGACCCCCAACATCCCAACACAAGGTCCTGCCAGAGGCTGATTTTTGGGGAGCTCCAGGGCTCCCCTGCCCACCCTGAGCTCTGAACAGGGGGATGGGATGCCCATCCTCACCTTTGTGAGCCCATGGAAATCCCAGAGCCCCCAGGAATGGCTGCTCTGCAGAGGGAAGCTGCTCCCGAGGCAGGAATGGGGTGACAGGATCCTGTGTGCTAACAGCAGCCCCCAAATCCTGCCCCAAAGCCCATTGCAGCCCTGTCCATGCCATGGAGCAGTCCAAGGCTGGGCTGAGCAGGTTTGGCCTGCAGAGGTGGAGAACAGCCCTGAGTTCCCCAGAGCTGGCTCACAGACAGGCCCCAGCTCTCCATCCACACCTCACACAGTGCCCAAAGCTGCCAGGGGAGCTCCTGGGGACCCCAGGACAGCTCAGGAATTCCAAGGATTTCACAGCTCAGCTCCACCAACAGCCACCAAACTCATCCTGATTAAACCCACGAGTTCCTTGGATGAAAGCTTCTGCCCACTTTAATATTATTATTTATAGACATTTTAATATTTCTAATAGAAAGTAGAAGAGCTAGATGCTGCTGCCACATTAAATTAGTTCCAATTGGAATCTATCAGAGGGTTTTTCCAATAGATTTCTTCCCTGACAGCTGGCTCAGCCTTCCTTCCATGGAGCAGAATAATGTTTCATGGTTTGCTGCCACTCTGGTACTTAAGATTTCAATTCTCTTGCTTTATTTGTAGCAAGTTAACTGCCATTAACAGAAACAATTCCTTCTGAAATGATAACCACCTTACAGATGCCAAATCTAATAGTTCCATTATCCTAGATTACCTCCTGGAATTTAAGAGAAGGGAAAATTGCTCTGGTTTTATCCAGGGTATGAACAACCCAGTTCATCTCCTCCACTGGGAATAGGTGTGGAAACCTCTGACTTCTCCTGTCAAAAACTGTTAGAGACACTCAGAGGAGAGGCAAAAGCCAGAAAAAGAATCCAGGAGAAAGTTTCAGACACAGGAAACTGCATTTTGGACTCAATAATGAGGATCAGTGGGAACTCTCAACCAGGAAAATGAGGTTTTCTGGGCTGGAAACAGCTCAGGACCCTCGAACAGGGGCTGTACCCTGAGAGCTTCTTTCATTGTTATTTATAAATCATGGAATGGTTTGGGTTGAAAAGGACCCTAAAGCCCATTGAGTGCCACCCCTGCCATGGCAGGGACACCTCCCACTGTCCCAGGCTGCTCCCAGCCCTGCCCAGCCTGGCCTTGGGCACTGCCAGGGATCCAGGGGCAGCCCCAGCTGCTCTGGGCACCCTGTGCCAGGGCCTGCCCACCCTCCCAGGGAGGAATTTTTTCCTGAGACTTCACAACATGACTTCACTTTATAAATAAAGCCCAGAGCCACCAATCCTTCCCAAAATTCTCTTGGAAACAGCTGAACTGGGATTTAGCAACTTCACCTTCCAGTTTTCTCCCTCCCCGTTGTGCTGCACGTCCCATTCCAGCCCAGGATCCCAGGCAGCTCCTGAGGCACCAGTTCTGCTCCCTCCAGCAATCCAAATTAAGTGCTCCATTCTCCTCTCTAACAATGCCTCCACATTAAATAAATGAGGAATCAAGCAGCACTCAACAATTTAAATAAAAACACCATTTGATTTGGGAGTAAATCCCTCAAAAAGGTGGCCGCTGACAATAATGGATTGCTCATCCCCAACGAAATAATGGCCTGCAGACAAAGAGCTGATAAAGCCTCTTGTTCCTCTGCCCCTTAATTAAAAGCATTTACACAGCTTGTTTTTAAAAATCACCCAGCTCAGCCGAATGCATTTTTATGTGTCCGATAGCTGTTCTCCCTTTAATGAGAAAGGAAAAGCAGAATTTGGCAGGAAGGAAGAGCAGAGATGCTGAGCAGAATTATTGGGTTTGTATCCAGAACTCCATAGTGTTACTTCCTTGCCATTCTTTTGGTTGGTTCTTCTACAGAACAAGTGAAGAAAGGTCAAGAAGAGCAGCTTTTATGAAATATCCTCCTCATGGATCTCTAAATAAAGATGAAGGAGATACAGGGGAAAACGTTTATCCTGCTCTATTAAGTTACTTTAATGGTCTGCCTTTCTTTAGCTCACAGTTATCATCTAATGATTAAAAAGTCTCAAGGAGATTGCCCCTTCAATTCAAGGAAATTAATTTTCCCCCACAATTGGATTTGGCTTCCAATTTTACACTAAAGAGCAGGTTATAAAATATGTAGAAAAAAGATATTAAAAAAATAATTAGTGCATTCACCATTGACTGCAAGAGGCTGAGAACAGACTGGAAGAACTTCCAGGGTGTCCAATTCCTGCTAAGCTGCTGCTGGTTCTAATAAACTTGGATCATGGAGTTGCTCACCTTCCTCACCACAAGCAGCATTTGGGGCAGAAGGGATTGCTTTGTCCCTCTCCCAGCCTTGCCATTCCTGTTTCAACACATGTTACAATCATGGATGGAATCATGGAATGGGTTAAAACTCATCCAGTTCCACCCAGCAGGGACACCTTCCACCTTCCCAGATTGCTCCAAGCCCCGTCCAGCCTGGCCTTGGGCACTGCCAGGGATGGGGAATCCATGGAATAACCCCTGCCAGGGCCTGCCCACCCTCCCAGGGAACAATTCCTAATTCCCAGTATCCCATCCATCCCTGCCCTCTGGCAGTTTGACCCAATTCCCCTTCTCCTGTCCCCCAGTTCCTGGTGCAGGGTCCCTCTCTGCCTTCCCTGTGTCCCCTCCACACCCTGGCAGGTGCTCGAGCTCTCCAACACCCTCCTGTTCCCCAGGCTCAACAATCCCAAATTTCCCAGCCTGTATCCATGGGGAGGAGCTCCAGTCCCTTTATCAGTGTCATGGCTGCTCTGGCCTTGCCCCCACAGTTCCAGGTCTCTCTGGTTTCTGTGGTTGAAATCACCTCCAGGCGTTTGAAAGTCTCTTTTTTCCCAGCCCCACAACAGAAGAAGAAGTTGAGATTCCTCAGCTCTGCTTTCCAAGGTTGTTTATTTTCTCTGATCTGTTCCATTCTTTCTCTGACCTGCTGAGATCTGTCCAGCAGGTCGGGTTGTGGCACAGTCCCTGCCCTTGGGGTGCTGTTGGCTTTTTATACTAAGAACTGTGTGTGCTTTATTTACAATAATTTCCCAATACCCATCCCCTATGTTAGACAGTCTGGCTCTACTCTAAACCAATCCTGAAGTGTCACCATCACAGCAGAAGATGGAGGACAAGAAGAAGGAGAAGAAGGACAGGACACGCCCAGATTCCTCCATCTTGCCTCTTGAACCCCCATTCTAAATCCCCAAAATTCTACATTTTCACCCTATGACAAATTCACTATCATTCTACTCAAACTCCTGTGGCTTGTAACTCTTCACACAAAGTTGGGAATTGTTTCCATGGGCTAAAATCAAAGGCACAGGTGTTTGTGACTCTGTGCCAAGGTCTCTGAGCCCCTGCCAGGGTCTGGAGTCCTCCAGGGCAGCCAGAGCAATGTCCTGGGTCCTGACACAGCTGCTCCCCATGCTGGGGACACCAGAGCTGTGCTCCAGGGGTCTCATGGCAACAATCCCAGTTTCCACTCTGGGATTTCCCAGCCCTGCTGCCTCTCTGCACCTCCACCACCCAGCTGGGGCTCACTGCTGGGATCCAGCAGCTCAGCAGGACACTCTGGGAGCCTCTGAGCTCCAGGGCTGAAATTCAACCAACTCCCAATATGCAGAAAATGTCAGGTAAATGATCAAATTAAGGCCTGGGGCTTTAATTAGTGGCCTATCAATGATTTCCCTGATGACAGCAGGGAAGGGAAGAACACCACCTTTATTTTCATGTGACACTCTGTGATAAAACACTGGATTTTCTCTTGGCCAGAGGCAAGATTAAGGACCTGCCTGCAAAAGAAACAACTCAGTGCTGTCCCCTCTGTGCTCAGAGAATAAATTAAAAAATATTAAAGTCTGGGATGAGTAACACAGGTTTGGACAAGTGAATGTTTGTGTGGAAATTTAATACAAGGATAGGGCATTGAGGATTCACCCCTGTGAACATCAAACAGGGACAGCCAGAGGCAGATCCCAGTGGGACAGAAGCCACCCAACCCCTCTGCCCCACTGGCAGCTGTGGCCTGGCAATGCCAGGACAGAGCCTCCACCTCTGACCAGTCCAGCCCAGTGCAGCACCAGCCTGGGCCCAGTCTGAGCTCACAGGATGGCTCTGGGGGGGCTGAGGGGCAGCATCCCTGCTGAGTGTCCCCAGGCCACCCCAGGTGACATCCTGTTCTCAGGGCGGCCTCCACGAAGCCACGGAGGAAACCTCTGCTCCCTCAGAGAGATGGGGAGGAGGGAACTGGAGGAAATAAAAAATCACTGGAAAGCAGCAGGTCTGGTTCCAGACCAGCCCTCCCTTGGGAAGGGGCCTGTGCAGCCTGGCCTGTCCCTGGGGTGCCTGGGGGGCAGGCAGGGCCTGGAGCTGTGCTGGATCTGCAGGGAATGCCCAATGAAGGCAGGAATGAAGCAGCTGACTCCATGTTCTCAGAAGGCTAATTTATTATTTTAAGACACTATATTATATTAAAGAATACTATACTATACTAAAGAATACAGAAGAGATACTTACTGAATGCTAAAAAAATAATAATAAAAACTTGTGACTATTTCTAGAGGCCCGACACACCTTGGCCAAAGAGTGAAAACAACTCCCAGCAGAATGCAACGGAACAATCACCTGTGGGTAAACAATCTCCAAACACATTCCACATGAGCACAACACAGGAGAAACAAATGAGATAAGAATTGTTTTCCTTTCCTCTGAGGTTTCTCAGCTTCCCAGGAGAAAATTTCAGGGTGAAGGGATTTTTTCAGAGAATGTGAATGTGACAGAGCTGGAGTCAGCCCATTCCCAAAATGGGACTGCAGCAGGACAAGAGCAATCCCTGCCCAGGGAAATGGGGTCAGGCAGAGCAGAGCAGAGCCCCAGGCTGCCCCACCTGCCATTGTCTTCCTCAGCTTCATCCCTCCCCATCCTCAGGCAGGGCTGGGCCACAGCCAGGAGAGGGGGAGCAGGAGGCAGAGCCTCCTGCCTGGCCCTGGCCCTCTCAGCCTCCTGCCCACGGGCTCCTCAAGGTTACAGATGGGAAATGAGATGGTGGCTCTGACAGTGAAGGGCTGAACATTGTCTGTGTGTTAAGAGAAGTTCTGTAGATGTACAGTTGTGTTACTGCAATGTGTCCTCCCCTTGCATTGCTATCATGGGATGGCCTTGGGCACACAGGGGCATTTGGGAGGGTTGGGCTGTTACTATGGCAACAGCTGCCCCCAAATCAAGGTGTAAGAAAGTGATGTGCACCCCTGGATGGCGGGGAAGGAGTCACTGACAGGACTCTAGGAGGGGCTAAGGGTATAAAAGGCAGAGCATCCATTTTGAAGGTGACCATGTGGCTGATAATTACAGGGGCTCCCAGGGCTGTAATTTCTCCTTATTTAGTCCTTTGTTGCATTTTTGTTAAGGTTTAATAAACCTTTAAAATTTTAAAAGTGAGCAGTTGTTTTTCACATCAGCCACAACCCCAAGTGCAGGTTGCCTCCATCTCAGAACACTTCCTATCCCCATCCCAGCTCCTCCTGACCCCAGACACCCCAGGCAGGATGCAGGATGCAGGATGCATTCCATGGAGCAGGCTGTGCTTTGTTAGGGAGCTCATCCTGGATTTCTGCAGGAAGGGCCGGGTGCCCGAGGCCAGGGCAGGCAGTGCCCAGGCAGGAGCCTGATGGCAAAAGCCCCAAATCTGGTGTCACACACAGAGCACAGCTCCAAAGGGGAATCCCACATCCCTGTGGGACACCTTGGTGCAGAGCTGGAAGAGCCACGCTCCCAGCTCCCCTCAGTGCCAGGGGCATGGAGAAAGCTGGATGTCTTTCCCAGGGATGTAACCAAATGTCCATGAAGGAATGGATGGCATTTCAGTCCCCAGCAGCATCCCTTCCTTAATCTCATCCCCAGGGCAGCATCTCCAAGAGCTGTTCCTTGAACAATTCTGTTTCCCTGCCCCAGTGCCCTTGGTTAATTGTCTGTTTCCAATGGGTTTATTTCCCTGCTGTTGCTAAGTACCACAGAACCTGTGAAACAAATTAAAAATAAGAGATACCACATAAAAGAGATGCTGGATTGAATGGCTTTGCTGAATTTACTGGAGATTAATACCACTTAAACTTTAATGGCAAGGAGGCTGTGAAAACTGGATTTTTAAAAATACCTCTTACATCCACCCATGCCTGCAACCTTGCTGAACACATATTTGACTTTGTCTCTGTCCTCTGCCTGCTCTGGAACTTCAGGCAAAGCATTTAACTCCTTTGTAGCTCTGTTTCCTCTTCTGTCAGGTGAGTTTAACACCTGGATACTCTTGAGAAAAACCATTTACAAATCAGTTTAGTGCTTTCCCCGTTGGAGCTGCTGAACTGACTGCTGATATTGCCACAGGTGCCAGACCCCTGAGTCTCTGGTGAGAAAAGCACTGTGGTTAACAACCTCCTGAGCAAGGCTTTGCTGTTTCCCAGCCTTGCAGCTAGAGCAGCATCAAAAGCTGGTGCCCACCCTGTGCCCAGACACAGCCTGGGAGCCACTGCTGATTTTGATTTCCTCATCCAAACTCAATGACAAAATTCCCCTCCAGGATGAAACTGCTCCTCAGCCACTGCCTAAAAGCCTTTTCCTTCCTGGTGTGCTCTCCAAGCCCAAGGATGTCCCAGCACTGAAGATCCCTGGATGCTTGGACACCTCCTTCATGGCCCAGGCTCTTTGTGCAGGAGTCCCCAGATGGATGTGCTGCTCTAGGCTGCCAAATGCCCATTCATGTGCAGGGAGCAATTGTCCCCAGCTCTCTGTGTTTTGTCCCCTGGTGTAAAACCCCAGCCCCAGGACTGGGCTGATCCCATTCCCACAGCTGGAGCCCCCATCCAGCTCCCACACCCACCCTGCTGGGGCCTCACTAAAGGCACCAACCTGGAAAACCCTTCCAGGCCAAGAGCCCTGAGCTGGGATGAGCCTTGCCCAGGGCCATGAGAATGTGCAGAAGGGGTTTGGGGCTGTTCTCCAGCACTGGAAATGTCACAGGTGACATCTCCAATGGCCCTGGTGCTCCTGTGGGCAGCATTTGGGGGCTGCACTCTGAGTCCCAGAGCACAAACCCCAGAGAAGGCACCTTGGCCAAGGTGAATTTGATAATCACCCTCAATTGGGACTGGGTGCTGTGGAGGAATAGAGGAAATAGCTGCAATGCTCTCCCTTGGAAGAGGGCTCCTCACCTGAGCCCATTTGCTTCTGCTGGGGGCACTCAGGGATGCACTCACCCCTGGGGGCCCCTCTGGCACACAGGGACCTGTCCAGGTGCCTCCCCAGAGCTCAGGGGCTGAGACTCCTTCCCACAGCCCCTACAGCACATCTGCAAACATCTGCATGTTGGGATGCATGCAGATGTTTGACCTCTAACAGGCCCCATTTATCCACAAAGGCAGAACTGGGGAATAATTGTGATCGCTCTCTGTGATTTATTAGGACATTCCCACACGTGAGGCCACACAGAGTCTCAGGCTTGGGGCTGAGATAAAGCAGGGCAAGATTTTCATTTGTGCACTGGCTCATAGTGGAAGCCACTGAAAAATGCATAAAAGATGCAAGAAAAACGCTTTGCCTGCCTGGAAAGCCACTGCAAATCAAGGCAGGGCACAAAGGGAGCCCAGATCAGCAGAGATGAGAAATCAGGAAGGCTCAGGATCTGTTGAACCTGGGTTTATTTTCCCTCTGTGCTGGTCCCATGAAGGTGTGACCCTCAGAGCAGCTCTGGAAATCTCTGTTCCACCTTCCCTGCACAGACAGGCTCCAGCACACCCTGTGAGCAGCCCAGGATGTTGGCTGCTGTCCCATGCTTACAGCACAGCCACCATCAGGAGATAAAGGTGTGACAAGAGCAAGCAGGTGGAAATTTCAACCTGAGCCAGGAGGTGAGGGAATCCCAGAGTCTTCACCCATGGCTCCCTGCTCAGGAATGGGGCAGGGAAGGAGAGCACACCCCAAATTAACCCCAAACAGGGAGCATCAGTCACTTCAAGCCAGCCTCAGGAGCTCCTTGGGGGCCTCAGTCCCATGGGATCTCCATTAACCTGGCAGGGTTTGCCTGTGCAAATCAGACCTGTTTATTCCAGGCAGGGATGCACAACTCCCCAGAGCAAAGTCAGCCAGGGCTTCAAAGATCCCCCAGAAGGAGTTTAAAAGCTCATTTGTGCTAATTGGCAACCACTGGAATCCAGCTCATTGGCAGCTGCAGCAGAGCAGGAGGGGCCTCAGCAGATCCTGGGGTTTAACACTCACAGCACCTTCAAAGCAGTGCTCAGCCCCTCAGGAGGACAATCAAGTCTGATTATAAATCCCAGATTTAAGGATTTGAGTTTGCACCTCTTCAAAGCCCCCAGTGACAGTGGATGCAGAGATTTCACCTGGTGAAGGCAAAAGATTTCCTGGCCTTTTATTTCAGAGGAGGGTTTGGGCTGGAACCTTGCAGACCATCTCATTTCAACCCCTCCATCCCAAACCCTAAAGATCAGGTGGAGTAAAAAGGAAATCGATATTGGTATTGAATATAAAAATATTAAAGAGGAATAACATGGATTTCTTCAACACCTGGCACTTACAGCCTGACTGACAACAAAACAAAGTGCAGGAAAAGGCAAAGAAAAAAAGGGGCCAAGCATTTCTCCTTAGAAACCCCTCGGATGGTGACCAGAGTTTGGGTCTTTCTTGGGAAAGAAAAAACCCAGAAAAAACCCCAAGAAGGGCAAGAAAAAAACCAAGAAAAAACTCAGAAAAAAAAGGCAATCAAGGCCAGAAAAAAACCCAAGAAGGGCAAGAAAAAACCCAAGACTGCACATGCTCATCTGATCCCAAATCTAATCCTAAATCCATTCCACTGCCTTGCAGGGAGGAACACCTCATTCCTTGTGGCCACAGCAAAGGGAGCCCTGCAGGTTTGGGGTCTCTGCTGCCCTGGGGCTTTGGCTCCTGCTGCTGCTCACACTCCCTGAAGGGCCCTTCCAGGAATGCAGGGATTCCTCATCAGGAACTCTTCACTGTAACTCCATCTCCTTCCAGTGCTGCCAGAGTGGCTAATTAAATGATAATTACTCTGGGATGTAATATGTATAACTATCAGGCACTTAACAGGGACGTGGTATTTACTTTGCTGTTTTTAACATGAATTTATTTTTTCTCAAGGGCAGCCAAGCAGCTGATTTGGAGTCGTGTTCTTCCTTTCCACTGAGCATAAAAATCACAATGAGCAAATTTCACAGGTAAACAAAGTTCTCTTTGTCTCAGGCACAATAACAACCACGCCCTGGTTAAAGCACTGAGCTGGGGCTGAAGGATCAGGATTAACACCCTGAGCCTGAGCTTGGTGCCCAAAGTGGGACTTGGGCAGCGATTTCTGACCTGTCTGCCACCAAAATCCTCCTACACTTGCTCCAAGTGACATCAGATGGAAGAAACTACAATAAACTGACTTTTGAAGGTGAAGATGGGCTCAGGTGAGCATCTCTGCAGAACAAACCTGCTCTGTTTGCAGCTGAAACACCATTTTTAATGTCTGAACACTCAAACCAAGCTGCAGAAATCAGGAGAGAAATCTCCCTGAGCAAATGGGGAAGAACACACAAAGGGAGCTGCCACCAAGCTGGGCTGGGAAGGAATTCCACAGGCAGGCAGAGCAGAGCACAGGGCCCTGTCAGCTCCTGGGAAAGAGCAGGAAAGCAGAGCAGGGGAGGCTGAGGGCAGGGCAAGGCCAGGCTGAGCTGGGGAGCAGCCCCAGAGACCCTCTGCCACCACGGGGTGACTCTGGGGTGATTTTGGGGTGAGCTTGGGGTGACTGGGGTGGTTTTGGGGTGATTTTGGGGTGACTTTGGGTTAATTTTGGGGTGATTTTAGAGTGATTTTTTGTGTGATTTTGGGGTGATTTTGGGTTGATTTTGGGGTGGTTTTGGAGTGACTTTGGGTTGATTTTGGTGTGGTTTTAGGGTGATTTTTTGTGTGATTTTGGGGTGACTGGGTTGGTTTTGGGATGACTTTGCATTGATTTTGGTGTGATTTTGGGGTGACTTTGCGTTGATTTTGGGGTGAATTTGGGGTGGTTTTTGGGTGAGTTTGGGGTGACTTTGTTGTGAGTTTGGGGTGATTTTGGGGTGGTTCTGGGGTGATTTCAGGGTGATCAGTCACATTCAAACTCCAGTACAACCACAATTCACCCCCTGGTCCCAGTTCCCTCCAATCCCTCAGCAGCAGCTCCTAAACACCAATCCCTCCTCAGCTCCCCATTCCAGGCACTGCTGGAAGCCTGTGCTGGGTGATGCCATCAGCAGTGGGGTTTGCACAGCCCCTGGTGCTCTCTGCCAGATCCCTGCAAACATTCAGGAGCCTCAAGTCCTTGGGAATTGCCGGATATTCCTGCAGACAGAGTTTGGGTGAGTGATTTCCATCCCCATCACGGGGTGTGAGGGATGGTTATTGACAGCTGGAGCAGCTGCACTGCCTGGGAAATGAGGGAGCAGCAGAACAGCCCTGTAAGCACCTTGAGGAGCTGAGTAATGCATTTATTGTGACACCTCCTTGACAGCAGCTATTGGTGGGGAGGGAGCTCCAAGCTTTGTCTCCCTGTTCATGCATCCCTGGCACAGCAGCACAATTCCTGGGAAAGCAGCAGATCCATCCTGGGCCTTTAACAGCAAATGTCACTCTCACTGCTCACTCCTGGGGTTTGTTTTGTGTAAAACATTGAGCAAAGCTGATGGAAAAGAAAAATGAAAATGGGGAAAACTGCAGTGCAATGTAAATGCAAGCTTAATAAAGATGATTGCCAGGTAAGGGAACTCAGGGATGGAGAGGATGGTTTGGGTTCTCCCCCTCCTGGATTAGTGCAGATCCACCCAACCACAAAGCACAGAGGCTGATGCTGGCAGAGATTTATCCCAACTGCTGGTCTAAGGGTCAGGCACCCTGAGCTGTGACCGTGTTCACAGGGGTCCGAGGATGAGGGAGGAGACGAGGATCTGACTCCATGTTTCAGAAGGCTGATTTATTATTTTATGAGATATATTACATTAAAACTATACTAACAAAATAGAAGAAAGGATTTCATCCGAAGGCTGGCTAAGAATAGAAAAAGAAGGAATGATAACAAAGGCTTGTGACTGACTGAGACAGTCTGGACAGCTGGACTGTGATTGGCCATTAATTAGAAACAACCACATGAGCCCAATCCCAGATGCACCTGTTGCATTCCACAGCAGCAGATAACCATTGGTTACATTTTGTTCCTGAGGCCTCTCAGCTTCTCAGGAGGAAAAATCCTAAGGAAAGGATTTTCCATAAAAGATGTCTGTGACACTGAGCCACAGCTCCCAAAGCTGCCACCCCATCCCAGGGACACTGATCACACCAAGGGACCCTGGCATTCTTTGTTTCCTTCCACAGCTGCACAAGCTGTGAAGTACAAAGGGATTCAAGAATCCTTGAAAAGGCAGAGTGGAGCAATGCTGAGCACAGGGCAAGCAGGGAAGTGCTGCAGATCAGCTCCTGGCTCTGGTATTTTCTGAGACCCCTGTTGAAGGGAGGGATGATGAATCCGACTCCATGTTCTTGGAAGGTTAATTTATTATTATATTATATTATATTATATTATATTATATTATATTATATTATATTATATTATATTATAGAATGCTATACTAAAACTATACTAAAGAATACAGAAATGATACAGACAGAAGGCTAAAAGATACTAATAAAAAACTTGTGTCTCCTTCCAGAGTCTGACACAGCCTGACCATGATTGGTCATTAAGTCAAAACAATTCACATGTTGGATAAACAATGTCCAGCCACATTCCAAAGCAGCAATACACAGGAGAAGCAAATCAGATAATTATTGTTTGCATTTTGCTCTGAAGCATCTCAGCTTCCCAGGAGAAAATCCTGGGCAAAGAGATTTTTGAGAAAATATGACAGTGACACCTGACTTCAAACTCTGAGCAGCAGCACAGCCTTGACTGCTTTCTGCTGGGATGGGGCACTCTCACCATGAGCCCCCTCTGGAACTGCTGCTTGTGGCTTCTACATTCTTTTTTTTTGAGTGGGGAAGGTACTGGTGTTGCTTTTTTAGTTTGCTTTGGCTTGTTGATTGTGGGGGTTTCAAATCACCAAATGCAAAATGCATTGATTTTTCTTAAATCACAGAATCCCAGAATGGCTTGGATTTAAAGGGATTTTAGAGATCACCCCCTTCAAACCCCTGCCATGGCAGGGACACCTCCCACTGTCCCAGGCTGCTCCCAATGCCCAGCCTGGCCTTGGGCACTGCCAGGGATCCAGGGGCAGCCCCAGCTGCTCTGGGCACCCTGTGCCAGGGCCTGCCCACCCTCCCAGGGAACAATTCCTAATTCCCAATATCCCATCCATCCCTGCCCTCTGGCACTGGGAGCCATTCCCTGTGTCCTGCCCCTCCATCTCTTGTCCCCAGTCCCTCTCCAGCTCTCCTGGAGCCCCTTCAGGCCCTGGAAGGGCTCTGAGGTCTCTCCAAACCCTTCTCATCTCTGTCCTGAGCACCCCCAGCTCTCCCAGCCTGGCTCCAGAGCAGAGGGGTTCCAGCCCTCTGGAGCCTCCTCTCCCAGGGGATTCAAGACCCACTCAAAGTCATCAGCAAAACCTTCAGCAAGCTCCAGGGTGGCAGGAGTTCACCTTCCTGTATGAAATGTAGAAGGAAAAACTTCTAGAAATCTAGAAGGAAAAACTTCTAGAAATGCGTTTGGCTCCCAGGCTGAGCCTCAGGGCCATCCCAGCAGCTCCTGTGCTGTCACCTGGCAATGAGGTGACAAGTTGGGATGAAGGGCTCAGCCCTGTGTCCAGGAGGCATCAGCCCAACAAGAACTGGAGCTGAGAGCCAGGATTTCATCCTGCCCTGCACAGAGTGGAGCCTGTTTGATGGCAGCACTCAGGGCGCAGAGGGAATGCAGGAATCAGGGCCCTCTCCCCCTGCAGTGCCATCCCAAGGAGCAGAACCTCATTCCCTGCTGCACCCAGAGCAGGCAGCAGGAATGGGCATCCCTGAGCCTGCAGGGCTTCCCTGCCAGCCACAACCCCCTGGCAGCAAACTCCAGGGCTGACAGGGAGGGGATGAGGAATTCTGAGAGGGAGGGGATGAGGGAATTCTGAGAGGGAGGGGATGAGGGAATTCTGACAGGGAGGGGATGAGGGAATTCTGACAGGGAGGGGATGAGGAATTCTGGGAGGGAGGGGATGAGGGAATTCTGACAGGGAGGGGATGAGGAAATTCTGCTTCCCCAGGCCCAGGAGGGAGCTGCTGCCCCCAGCTCTGCAGGCTGAGTTTGTGTCCTGCAGGATGAAAATGCAGCTGGGAGCACAGGGAGCTGCTGCCAACCCTTGGGTAAGGTGGCACCTGGCCCAGGGAATGCCAAGGGCTCCATGGAGTGGTTTTGGTTTGTTGATTTGAAATTTTGCTAATTTTGAGATCTTTTGGTTAATGTACTAATGAGTGTGGTAGGTTTAGGGTTGGTTAATTACTACTGTATTTACTTCTTGTTGTGAGGATTAGGAGAAAGGTAAAGTAGGTTTATAACTTTAAAAGGGTATAAAGAAAATTTATTAACAGTAACTAAAAGAAAGAGCAATGAGAATTAGAATAAAACTTTCAGAGCACTTATTTTTTCCTTTACAACTTTTTTTCCTTAATGACAATGTAAACAAACAAAACTTAAAATTTTAGTTCATTTATTATTTTTAGAATAGGTTTTTTTTCAGTTTACTTAAGGAGACAAATCTTTCTTGTTAATCTTATGGAGACGTTTTTACAAGGAAAAAAAAGCTTTTTCATGGTTCTCAATTTTGTCATGAATAGCAGCTGCTCAGGGAAATCTGTAATTGTGAAATCTCTCTTATTTTCTACTTTTGTCTTTAACATGTGTTTTTCACAGAGGCAGGTCACAGTGGCTGGGAGCTTTCCATCACCTCCCTAAACATCTCTCATGTAGAACCATGCCACTCCACTGTTCCCATTTGGCCCAGGAGGGACCTGCCTGCCCCCAGCTCTGCAGGCTGAGTTTGTGTCCTGCAGGATGAAAATGCAGCTGGGAGCACAGGGAGCTGCTGCCAACCCTTGGGCAAGGTGGCACCTGGCCAGGGAATGCCAAGGGCTCCACAACTCCCCTTTGGCTCAGGAGGGATCTGTCCCACACTCCAGGAGTTCTGTGGCCTGGGGCTGAGCTTTCCTTGTGTTTTGCCTGGAAGTTGAGCAGTGTCAGATTCCAGGAGGAAAGGATCTGCAGTTTGCCCTGGCACAGCTCCAGCAGGCTGCAGCCTTTAACAAATCCAGACTGATGGAATCTGCAGGCTGGGAAACACAGGAGGGAGGAGATGTCAGTGTCTGAAGCCCTAAAAAGAAGTTGGCTTAGCAGGGAACCTTTGCCAAGGGATGATCTGCACATCCCAAGGCTGGGGAGCCACAGCAGGAGCTGCCCTGAGTTCATTCCCTCAGGACATGCTCCAAGAATTCCAATCCAGCTGCCCTCTGATTCTTGGACAAACCCACAGTGCATTTATGCTGTGTCTTTGCAGAGCCTTCCTGCTTGTGGAAAATCAGCAGTGGGAAGGAAAGAGAAAAACCCCAGTCCTGTGCCAGGAGCTGCTGCTGGTTTTACCCCAGGGAGGAACAACTCTGCCCTCTGTGCCCTTTTCCTCCAGAGCACCAGTGCCAAAGAGCCAGGAGCACTTTCACTCCACTTCAGCTTTAATCAGGAATTTCAATCACAGAAAAGGTGCTGAATTGACAGCCTGAGGCAGAGCAGGGAGTGAGGAGAAGCTGCAACATCTGGGTGCCAGATGCAGGGGCAGGAGGTGGAAATGTTAAGGGAGGGATTGAAGACAGCCCCAAAGCTCCCCTGAGCTGTGGGATGAGTGTGCACATAACCTCCATGGGACAAGGGCTGCCGTGGAAAGGTTCCCAATCCCCACCTGAAACACATCTGAGCACTCCAGTGCTGCAGCTGAGCTGCAAAACCTCCTCATCCCAGTCCCCCTGCTCTGGGAGGTGACACTGACATTTTCACAGGTGACACCAAATTGGGGCTGGCAGGCTCTCACTGAGGAATTCACTGGGAATTAAGAGAACCAATAAACTCCAAATTAAGGGCTTGTGATGTGCTTTAGAGATTCTTGCCTGGCAGTTTTAAAAAATCCAAGAATTCTGTTCTACAAAACACTGCCCAGACTCACATTCCCAGAAATTGTTGCTCCCTGCCTGCAGCTGGGCAGCACTAAAGGGCAGCAAAGGCACTGAAATAACCTATCCTGGGGCAAAATCTCCCAGACTGGGGAAAAACCAACCCAAAACTTCACTCTCATCAATAACCCTGAACCATCACAGAGTCCCAGGCTGGTTTGGGGTGGAAAAACCTCAAAACTCATCCAGTGCTGGGATCCTGGAGCTCTCTGTCCTTCAGCATTTAGAAACAGCTTGGCCAAACTTGGTCCTAATCCTGCAAGCAGCATCTAATGAAATGTTTGCAATTAGAAGATGTGAAAGAATCCCAAAATCCATATTTTCCATAGGATCAGTGCTTACTCCTGATCTTCTCTTCAACTCAGCAAAACCCTGAACACATCCTTGGCACTGAACTCCCACAGCTTCACACCCCTGATTTTATACATTCCACTCCTCTCCTGCTCCAGAGCTGCTTCCACTGAGGCCAAAGCAGCTCATTCTAATTAACACTGATTAACAAAACTGCTGCCTTCTGCCTGGAGGTTTGGGAACTCCTCCCACCCTCCAACAGCTTTTAGGAGACAAAGGAAATCCATGGCCAGGGCACCACTGATAAAGGAAGGAAAAGGGAAAGGGAAAGGAAAAGGAAAAGGAAAAGGAAGGGAAAGGGAAAGGAAGCCATTGGAGAGGTGGCAGGAGAAGGTCTGAGCTGCCCAGAAAAAGCCAAATCAGAGGCATTTACAGAAGGACAGTCTGGGTTCTTGGACATGGTTAAAGCCACAGATTCATGTCCCCTCAACTCGTGGTCCTTGGCAATGAGCAGAAGGTCAAAGCAGTTGCCTGGTGCCCTGCCCTGCCTGCTGCATCCTCTGCCTTCCTTATTCCCTGCCCAGAACTGGATCTGCAGCCACAGCTTCTGCCTTGGCTGGCTGCCCCAGCTCACCCCGTTCATTTGTGACTGGGGCTACTCTCCAGGTCCTGTGCTGGCTGCAAAGAAGGCGATGACTTTGAATGATGTTAGAAACATCAAACTGCCCCAAAAGGGCCCAATCTCCAAAGCACATACACAGGGCTCTGGGCCACCTGCTGGCTTTCCAGCCCTGCCCCTCCCAGGTGCTCTGCTGGGAGCTGCAGGTGGGGGAGGCACCTCCCTCACACTCCCAGAAGATTCCCAGATCTGTTTTTATACAATTATTTTAGCTGAAAAGCTCATCAGGCCAATGGAGGCATTGGGAAACCCCCGTGCACTGCCACAGGAAACCAGCCCATCACACCTCACACACCCCAGATCCCAGATTCCACAGCTCACCTTCCAGAGCTGGTTGAAAAATCCAGCTCTCCCTTTAAACCCAAAAATTGCTGTTCTTTTGCCATTTCTGAGTGCCCCAAGTGCCTCCCGAGTTGCTTTGGAACCACACTGAGAGTCAGATGCAAGAGCCAAAACTCTGCAGTTCCAGCCTGGGATTTGGAGCATCTGTGTGGTTGTTTTTCCTCCCCATTAATTTAATTTGACAGAAACGAGCAGGAAAGCTTCTGGCTCCCGTGTGGGCAAAGTGGATAAACAGCAGGAATTTTGAGGGAAGCTGAAACTAAACTGAGGAGAAAGAGGCTGGTGCCCTGGCTAACAGCCTTGTGTGCTTCCTCTTCCCACCTCAGGCCCTGTGCCCTGCATGGTATAATGAGATTTTTCCTGCTCACCACTTGTTCCAACCTATCCTTGGCATTTCATTTGGACTGGAAAAACAACCCAACCTCTCCCAGGATGGATCCCAGGATGCAGGAGGAGAGGCTGTGACCCATCACTGCCTGGCTGCCCCCAAATCCACCAGATTTGGACTCCAGAGCAGCAAATTTTCATCCCACTGCTCTGGAAAAACCTGCAAGAGTGAGTGATTCCTTAATGGGAAAACGTTTGTGTTGTTCTGTAGTGAGAACTGCATGAATTTAACATCCCAATTATTCTTGCAGAGTTGATCTTAAATCCTTGTTTGGTTTTAGGATTTCCCTGTTTGGTTTTATGATTTCCCTGTTTTCCAGCGTGGGCAGCACTTGGCCCTTGCCCCTGCCCCTCCTCCTGGAACCAGCTTTAGGGATGGCTGCTGGCTCCAGATGGTTCCCAGCCTGTGGAGCAGCCAGGGGGTCCAGCCAAAGGGGAAGTCTCTGACCTCTCTGAGCAGCAGCTTCTCCAGAAAAGAAAGAATTTCACTTTTCCAGAAAAGAAAGAATTTCACAGACTGAAATGCATCCAGGCCTAAGGAGGCTCAGGGCTCATCCCAGTGCTGGGCTGGAGCTCTGCTCCCCAGGGGAAGGGACAGGGGGAATTCTGTGCAGGAACAGGACAGGCTGCTCTGCCCTCAGCACCACCCACCCTAACCCTGACCCATCCCTCTCCAACCAGTGGAAAATCTGGGCTTGTCACAGACATCTTTTATGGAAAATCCTTTCCTTAGGATTTTTCCTCCTGGGAAGCTGAGAGGCCTCGGGAACAAAATGTAACCAATGGTTATCTGCTGCTGTGGAATGCAACAGGTGCATCTGGGATTGGTCTCATGTGGTTGTTTCTAATTAATGGCCAATCACAGTCCAGCTGTCCAGACTGTCTCAGTCAGTCACAAGCCTTTGTTATCATTCCTTCTTTTTCTATTCTTAGCCAGCCTTCAGATGAAATCCTTTCTTCTATTCTTTTAGTACAGTTTTAATATAATATATATCATAAAATAATAAATCAAGCCCTCTGAAACATGGAGTCAGATCCTCATCTCTTCCCTCATCCTCAGACCCCTGTGAACACCACCACATGGGCTCAACAGGAGAAAGGGCTTTGCAGTCAGGTTCAGCTGGGAAAGGAGTTTTGGTCCAACCAGGGATCCAGGCAGTGCCTCCCCTCCCTCACAGGGAGCAATCCCCTCCCTGTATCTGCCTAAATTCCCTCTGGCAGTCTGACCCCATTCCCTGGGTCCTGTCCCTGCAGTTCCTGGTGCAGGGTCCCTCTCTGCCTTCCCTGGGTCCCCTCCAGAGCCTGGCAGGTGCTGGGAGGTCTCCAACCACCTCCTCTTCCCCAATATTCAACACCAACTGCTTTGGGATTATCCACAGGGTTATCAGCCCTTCATCTGGACAATGTGAACAGGTAAAAACTGCTCTGATAGATGGCCAATGGTTTAGAGGTGAAAGAGGGTGATGCTGTGGGAGAAAAAGCCATGACAACCCTCTCTGTCATAAGGGACAAACCCCACAGAGAGTCCAAGCACAGAGAGGGGACAGGGACACACAGGGCTGAGAGGGGACAGGGACACACAGGGCTGACAGGGACACACAGGGCTGACAGGAGACAGGGACACCCAGGGCTGACAGGGACACACAGGGCTCACAGGGGACAGGGACACACAGAGCTGAGAGGGGACAGGGACACACAGAGCTGTGCTGGTGAATGATCCCTGGTGGCTCTGTTGGAGTCAGGATCCAGAAACACCACAAATGCCTCATCAGCTCTTTAACAACCAGTTTGGTTTTATTTTACCCACTGCAAAACCACCACAACCCCTTGCCTGTTTCTCCTGCAGCCTTCTGAACTATTTTCTCCTAACTTCTCTTTCTCTTAACTTCTGTTTTGAAAACTTTGATTTGATCAACACTCCAAAAAATCCCCAAACTGACATTCTCATTTCAGGTGACATCAATGCCTGATTTCCATTCAGCTTCACAAAGATGTGGTCCTTCCCACCACCTAAGGATGGAAACCAAAATCCCTGACAAAAATCACTGAACAGCTGCCTTAGAAAGTGATGCAGGCTCCAAAGCTGCCCTTCCAGGAGCTGCCAGCAGCAGTTCTGCCCACAGCAATGCAGGGAAGCTCAAGTGCCCTTGGGCAGGGCAGGGAGTCCTGTCCCCAAGGTCACCCACACCTGCCTGGGGCTCTCTCATGTTCATGGCTCAGCATAAATTAAGAAGAAAGAGGGGTTGGAGGGCACAGCCTTTGAGGCTGGATTATTTTTAACCCCACTGCAGAGAATCATTCATTATGGGCATGATCAACACAGAGGGATCAGCTTCACAAAACAACCAGACAGCTTCAGTTTAATTTATAAAAGAAGGTTATTTTCATTTGTACAAAGATGGAAAACATTTTAGTGCTGTACTTCAGAAAAATTAAACTGGTGGTGTAAGAGTTGTTTCCATCAACCAAAGAGGATAAGGAAGGCAATACAATTTCTAATACCTCCATTAATAAAATTTATACAGGTTTGAGACAGTGAGAATGGCTCTTGTGAACAATAACCCCCTGCAGCAGAGTGCACTCCCTTATTTTGCTGTTCCACATCTGCACTGCATCTCCCAGGCTCAGGAAAGGGATTTAAAATCCTTGAAATTCTTTATGGAATGTGAGAACTGCCAGCAAATTCCACTGTCTCAGTTCTGTATTCCCAAGCAACAAAGAAAAGATGGAAAAATAGCAGGAAATATAAGGAGTGCTGGGGAAGCACTGCCACAGGACACAGGTTATTCTTACAAAACTTCAAAATTTAGGTAACTAATTTCCTGATTTATTTTCCTATTGAATGTTTCATGCAGTGCCCTGGATGCCCTGACAATCAAAACATTCAACATCACAGCTGAGAGAAAGATTTAGTGTATTTTCCTGTATGGCTCTCTTGGAAAGGACCATGTCACAGACATCTTTTATGGAAAATCCTTTCCTTAGGATTTTTCCTCCTGAGAAGCTGAGAGGCCTCAGGAACAAAATGTAACCAATGGTTATCTGCTGCTGTGGAATGCAACAGGTGCATCTGGGATTGGGCTCATGTGGTTGTTTCTAATTAATGGCCAATCACAGTCCAGCTGTCCAGACTGTCTCAGTCAGTCACAAGCCTTTGTTATCATTCCTTCTTTTTCTATTCTTAGCCAGCCTTCGGATGAAATCCTTTCTTCTATTCTGTTAGTATAGTTTTAATGTAATATATATTATAAAATAATAAATCAGCCTTGTGAAACATGGAGTCAGATCCTTGTCTCTTCCCTCATCCTGAGACCCCTGTGAACACGGTCACAGGACCTTGCCTTTGTTCTGCCTGAAATTCAACATTTCAGGGAAAATCCAACAGCCAAGTTCTGCCATTCCCAGCCCCAGGAGAGCCCTGTGCTGCTCCACTGGGACTGAACTGACCAGAACCCAGGAACTGGAGATCAGCACAAGGAAATTTGGATATTGGGAAGGAATCCTTCCCTGGGAGGGTGGGCAGGCCCTGGCACAGGGTGCCCAGAGCAGCTGGGGCTGCCCCTGGAGCCCTGGCAGTGCCCAAGGCCAGGCTGGAGCACTCTGGGACAGTGGGAGGTGTCCCTGCCATGGAACAAGATGGGCTTTAAGGTCCCTCCTGCCCAAACCATTCCAGCATTCTGTGGGGTTCAGCTCCAGAGATGACATTAATGCCAGGGGTGCTGCCATCCCCATCACACCTCAGCTCTGCTTTCCTCTGACACCATTCCCTGTGCAGCAGCACAGCAGCACCAGCTCCCCTCTGCTGCTTTAGAGCGAGACAAATTCAAGACCTCGAGAGTAAAAAGGCAAAATTTTACAAATAATTCATCTGCACTGCAAGCCCCCATCCCAGGCAGGCTGGATGCAATAAATTCCCTACAGCTTCAGAAACAGCTCCCTGCTCCCTGCCAGGGTCACACTGAGGCAAGGCAGATTCCTGCCTCAGCAGTAACACAAACCATTCTTGAACAGGACCCAGTGCAGCTGACTGACAGCACACTCAGGTGCTGCTCATGTTCCAGAGCTCCAGTGGTGGCAGAGAGGCCACCCAGGGCCCCCTGTCCTTGGGGCCATGGAGAAATCCCAGATATGGCCCCTGCCACATTCACTCCATCCTCCCAGCTCCCTCCAAAGCTGCTCTCCAATCCCAAAGCTGTGATCCCCCAGCAGGTGCCAGGATTTTGGAGGTGGATTGGGCACACAGTGTCACTCCAGACATGGAACCTGAAAATCCCACCAGCCTTCCAAGGAATGCACAGAGCCCTGTGCTGTGTGTGCCCACACATCCCCTGCCTCCCTGTGGGCTGCCAGAGCTGCCTGGCACAGGGCTGGGGGCACACACAGGGGACACACACAGGGCAGGGGCACACACAAGGGGCACACACAGGGACCAAGGCCATGTGGCTGCAGTGGGGAGCCTCAGAAGCAGGGGTGACAGTGGCAGGAGTGAGCAGAGCTCAGATCTCAGATCTGGTGTCCTGTGGGGCTCTCTGGTTCAGGGCAGTGCTCACTGGGACTGAGATGAACCCTGCAGAGCTTCCCCTTGCCCTGGCTGACAAAGCTCTGCAGGGAGATGGGCTGACAGAGCAGGGCAGGACCCAGGGGCCTGGGGGGGACAGGCTGGGCTCATCCTTAGCTCAGAGCTGGGCTCATCCTCAGGCCAGAGCTGGGCTCATCAGCTCAGAGCTGGGCTCATCCTGAGGCCAGAGCTGGGCTCATCCCTAGCTCAGAGCTGGGCTCATCCTTGGGACAGAGCTGGGCTCATCCTCAGGACAGAGCTGGGCTCATCCTCAGGACAGAGCTGGGCTCATCCTCAGGTCAGAGCTGGGCCCATCCTCAGGCCAAATCTGGGCTTATCCTTTGGTCAGAGCTGGGCTCATCCTTGGGCAGAGCTGGGCCCATCCTCAGCTCAGAGCTGGGCTCATCCTCAGCTCAGAGCTGGGCCCATCCTCAGGTCAGAGCTGGGCTCATCCTTGGGCAGAGCTGGGCCCATCCTCAGGTCAGAGCTGGGCTCATCCTTGGGCAGAGCTGGGCTCATCCTTGGGCAGAGCTGGGCTCATCCCCAGGCCAGAGCTGGGCCCATCCCCAGGCCAGAGCTGGGCCCATCCCAGCCCAGCAGCTCCCTGCAGTGGGGATGGCCTCACCCTGCCCTGCTCTCAGTCCCTGAACACCCCACAGACCCCACAGCAGGCTCTGGCTGCCCACCCCAGCCTGGGCAACACCCAGGGGTTGCTCCAGGAGCAGCATCACCCTCCAGGGGGCTGGGGTGGGAGGAAGGCCCAGGCCAGGGCAGGGGGGGTCAGCAGAGAGATGCAGGAGGAGGGGAGGATGTGGGGACAGGGGGGCCTGGGGAGGGAATGGCCTCAGAGACACCCAACAGCCCCCACGGGCACTGCCAGGCTCTGCCCTCCCTCCCTCCTTCCCCCAAAGGCAAGGCTCAAATTACCCTGGTTAAATACTCAGCTCACAAACACAGCAGGACACACTACAGCACATCCCTTTGTTATTGCCTGGCTGGAATCCCCTTCCTTTCCACTGGCCCTCATATTTTCATGTTTCTAATTCCACTGCTGTGTTTTTTGGAGCGTCAAATATTCCCTGACCTTCCCTGAGCATCAAATAACCCTGAGTTAGGGCTTTAATATATGGAAAATTCTGTGTGCCATATGTGAGGGGGAGCAGAACATGCTGAGTGCACAAGTGGGTGGAAAAGTCCAGGGGGAGTTGCAGCAGAAGGAAGGGAAGTCACTGCATTAAATATTGGTGTTTGAAAGCTGCTGAGCAAGGGAGGAAGGCTGTGGCAGCCAGGTCTGAAATCCTCCCCTGCTCCATCACTCCAGTCCCCAGCAGCAAGGCACAGAGAGCAGAGCCTGATGCCCAAAGGGGAACATATGGTGAATAATTCCAAACTCATCCATTTTCCTGCTGAAAACTCAGCAGATAAACATGCCAGAGTTTGTCTGATCCTTTTTCCTGCACAAAGGGACAAATCCTGCAAGGTGCTGAGCACCAGCAGTTTTGGAGACAGACCCCAGAGCTGAATCTTGTGGGTGATGAGGACGCTCAGCCCCCCATGTCCAGCAGCATTCCAGCTCAGTGGGACACTTTACCTCTCCCTATCCTTGTCACCTGCATTTGCAGCCCCCGTGCCTCACTTCTGTCCCCTTGTCTCCTCTCAGAGGCTGAATATTGAGCAGGGGGCTGTGGGATGGAACATCCTGATCCTGGTAAGAGCCCAAGGGATTCTGCTGGCAGTCTGGGGGCAGGAGCAGCTGTCCATGGAGAAATTCCTTCTTGTAAATGTTTCCATTGGCACTGAGTGACAGTTACAGGAGTTTCTGACATTTTGGCTCACAAGGAAGAGTAATTGCATCCCAAAACCTCAACTCTCCACTGCAGCAAATCACTCAGCAGTGCTTAGAGGTCCTCAGAACCAAAATCCAATCTCCAAAGATGACCTAGACACCCACAATGCTGAACCTCATCCATCTGGGGCAGATCCCTCCCTTCTCTGACTGTTGTGAGGAAAATGACTCTGAAATCCATCCCATTTGCCTCCCAGACACTGCAGGGGAAGCTCACAGTGAATGAGGTGTTATCACCACAAATTCCCTCAGCTGGTCACCCCATCAGCTGTGCAGCAGGACTGCAGGACTCCCACCAAAATCCCTGGGCAGAGCTGGGCAGCAGCCTGGGTTTGCAGGTGTCCTGCTGCTCCCAGTGCCCTGGGGCTGTGCCCTCACACCCCTCACTCCAGCCCTGCCAGCTCAGGTGCTGCTCGTGTCCCAGAGCTCCCATGGTGGCAGCGAGGCCACCCTGGCCCCCCTGTCCTTGGGGCCATGGAGAAATCCCAGATATGGCCCCTGCCACGTTCACTCCATCCTCCCCACCCCTTCCAAAGCTGCTGTTAAATCCCAAAGCTGTGTTCCCTCAGCAGGCAGCCATGGCTGTGCCAGGGTTTTGTGTCACAGTCATCCTTCATGAAAAATCTTCTCTTCAAGATTTTTCCTCCTGAGAAGCTGAGAGGCCTCAGGAACAAAATGTAACCAATGGTTATCTGCTGCTGTGGAATGCAACAGGTGCATCTGAGATTGGCCCATGTTGGTTGTTTCTAATTAATGGCCAATCACAGCCCAGCTGGCTCAGACACAGAGCCTGAGCCACAAACCTTTGTTATCATTTCTTTGCTATTCTATCCTTAGCCAGCCTTCTGATGAAACCTTTTCTTCTATTCTGTTAGTATAGTTTTAATGTAATATATATCATAATATAATAAATCAGCCTTGTGAACCATGGAGTCAGATCCTCGTCTCTTCATGAACCCCTGTGAACACGGTCACAATTTTGGAGCTGGTTTGGGCACACAGCAGCACAGCCCTGCTGTTGGAAGTACAGTTATTCCAGAGCCTTCCCAAAGACAGACTTTTTTGGGGTCACAGTGTTGCTGTTCTCCCTCTTTCCAAAGCCAGGCTGTCCTTGTGGCCTGTCCCATCAGGCCCTGATCTGGATGAAATCACCACAAACTCTTTATGCCTTTTCACATCTTGAAATCTCTCTACACCTGGACTCCCTTGGTGCCTCAGGGGCAAAAGGTGGGCAACACCAGAGTCCACCATCCCTGGAGGCCCTGCAGGAGCAGTCACAGGTCCCTGCAGACAATGTCCCACCTGGGACATTTGCAGCTTCTCCTCAGCAGCAGCCAGAGCTGAGCTCTGCAGGCCCTGAGGCTCCCTGCAGCTGCCTGGTGACACTCAGCCCCAGGGAGCTGCTCTGGAGTGACAGGGCTGTGACAGAGCCAGCCTGGATCAAACATCAGAGCCCTCCCTGCTGCTGCCAGCCCTGCCAGAGCCAGCAGAGTCCTGCTGTGCCACCGAGTCCCCTGGTGTGCCTGAGGTCCCTCCCTGCAGTGCTCAGGATCCTGAGCCCTCACACCCCAGGGCTGTGGGGTTTCTGTGGTTGAGATGACCCCAAGGTGTCAGAAAGTCTCTTTTTCCCAGCCCCGAGGTTGAAGAAGGAGTCAGGATTCCTCAGCTGTGGTTTTCAAGGTTGATTATTCTCTCTTATCTATTTCATTCTTTCTCTGACCTGCTGAGATCTGTTCAGCAGGTCAGTCTGTGGCACAGTGACTGCCCTCAGGGCAGTGTTATCTTTCTATACTAAAAACTACCTGTACTTATTTACAATAATGTTCCAATACCTATCACCTATGTTAGACAGGGAGTTTCTACCCTAAACCAATCCCAAAGTGCCACCATCACCCAGAAGATGGAGGCTAAGAAGAAGGAAGAAGGACAAGGCACACCCAAATCCCTCCATCTTGGCCTCTGAGCCCCCATTCTAAAAACCCTAAAATTCTATTTTTCTACCTTGTGACAAATGAACTATCATTCTACTTAAACTCTCATGGCTTGTGAATCCTCATATAAAGTTGGTAATTGTTTCCATGGGCTAAAATCAAAGGCACAGGTGTTTGTGACTCTGTGCCAAGGTCTCTGAGCCCCTGCCTGGGGCCTGAGCCCTTGCCAGAGCAATGTCCTGGCTTCTGACACCCGGGGTTTTGGGGTTTGAGGTTCAGGTTTTAGGACACTGCAGGTGCCAGGAAGGTTTGTGGGTGACACCTCCACCCCTGGCAGGTTTTCCAGGGGATGTCATATAACCCAACAGGCTTTTCCCAGCAGGATTCTTTGTTTGCTGTTCCTCACTGTGCCAGCCTGAGCTCAGCCCAGGCCTCACTCGAGCTGAGCCTAAAGGAGGCAGGAACAGAAAGAAATGTGCTGGGAGAGCCTAGGGATGGGATTTGGCTGCAGCCCTGCCCTCCCAGCAGGAGGGGTGGCCTCAGGTGACCCTGACACCTCCCTCCACCTGGGGACACCTTCCTCCAGCTCCTCCCACCCCAAGGCCTTGGCACCATGCCTGCTCCTGTGTGGATTCTGTATTGTGGTGATGTTGTGAGGGTCCCCAGGACAAGGTGAGAGATGGGAATTGACTCCAAGTTCTCAGAAGGCTTATATATTATATTATATTATATTATATTATATTATATTATATTATATTATATTATATTATATTATATTATATTATATTATATTATATTATATTATATTATATTATATTATATTATATTATATTATATTATCATGTTATATCATACTATGTCATGTCATGTCATATTATATTAATTATATTATATTATATCACATTATATCAGATTATATCACAAGAAAATGCTATACTAAAACCATACTAAAGAAAGAGAAAGGAGACATCAGAAGGCCAGACAAGAATGAATCATAAAAACCCATGACTGACTAGAGTTGTGACATAGGTGGCTGTGATTGGTCATCAATTAAAAACAATTCCCATGGATCCAATCAAAGATGCACCTGTTGGTAAATGATCTCCAGACCACATTCCAAGCAATCAGATAATTATTGTTTACATTTATTTTCTGAGGCTTCTCAAGAGAAAAATCCGAGTGAAGGGATTTTTCAGGAAATACCATGGTGACAATTCTACACATGGCTGCCCAGTGTCCTGGGACCCTGGTGAGGAGCCCTGTGACCCAGAGAGACACCAAACATCCACCCTGGTACCAAGGGCTCCAGGAGGGATGGGTTAGTGCTCAACACCCTCCTTCCTCCCAGGGCAAAAAGCAAACAAAGGAGGATGAGGAGATGGATCTTGTGGGCCAAAAGGAGCCTCCCCTGGCCAAGCTGATAACAAAGGCCTGCCACTGCCACCAGTAAATCAAACTGGTGGCCTCTAGAGCTGCCAGGATGCTTTATGAACCATCTGCTCCCTTTGCTGCTGGCTGTAAGTGATGTTTGAGGCTGGCAAACTTTGTCATTTTCAGACAGCTCCTCACTGCTATGGATTTATCTGAGCCTGCTGGCTCCCAGTGCTGGCAGAGGAGATCCTGCTAGCAGGACACTTCTCCAAGGCAGAGAGGCACCAGCCAGCCCCTGGCATCCTTCTGCCTCCTCCCAGTCCCACCCTGCTCCCTGCCACATCTACAGGCAGCTAAAGGCTTTCCTCACCCTGGTTAAAGCCCAGATCCTGTGGTGGGAACCCCCAAACCTTCCACAAAGGCCCCTTACAGGAGTTCACCCTTTCAGTGACTTTTGAAAGAGCATTTGCAAGCAATTAATACTCCTTTGCCTTTTTTCTCTCCCACACAGAACCAGGCAAAAAAAAAAAAAAAGAAAATCTCTCCTTCAGAAAGCACAGGACACAAACCAAGCAGGGCATTTAATGGCCCTCTGTGCTGATACACTGGGAAAATTCCTCTTTTCAGGGAGCATCCTTGATGGGATGCTAATGAGAGACAATCTTTCAGAGCAGGAAAGCTCCACAGAGATTTTAAATATCCGTTTCTCAGGATTTCAGAACTTGAGTCAATATTTCACATCTACAAGGGATGAAAGGAAAGCTCGTGGGGCCTCTGCAAGCTGATTTCCAGCTTCCTGCTCCTGTGGCCTGCCTTCTTAGAAACATTTCTGTGAGGCAAACCCCAGTGGCAACACGTAGGGGGTTCATCATTCAGGATATAAATTCTCTACCATCCATTACCCTTGTCCAGAGTCTCAGAGCACTCCCAAAGATTGTCCCTTTCTCTGTAGTGTCCTTCATCTTCACCACCTGGCTGAGGAAGAACCTCATGGCCACTCCATTTTTTCATCTCTCACATATTAAAGACAACAGAAAAGAGCTGAAAAGTTAATCCTGCAGAAGCCCTGAAGAATCCAGTCAGTAATGTTTACATCTCTCAATGAGCTGCTCATCCAGCAGACCTTTGGAATGAGTTAAGTTTACTCAGAAGTACAAGACCATGGATTATTTCTTGGATTTTCTGCCCTGTGTTTGAAGGGATCAGAGGCAGAGCTGTTGCAACGTGCAGGTGTGGGAAGGGGAGCTGGAAGAGTTTAAAGGGACATCCTGCACTGCTGGAACTCAGGATTGAAGAGTTTAAAGGGACACCCTGCACTGCTGGAACTCAGGATTGAAGAGTTTAAAGGGACATCCTGCACTGCTGGAACTCAGGATTGCTGGCACTAAATAGGCAAGGTCAGGATAAAACCATGGAGTTCTTTGGGTTGTAAAAGGCCAGTGAGTCCAACTGTTCCATCAGCTCTGCCCAGGCCAGCACTGCCCCCTGTCCCCAAGTGCCACCTCCACAGGGCTGTTAAACCTCTCCAGGGGTGGGGACTGCACCCTGCCCTGGGCAGCTGTGCCAGGGCTGGACAACAAATCCCAGGAAGGAATTTCCCCAAAATCCCCCCTGAGGCTCCCCTGGCCCAGCCTGAGGCCGTTCCCTCTGCTCCTGTCCCTGTTCCCTGGAGCACAGCCCGACCCCCCCGGCTGTCCCCTCCTGGCAGGAGCTGTGCAGAGCCACAAGGGCCCCCTGAGCCTCCTTTGCTCCAGGCTGAGCCCCTGCCCAGCTCCCTCAGCTGCTCCTGGGGCTCCAGCCCCTCCCCAGCTCTGTTGCCCTTTTTACACCCAGCAGTTCTCCCATTCCTGTTCGATTCCTGCTGAATTCCCAGGTGAGCTCTGCCTGCTCCAGCCCCTGCCCAGAGCTCTGGATCTGACACTCAGCCACCCCTCTGGGCTCTCCAGAGTCTGTGTCCCTGCAGAGCAGCCCAGGCTGAGGATGTGCTGCAGCTCCAGGTGGCACTGAGCACATGGGAGGTTCACACTCAATCATGTGCTTGGTCTTCTCTAAACTCTATTTTTAACTCACCCCAGAGAAGCAGAAGGCTGAGGAAAGAGCTTCTGCCACACAAGGCAGAAAAGTTCTGCTCTGTCCCTGCTCTCCCCAGCCCTGAGCTGAACTCCCTGAGGGCTTCAGGCTGGCTCTGAGCAGGACAGGAGCAGGGGAGAGCTCTGTCCTCCATCCCAGCCAGACTGGAACAGCCCTTCCCTAAAAATCCACCTTGCATCCTCAGCCAAGGGGGTCTGGCACACCAAAGGGCTCCTAAACTCATGGAGAAGGTTGTAGCAGCAGCTGTCTGGCCACAGAGAGCAGCACAACTTTCCCAAGCATTGTCCTGGGGAAGGCTGTGACAAGATCAGAGAAAAGAATGAGAAATAATTCTTATCTTCACTTGCTGTCCCTGTTGTTGTGAACATGTGGAATGTGGTATGGAGGTTTGTTTACCAAAGGGTGGTTTCTTGATTGGCCACTGGTGATGGTGTTTGAAGGAGCAGTTGGGTCCACCTGTATTGTAACTGTCTATAAAAGCAATGGGTTCCTTAATAAGAATAGTTTAACAAAGTGATTGATCAGCCTTCTGTGAATCAGGGAGTCAATGTAATTATTACCCAGCTGGGGGACTGTGACAATGGAAGTCCCCTTCTCTTCTGAGCCTGCTCATGCAATCAGAGCACCCTGGGCTGGAAAAGCCCCACAAGGATCATCCAGTCCCACTCCTGGCCCCCACAGACGCCCCAACAACCCCACCCTGCCCCTCAGAGTGTTGTCCAAACACTCCTTGAACCATGGCAGAGCTGCTCCTCCCCAAGCCCTGAACTCTGCTTTATTCCAAGCCCCAACTCAGAGTTTGCTCTGGGGAGAATGAAGAAACAAATAAATAAAATTCCCTTTGCTTGTACACAGCAAGAAAGATAATGCTGGTTTGCTGGGGAATAAAAATGCCACCAGTTATTTATCCAGGTGAAGAATTAGGTACTGCACGAGCTAGGAAAGCTCAATGAGAAAGTAAATCCTTAGGATGGAGCACACAGGGAAAAAAAAGATTAATTGATTTGTGACTACAAGGAGGTTTATTCAGAACCATATTTATCACTACAGTGTGTTTGAATTCGGCAGGAACTCCACTCAATTTTCTTCTGCAGCCTTTCTTTGCTGTTCAAGGGAATATATCAGCAAGGAGAGAGAAATGACACTTAATTTTAAGGAGCATCACCTTGCTTTAGAGAATAAACTCTCCTTGGAGCTGCAGCTGTGGGACACCTGCCCAGCTGAGCCCAGGTGGGTTCCTCAGCTGACACACCCAGAGCTTTGCTGCCCCACTGAAGGGAATGAAGAGATTTACATTCCAGCTGGAGCCACTTTTCCCCTCAGGGTGCTGAAGGTAACAGGTTGCTTGGAAGGGAAGAAAGGGGAGGGAAAGGGAAGATGCAGGAGGAAGAGGGAAGATGTGCATTTTCCCCTGTGTGCCACCGCTGCCTCCCTGCACTCCTGCAGCAGGAGCACCCAGGGAGCCCCTGGCTCTGCAGAGCTCAGCCCCAGCCCAGTTTGCCTTTAAAATGCTCAGTGGAGGTTTGGTGCAGCTGAGACTGAGTCCCATCCCAACCCAACAGCCAGCTTCTCCCTCGGCACCCCTCTGTGCACAGCAGCACCAGGGAGGAGCTGCCCAGCCCCTCCATTCCCCTCCCCACAGCAATGGCTCTGTTCTTTAGAGACTCCCAGTTCACAGCTCAGAACTCACCTCCAACACACCTGAACCTGGGCTGTGACAGCCAGGCCACAGGGAAACTGATACCAGAAACAGAGATAACTGGACCTGGCAGGAGCTGGGCAGGCCCTGAGCTGGGAATTCTCGTGGATCCTGGTTCCCTGGTCCTGCTGTCATCCCTCTATTGCCTGTTCAAACACTCATTTGCTCCTATTTACCCACTACAGCCTTAAAATACATAGAGATTTCAATACTCTAAAGGCAAGTTAATAATTTATTTATTGTTTGCTTCTTATTTCAGAGGCCTGAATTACAACATCATTACTTGGAGAGAGGCTCTAACAACCCAAGCTGTTTGTCTAGCAGCCTCATTTATTTTTGCATGGCAAAACCATTATTCCCCCCCAAAATCAGAACAAAATAAGAAAAATACCCTTGAGCACTTCATCTAATTTTAAAGCAAGAGCTGTGTTAGTCCCCACAAGAGCCAGCAGCTGAGTTCCCAATTACAGGACAGATCAAGCAAATAACTCTGGATCATCTGGCACAGCTCAGGCAACTTGGAATGGAACAGCAAGTGCAGGAATTGGGCTGCCAAAGGCCTGGAAGGAGCAAAGTGAGGGAAAGCTGTGGCCCTGAGGGGAGGCAGGGGAAGCTCAGCCAGCCCAGAGGTGTTCCAGCCCTGCTGCCCCAGCAGGAGGAAGGAGAAGGGGTCAGGCAGCCCAGGGATGCTACAGAGCCTGCCCCAGGTGTGCTTTGGCTCCCCTGTCCCCACAAACACTCAGCACTCCCAACACTTGTCCTGGCCCTGCCTTGCTGCAAACATTTAAAGATGTTTTCCCTTAATTCCCAGTTTTCCCTGCTTCTCCTGGAAAATGAGCCATGACACATGAGCCATTTGCAAGGCTGCCAGTGTGACATTGGCTGCATTTCCATGGCAACTCTCCCCTCTCCCTGCCCAGCCCCTGGATGTGCATTCCCGGCAGGCTCGGGCTGCAGACACACATCATTATATTTAATCTGAACAAGTGTGTACCTGAGTTGACTTTATTTCATGAAACTGCATAAGAAATTAAATTTCTCTCTCTATTTCCTGCTCTCCCATCCCGGTGTCATTACTTGCAGGGCTCTGCCATTACTTGTTGGCATTTTGCATCAGTACATAATGATACAATATCAGATAATGTTAAGATGCAGAAACCACTCCAAACACCAGACAGCAATTTTCTGCTCAGTTTCCCAATTTAACCTGAATTGATACTACACTGTAAGTCTGCAAGAGGTTCAGGGACTGCTCTAATTAGGGCAGCATCTTGGGCAGCAGCACTCACTTGCATCCTGCCTGTTTGATCTGGCCTTGATAGGGCAATTAAGAGGCAGAAGAGAGAATTCCTCTCCCAGATTTGTCCTCATGAACAGCACCAGCTCCTCACATTACAACTCATCTTCTGATTCTCCAGCCCAGCACAGCTCTCAGCCCTCATGAAATTCACTGTGTTTTAGAAATCCCACTCAAATGGACAAGTTTAACTTCCCCTGCCCAGGAAAATGCCATGGGATGGTGAGCACACCTCGCGGGGCACAGCTCCTGCAGGGAGGCCACGGCAGCTCAGGAGTTAAAAAGTGCCCAGCAGTGGCACCAGAGCCATGGGCAGGGCCTGAGCCCAGAACTGCCCCTGCCCAGCCCTGGGGGCAGCTCTGGGTGCTGTGTCCAGCTCTGGATCCTCAGCACAGCAGGGACAGGAGCTCCTGGAGCGGGGCCAGCTCAGGCTGTGAGGATGAGGAGGGCCTGGAGCATCTCTGTGCCCAGGAAAGGCTGAGGGAGCTGGGGCTGCTCAGCCTGGAGAGGAGCCCCAGCTGAGAGGGGCCCTCAGCCCTGGGTGTCCCTGTGTGCAGGGAGGGGCAGAGCAGGGCCCGGGCTCGGCTCCAGGCCCAGCAGTGGCACCAGAGCCACGGGCAGGGCCTGAGCCCAGAGCTGCCCCTGCCCAGGAGGCACAACTTCTGCCCTGGGCAGTGCCCAGCCCTGAGCAGGCTGCCCAGGGAGGGGCTGGAGTCTCCCTCAGCGGGGATCCTGCAGAGCCCTGTGCACACAATGCTGTGCCCTGTGCTCTGGGATGGCCCTGCCTGAGCAGGGAGGTGCCACCAGGGACCCTCTGGGCCCCCTCCCAGCCTGGCCCAGCCTGGGGTTCCCCACTTCTCCCAGCCACTGGCACAGCAAATCTTCTCCTGTTGACTCAGCTCTGGTCTTTTCCAGCCCTGCATGGAAATGGTTTTTCCCTGCTGTCAGCCCAAAGAACCTGTGGGAGCTGTGCTGAACCCCCAGGAACCCCCCTGGGCCCCGTGAGCAGGCACAGGGACCCTGCCCACACTGGGGGTGGCAGCAGGTCCTGAACCCCCTGACTGAGGGAGGAGCTGCTCCAGGATAAATCCTCCCTCCACAGGATCCCTGAGAGCTCCACCTGATGAGGAGCACAGGCAATGAAATACCCTCCTGAGTCCTCATTAACCCATTTTCCCCACAAAACAGTGCAGGAGCTCAGAAAACAGCACACTTTGGACATCACTCAGGTGTGGGGTGGGATTCTTGGGGCTGTCCAGTGCAGCTGGACTTGGATGATCCTTGTGAGTCCCCTCCAGCTCCGGATTTTCTGTCTAGTGACTTTTATGGTGCCATGGGACGTGGGGACACAAACACAGCCCCACTGCATCCATGGGGCTGGATCCCAGGCACTCAGAGAACAGCTCCATGGGCTGGGATAAAAACCAAAAACCAAATAACACTGGCTAGGAAGTGCCTGAAAGAGACTGGGCAGCATTTCTCCCTCTTGGAAAGGCACTGGCAGGAGCTGCCTCCTGTGCAGCTCCAAGGCCAAATGCAGGAGGAAAGCATTCCACTGGCAGCACAATGTTCACATCAGGGTCTGAGCCTTTGGTGCTGCCTTATCTGAACTCAGCTGGGGGGACTCCTGCAGCCCCAGAAACTCCTTTTAGCTGTGCCTGGGGATAGAACTGCCTCCTTTTTTGGAGAAGCCTAGGAGGACAGAGAACATGAACCCATCACTCTCAGTTCTGACTGCCCCATCTTGCAGAAACAGAACCTAAATGAGGCAAAGCCAGGATGAGATGAAAACTAAATAAAGCCAGGATTTGCTAGTTTAAGCTATCAGAAATGCTTCTTGCATCTCTCCTCAGGAACACTTCTCCATGTTCATGAAGACGCTCGTGGCAGATGAAAAAATCCATGTGGAAAACATGGAAGTTTAAATGGATATATTCAAACCAAAGCCACAGCAGTATTTTGTCACATATCTTGTGTGCTCACCTCTCACACCATGGTTTGACTGTCACCTGCACAGACACAAGCCTGTGTTATGTCATTTATCAGATATGGGGCAATCTGAGACTGAATCACAAATGGCCCCATCAGAGGAGTAAAAAAGTGTTAAATCCCAACAGGAACCAGAGGCCACACTTAGAATTTAAGCCACCACTTCCCAGCACACAGAAATGTCACCACACCCTCCATGACACCAATGGATGGTGAAGAAACAAAACTTTTCCAAAGAGGAGAAAAAAGAATAATTTCAGCATTTGTTTCACTCTGACTGCATATAAGATTTATTGGTTTTTCTGCTAGAGAATGGGAGAAGATGAGAAAATCACAGAGTCATGAAGGTTGGAAAAGCTGTTCAAGCCCATCCAGTCCAACCTGTGCCTGATCCCCACCTTGTCCCCAGCCCAGAGCTCCGAGTGCCATCTCCAGCCCTTCCTTGGGCACCTCCAGGGATGGGGACTCCAAACCCTCCTGGGCAGTTCCAAGGCCTGAGCACCCTTTCCATGGGGAAATTCCTGCTGGTGCCCACCCTGAGCCTGCCCTGGCCCAGTCTGAGGCCATTCCCCAAGGCCCTTTCCAAAGGACAGCACTGTCCAGAGCAAACACCAGGAGTGACTTGTTCAGGAGGTTTATCCAGGACACCAGGAAAGGGAAGCAGCAGCTGAATGCAGAGGATCCCTGTGCATCCCCTCACCACAGGGACTGGGAGTGGATCTTGCTTCCAACCCCTTCCCACCTCTGATGAATCCCACAGATTAGAGAAGCTCCAAAGGCCTGGAAGCAAATCCCAAAATGCAGAACACAGACCTGGGACTATGTCAAAACCCAGGACATTGCTCTGGCTGCCCTGGAGGACTCCAGACCCTGGCAGGGGCTCAGAGACCTTGGCACAGAGTCACAAACACCTGTGCCTTTGATTTTAGCCCTTGGAAACAATCACCAACTTTGTGTGAAGAGTTACAAGCCACATGAGTTTGAGCAGAATGACAGTGAATTTGTCACAGAGTGGAAAAGTAGAATTTTGGGGTTTTTAGAATGGGGGTTCAGAAGCCAAGATGGAAGAATCTGGGTGTGTCCTGTCCTCCTTCTTTTTTCTTCTTAGCCTCCATCTTCTGCTGTGATGGTGGCACTTTAGGATTGGTTTAGAGTCAAAACTGACTGTCTAACATAGGTGATAGGTATTGGAAAATTATTGTAAATAAAGTACATGTAGTTCTTAGCATAAAAAGATAACACTGCCCTGAAGGTGTCAGTGTGCCTCGCACCAACTTGTTAGACAGACCTCGCTCAGCAGGTCAGAAAAAATAATGTTATAGATAAAAGAAAATAAACAACCTTAAAACCACAGCTGAAGAATCCTGACTCCTTCTTTGATTGCTAGGCTGGGAAAAAGAGACTTTCTGACACCTCGGTGTCATCTCAAGCACAGAGACTCCGAGATGACTCCCC
Organism: Molothrus aeneus; assembly: GCF_037042795.1. Taxonomy (NCBI): domain Eukaryota; kingdom Metazoa; phylum Chordata; class Aves; order Passeriformes; family Icteridae; genus Molothrus; species Molothrus aeneus. Next base: position 1,253,927 of record NC_089665.1, read on the forward strand.
AGGCTTTGGGTTCCCATTCTTCAGGCTCCTGCTCTGACCTGAACCAACCTGCAGGTTGAGAGGTTTCACATCTCTCCCAAAACCCAAACCCAGGGGCCCTGGGCGAGCTTGGCTGCAACAGCTGAGGCACCAGTGAAACCTCATTTTGGAAAGAAATGGCAAAAAAAAAGAATTCAACCCAAGACTTTCCCACCTGCACTCCAGAGGGGCCTCTCAGGTCCCACTGCTCCAGCTGAGGGTGAGCTCCTTTCTGGGGCCCCAGACTTGGCCTTCCAACTTTAACCCTCTGTAGTTCCCCCTCTCCAATAATAAATAACTTCCCTCTAAAAGGAGCTGCTCCAGTGCAATGTTCACTCGTGCACAGGAAATTAAGACATGTTACAAAATTAATTTATGCATCCTGCTGGCCACAGAGCCTCTCTGGACACAAACTGGGGAACCATTTCCACATGTTTGATCTGAATTTTTCTAAACAGTGTTAGAAACAGCTGGAAAGTCCTAAACTTCATTTTTCCAAATGAAAAACTTCATCAAAATGGGCATTTACACACGGCTGGGGCAGGGCAGGGGAGGTACCATCAAATTTTCCATCCCTGAAAAATCTCCCACTTTTTTCATTTTTTAATACTGAGGGTGCAAATCAGCCCAATTTCCTTTCATTAGGACTTGTTATGTTGTTCTTGCTTTATCCGAAAAATTTCACAGAAGAAAAAGAATTCCCAACAAGCTTTAATTTTAATTGATTCCTATTCAACCCAATGAGGTCATGCATGTTTAATTATCATCATCCCTGTTACAGATGGAAAATCAACTTCTTCTGATGTTGCTATGCTAATTATCATCTCATTTGTTTAGCAATGGCATCCCACAACTGATGGAGATTATGGAAAACAAAGAGCAAAAAGACCTGTACAGAAATTGCAAACAGTGGCCAGGGCTCAGCAAAGTCCTGGATGGAACACATGGATCACATCCAGCACCATTCAGAGATTCCTTTTAGCTCTCCAAGGCAGGAACATGCTCAAGGATTTTGCCATGCTGAACTTTCAGTAAATTAAAGAGGAAAAGCAGGATGAAAATATCATCCCATTCCTTGAAGGGCTGGGAATGGAGGGGAAGGGGAATTAAAAAAGAGGCTTTGAAAGGGACAAAGTGTTTCTGAAATTCAAGGCTGCTCCAAACACCAGCTCAGGTCTCTCAGACTGGGAATGAAACACAGAATCCCAGAATGGTTTGGGCTGGGAGGGACATTAAAGCCATGGCAGGGGCACCTCCCACTGTCCCAGGCTGCTCCAAGCCCATCCAACCTGGCCTTGGGCACTGCCAGGGATCCAGGGGCAGCCCCAGCTGCTCTCTGCCCACCCCTCCACCCCCTCCCCTGCTCTGGGCACATTTTGTACATCCCTGGCATCAGCAGCCCCTCCATCCCTCTGCCAGTCTGTCCCTGGGATGTTCCCAGCTCCTGTCAGGGAGGTCACTTTGCCTCCTGATGATGCTGCTGCTCCAAGACTCTTCCAAAGTGAGCTGGGGTCAGGTCTGAGAGTAAACAAAGGCAACCCAAGACCTGCAGTGGAATGGAAATGCTCCTTTTTCCTCCCAGGGAGGGTAGGTAAACTTGATGCTAATCTCTGCTCCAAACAAGTGTAATCCCTCTGCATCCCAATAAATTGTGGCATCTACAAGGACAGCTCCAGCACATCAGTGCAGTGATGTGTGTGACCCAAAATAAGAACATGAGGACCAGGAGACTGCTCTCCAAAGCAGCTGGGTGTGCAGAGCTCTGCAATGCTTATTAGGCTCGTTTAAGTACCAAATTAAGCAAAGAGTGGGAGGAAAGACTGATGAAACCATAATCTGATCTCCTGCTCCAAGTTTAACCTTAGCTTGGCAGCTCTGTCTGCTTCTATGCTTATTTTTAATTTAGTAATGCTCTGATGATTTATTTCTATACTAAAGCCTATTTCACAAAAGCTGAAAAAGAAACGACTGCAGGAAAAGCAAATTCTCCCTCACAACTGAAACAAAGCCACTTCTGCAGGCACACAGGGAATGGGAGCCAGCTTGGCCAAGGGAACCACTGCTCCCTGGAAAAAGCACTCAAACCACTCTGTCTTCCCTGCTGAAATGGAAAATGTGGCTCTGCTGGGAGCCCTGAGCACTGCTGGGGCTGCACAGCCCCTTGGGGTTTGTGTCAAGGCCTCCCTGAAATCCTGGACAGCCCTGAGAGCCCTTTGGATGGAAGGTGTGAGGGACACCAGCCTGGTGCCACAGCCCACAAAACTGCTAATCCTGTAGCATCCCTGTTCCCATGGATCCCCAAGTGATTTTTCCTGGAAATAGCTGCAAGTCCCCACCCCAAATGAGATGGAACAATCCAGCAAAGCAGCCATCTGCTTCCCCCATCTCCTTATTCCTCTTCCAAAAGGAACTGGAATCTCTCCTCTCCTTCCTTCCCACTTTATTTTTAGAGCATCTTCAGCCAGAGCTCTTTAAAGCTGCTCCAAACACCAGCTCAGGGCTCTCAGACTGGGAATGAAATACAGAATCCCAGAAGGGAATTTCATCCTTAACCCAGTACCTTGTGTGCTTCTCTCTGCTTCCAAACACGTTTTCTTCCTGCAGAAATATTCTAGAGGACACCAGACATTTGTTGGTCAGTGGACAGAGAACTTTGCAACATAAAGAAGACAAAATACCTTGTGGATTAGACAGACCTAGATCCTGAAATTCACTCTGAGGAAGGGGAAAGATCTTCAGCAGACTTTGGCATCTCAAAAAAAACCCACAGATTTTTCATTTTGTTCCCTCTCAAAAAAGTGACAAAGCCATGACTGCCCACATACAAGAGCAGCTGCCTACAGACAGAGAGAAAATACAGAACTCAGAGCTCCTGGAGTTGTTTATTTTCTGCTTTGGAGATGATACTCACACAGCTGTCAACTGAAGCAGAGAGATAAGCCTAAACACGGGACTGATCCAGCTCCAGGAAGTGTTCCCATCCCTTTCCTTTCCCAAGAAGGAGCAGAAATGCACTGAGACATCCCAGTTCCCTGGGAAGGACAGGGAGCCTCAGGGGAGGTGCTGAATGAGGTTAATGGGGGGACTGGAGCACCTCCCCATGGACACAGGCTGGGAAAGCTGGAATTGGTCACCTGGGGAACAGGAGGTTGTGTGGGAATCCCACAGCAGCTGCCAGACTCTGGAGGGGACACAGGGAAGGCAGAGAAGGACCCTGCACCAGGAACTGGGGGACAGGACAAGGGGAATGGGTACAAACTGCAGAGGAGAAATTTAGGTTAAAGCTGGGGAATAAATCCTTCCCTGGGAGGGTGGGCAGGCCCTGGCACAGGGTGCTCAAAGCAGCTCTGGTTGCCCCTGGATCCCTGGACATGTCCAAGGCCAGGCTGGATGGGGCCTGGAGCACCCTGGGACAGTGGAAGAACCAACAATTTGATCTTGGAAATGCCAACACATGCAGGGAAGAGCAGCTCTTAACACTCCCATTTTCCTTCATCAACTACTCCATCCCAATCTGCCTTACTGTCCCTTCCATGCACACAGCCCAACAGGAGCTTCCCAATTCCTCCAAACTTTGAGCAAAAGGCATCAAGCTGCATCCCCAAACTCCTCCTCAGTGCCAGCCTTTGCTTCTGCCTCTGTTTTGGCAGCAAATGTTCTTGACACATTTCATGGTTCAACTGCAGTCCCACTCAGGACTGCCACAGCTTCAAAATCTGATGTGGCACCTTCCCTGGAGCCTGCAGCTCTCCAAGTTTTTAGTTCTGCCTGCATGGAGTTTGTACCATGAGGAATTCACAATTCCTTGGCACCCTGCCTTAGCTGACTTCCCACACCTCAAGAAAAAGTTCTGTCATTGCAATAGGAAGAAAACAGAACTTTCCCCTAAAAAAGAAGCCAGAACCATGGGGTCACGTGGCCATTAAACCCCATTTGTGGAGAATCTGGGAAACCTGTGAGCTGCTCATTCCTCCCAGGGCCTGGCAGGAGCAGCCAGAGAGGCAATCAGGGGGCACACCTGGCTGTGAGGGAGGGTTTCTCTAATTTCTCTAATGCCAGGAGAGCAGAGCTGTGCTGGAGCTGGCAGGGCTGGGGACAGCAGGGACCTGTGCCCTGCCCAGAGCCCCTGCAGGCACCAATGGAGCTGTGCCCTGCCCTGTGCCCTACCCAGTGTTCCTGCAGATACCAATGGAGCTGTGCCCTGCCCTGTGCCCTACCCAGTGCCACTGCAGGGCATCCATGGAGCTGTGCCCTGCCCTGTGCCGTGCCCAGAGCCCCTGCAGGCACCAATGGAGCTGTGCCCTGCCCTGTGCCCTACCCAGTGTTCCTGCAGGGCATCCATGGAGCTGTGCCCTGCCCAGAGCCCCTGCAGGCACCAATGGAGCTGTGCCCTGCCCTGTGCCCTGCCCTGTGGCACTGCAGGGCATCCATGGAGCTGTGCCCTGCCCAGTGCCCTGCCCAGTGCCCTGCCCTGTGCCCTGCAGGCATCAATCCCTGCTCAGCAGAGGTTAAAGCTCGTTCCATTCAGTCCCAGCAGTGACTTTGGGAAGGACTGACAGAGCAAACCCGAGCCTCCCTCTCTGCAGGCAGTGAGGAACCTCTGTGAGGGCTGCTCTGGATGTGGTGCCCCCTCCTCCCAGCACCAAACCCTCCTCCCAAGCCCAGCTCTCCCATTCAGACCAGTTTGCTGCAGCTGCAGAGCTCTGAGGTCTCATGGCAGCACACAAAAACACTGACAGATGTTCACCTAAATATTTCATGGCTTTTTCTTTCCCCCTCCCAAAATACTTTTTCCTGAAGAGAAAGCACAGAAAGGAAGGACACAGCAGGCTGGTGTCCAGCAGGGATGTCACCCTGCCAGCCAGAGCTGGGGGCTGTGCTGGGTTAACACCACACCAGACCAGGACTAATGCCCAAAGAGCTGCAAACTTAAACCAGGCCTAAAGAAGGGAGGGGATGGGCTGCAGGGCTGCTCTCCCCGGGGCAGATGAGCCCAGAGCAGACCCAGCCCCCTCACACCCCCCCAGTTTCTGTGCTCCCTGTGCCAGGCTCACAGAGCTGAGTGTGCCCAGGAATAATCACAGCAAATGCAGCAGGAGTCAGACCCAGCTCAGAACAGCCCCAGCCCGAGTGCTCATTAGCAAGGACCCGCTCGTTTTCTGAGCAGCAGAGCAGCTACAAGGCACCAGGGACGTGAGCATGGTGTTCATTAAACACCACAGGACCCACTCAGGGCCGGGAGCTGCCTGAGCTGTCACAGCACAGCCTCGGCCAGGGCTGCTCCCAGACACTGCCTCTGCCAGGCCCTCTCACCCTGCAGGCACAGGGGGTGTCTGATCTGAGAGCCCAGGAATCCTCATGAGCTGTGAGGACTCCCCCCACCTCTCCAGGTGGGTTCACAGCCCCAGGCAAAGCTGAGGGGTTCATGGTGGGGAAGGTGGGAGCAGGGATGAGGCAGCTCCTCACCAACCCTCCAGGATGAGCAGGGTGATGCTCACCTGTAAAGCTCCTACAAGTGGGATTCTGTGGCCAGCCCCAGGTACATCATTTACATCAGGTACATCCAGGCACTGACAGGATCTGGAGCCTCAAAAACCAGCAAGTAAAACATGTTCCTGGGTGAGCTCACTTCCAAGGGAGCACCAAACCTCCCCTGGCAGCAGTGCAAGCTGCCAGTACCCAAGCTGTGCTTGGCAGGAGCCCAGCAGGAACTGCCCCAAGGCCCAGTCTGGCTGAAGACAGCAGCAAATCCCAACTTTGGAGCTGTTCATCCCCAAAGGTGAGGAGGGGAAAGGGTGGGTGCCCCCACAGGTGTCAGATAGATCTTTCAGGGAGGGAGTCACAGAATGGTTTGGGTTGGGAGGAACCTGAAAGATCATCTCATTCCATCCCCTTCCACTGTCCCAGGTGGTTCCCAGCCCTGTCCAGCCTGGCCTTGGATCCAAGGGCAGCCACAGCTTCTCTGGGCACTCTGTGCCAGGGCCTGCCCACCCTCACACCCAGGAATTCCATCCCAATATCCCATCTAAAGCCACTCCCAGTTTAATATCACCTGCCTTGCCCTGTCACTCCATGTCCTTGTCCCCAGTCCCTCTCCAGTTCTCCCAGAGCCCCTTCAGGCCCTGCAAGGTCACAATTCAGTCACTCCAAAGCTTCTCCAGTCCAGGTGAGCATTCCCAGCCGTGCTAGCCTTTCCTCCCAGCAGAGCTGCTCCATCCCTCTGCTCATCCTGGAGCCTCCTCTGGGCTCCTCCAGCAGCTCCAGCTCCTGCCTGTGCTGGGCCCAGGCTGGGGCAGCTCTGCAGGTGGGGTCTCAGGGACCATCAGGACCTTGCCAGCTGCTCTCCCCCACATTTCCAAACTGCTCTGATGGAGGGAGGTGGCTGTGGCTGCCTGGGTTTGCTCACACCCTGGGCAGACACTCCAGGAGCACCAGGAGAGCATCCCAAGGTGGAACCTCAGCAGGATTTAGTTGAGACTCTCCAGGAGGAAGCAGCAGGTCTGGGCCCAGGGCAGGGAGGGAGTGGGAGTTTGTAAAACCTGGAAGGCAGAGCCAGCTGAGGATGAGAGCAGGGACCCATTTTCCCTTTAATTCAATCTAGGCCCATTTATGCATCACTGCCTGCAAAGGACAGGGAATGAAAGAGCACATGAAAGGAAATCATCGCCCTCAGCTCTGGCTCTCAAACACTCTTTAAAGTCTCTTTGATGAAGGGCTGCTCTTCTGTGTCACCCAGCTCCATTATCACTCCTTTGTTTTCAGTCCCCACCCCCAAAGTCATTAAATACTTGCTTTCTAATGAAAATTGATTGGTTTTGGCCAATAAATCACTTAAAAGCCATCTGCCAATGAAAAAAAAAAAATCCAAAGAGCCAAATTCCCCTAACTCCTCCTCGAGTATTTTTCCCCTCTCCTTTGGATTTAGAGGGAAAATATATTTGGATAATCCATCAATGGCAGCTCTCTCCTGGGAAGTGTGAACAGACCACAGCAAAGGCTCATCTTGGCTTTGACTTCCAAAATCACTTCATGGACCACTCGGAAACAATTCAGCAGCAGGGTATGAGCTCCGAATATTGGTGCTGTCCCAGATTGTTTTGTTTTCATTAATAAGATTACTGCAGTGAAAACAGGCTCTCTGAAGCTTAATTTTCCTAGCAATTGTTAAATAATTCAATACCCATCTTTTCTGTCTCTTTAATGCCTCTGAAAAATCAAAACCCTTCACAAATTAAAGGCCAAATCCTGTTTACTCTTTCCATTTCTAAAACAACTCTGACATCAATAAAGGCTGTTTTTGTGACTTGGGCTCAGATTAAAGTTCTGTCAGTGTGAGTATTTTTTATTTTTTCAACAAGCAGCATAATTTTTTTTTCTATTTTAATCAAAATAATTCTCTTATGCAAAGCTCTAAAAATACAAAAGCAAACGCTTCCAGTATGGCCAACGTGTTTTTCTTCATAAAAATGGATTACATGAACATTTTCTACCAATAAACTACAGCTCCCTTCAGGAAGGAGAATTTGCTCCCGTGCCTGTAACTCTGCTCTCCTGAAGGGACAAGCCAGAGGCTCAATGTCCCTGCTCAATTTTTAAGGCTCTTCAGGGACAAGCTGGGCTGGACTGGTGCTTGAGGGTGGACTTTAAGTTTTAACTTTAAGCAGTAACACTTGATTTGGCCAAGAATAATGGTTTTGTAGGATCATAGGATATGCTGGGCTGGAAAGGACTCACCTAAATATATAAATAGATATAAATTTAAATTTAAGTTTAAATATATAATATATAATATTAAAATAAATATATAAAAATAAATATATAAATAAATAAAATCAAGGATCCAACTCCTGGCCGTGCACTGACACCTCAACAACCCCACTCCTCCAGGCCCTTCCCCATTTCCCTGTCCCTCCTTTGGATGGTCTCCAATGACTCTGGATCTATCTTACACTGCCCCAAACTGCCCCCAGAGCAGAGCAGAGCAGAGCAGGACAATCACACCCATAAAACCTTTAAAAAGTGTCCCCTGATTCCCAGAACGATGATGGCATTTGCACCATCAGCAAAGAGCAAAGGAAGACTGCCTGCATCTATTTTCATCCAGGAATCACTGGAACAGCCAAGGAGCTCCCAAATGACTTTACTGACCCCAGACAGCCCCTTCTCAGGCAGGGAAATGTTTTGGTGACAAGAAGTGCCACCCAAGGCTGGGCAGGGCTCCAGGAGCTTCCATCTGCACCAAGCTGAAGGCTCAGCACCCAAGGGTGGATCTCCCCCATCCCAGGAAAGGCACAGGCCTCTCTGGGGCAGGTATTTAATACTGAACCCAAATCCCACTCCATGCCCTACATGTCCCACCCAAAGAGGCTCAAACTCTGCTTTTTCAAGGTCACTTGGCCAAAGCAGCCAGGCACGAGCCCATCCAGGCCCCTCTGCTGTCCCTGTGACTGCTCTGTGGTGGCTCTGATGGCAGCTCTGCCCATGGCCCTGGGGAGCTGCACAAACACAGATCCTCCACCCCAAAAGCTTTTCCCTAATTCACAGAAAGTCAATCACACAGCTTTGGGCCCTCTCCCAAACCCTGGGGCTGGGTGGGGACCTCGCCAGGTTTCAGCAAGGTTGGGATCTCCTGCTCTGGATGCAGCCAATCCCGAGGGGAACCCTCCAAGGACAGAGACCTGAAATGAGATCCAGCCCTGACATCCATGGGGAGCTTCCTCATCCCTGGGCTGCTGCCAGCCAGCTCCAGGGGCAGCAGCCTCAGGTGCACCCTCAGCACAGGCTCCCCAGGCAGGGACATCAATCTGCCCATCCTGTAAAACCTGACACCATCACAAAGTCACAGAGCCTTCTTTTACACTTGGCACTAAATTAGGTGGCATTAAAAACCAGCAGATGAAGGATTCCTCATAAAGAGGCCCAACAGCAGCAACCTGAGCTCCAACATGTCCATGGCAGCTTTCTCACACCACAGGGAATCTCTGGGAAGTTTAAGAGCTTCAAATTAGCACACCAGGGAGTGAAAGTCACTTTGTGCAGCCAGTTGAGGATCACTCCTCCCAGTACCGTTAACATAAAAATTGAGAAAGTCAATTAAAATTTTTATTATGTGGCCTCAAATCATCCCCAAAAAACCCTCAGCACTAAAAGGAAAACCCAAACTGAGAACAGTGAAGAGGTTCTTGCTGGAGTACTTTAGAAGCTGATAAAGCACTTGATGGTTTTAATTTAATCTGGAGCTGGATGACAAAGTTATTGAGGTCATGATTCTGACCTAAATCTTCCCTCTCCTACATTCTGAGCCCAAACAAGACTGACACTAATTAAACAAAAAAAAAAAAATCCCTCAGTTTCTTCTCTACAAGGCCAGGTTGAACAGGGCTTGGAGAAGCTGGGATAGTGGAAGGTGTCCTTGCCCATGGCCGGGGTGGAATGAGATGAGCTTTACGGTCCCTTCCAACCCCAATTATTCTGTGATTCTGCAATTCTTCTGTTACTTGTTTTCAGTTTTTTCAGAACCCTTCATTATCCATGCCAGCCAGGAGGGATCAAACCTTAGCTTTCAGCTTCACACCCCTGGAAGCACAGGTCTCCAGGAGCTAGGGATGGATGGGTCTGATTTCTTGAGGTGTTTGAATAACAAGATGTTTGCAGCAGCTCTTTGCAGAGGCACCAACCAAACCTTCCTTGGGGAAGAGCCACAGAATCCTTGGGGGGTTTGGGTTGGAAGGGACTTAAAATCCATCCAGTGCCACCCCTGCCCTGGCAGGGACACCTCCCACTGGCCCAGGCTGCTCCAGGCCCTGTCCAGCCTGGCCTTGGACAAATCCCTGTTGTTCCCATGCTGGACCAAGGTCTGGCCCAAAGTCCTTTGGGGCTCCATGGATTTTGGTGGAAATGATGCTGAGCCCTGACATGGAACTGCAGCCAGAGCAGGGATGGAGGAGAACCTGATTTCAAGGGAGAAGAAGCATTTGGGTGACCAACACAGAGCTTTGGTCTCCTTGATCTGATCAAGGAAGGCAGCTTCAGAGCCTGATCACCACTACCAACAATTTATCTTCCTGTTCCATTTAAATTTTATCTGTTTAAGTTTTATATGCAGCCACTGAAGAGCTCCATGAGCCTCCTGCAGCTGCTGGGACCTTCCATCCCATCCCATCCCATCCCATCCCATCCCATCCCATCCCATCCCATCCCATCCCATCCCATCCCATCCCATCCCATCCCATCCCATCCCATCCCATCCCATCCCATCCCATCCCCTCCCATCCCATTCCATCCCATCCCATCCCCTCCCATCCCATCCCACACCTGACACTAGCATCTTCTCCCACATTCCAGGTGAGGTTTCCAAAAACAAATTCCCATTTCACCACCCCACATTTGGCTCCTATGGAAATCTTCCCCTCAGCTTCCAAATGCCACAAGAATGAGAACATTTTAAACCATCTTCACACAGAATCAGGAATCTTCCTGCAGTTTGGAGATGCTAAAGCCAGAAAGAACCAATTTAAAAAATATTCATCATTTTGTACCAATACCTCAAGACTTTTTTCAAAACAAACCCACAGAAACCCAAGAAATATCCTTAGAATTCTGTCTTTTCCTCACACCTGTGTCCAACAGTTTGCACCATCCCTGAGGTGCCTCCTGCCACGCTGAGCACTCCTGTGGTGGTGAAATTATTGGTAAGAGTTTGAGCAAACCTGGGTAAATCTGTTACTGAGGGTCTGATGTGCACCTTGCTAACCCTGCCAGGGTGGGGATGTGCTGCAGGAATGTCCTGTCCCAGCCATGGGGATCCTCTCCCATCATTTTATGGCAGTGGAGGTTATTCCCAAGGGCTCTGTTCCTCTGGCTATTCCAGAGTCTGTGTGCACAGAAGTTTCAGGATGTCACAGTAGCCTAAAAGAAGTCTCAGAGGTTGGACTAAAAGAGGAAAGAAACAGCATTTATTTAATTAAAATTAAAAAAGCACTGAGTCTTTGGGCTTTGGAACACCATCATGGGATGAGGGCTGCAGGAAGCCCCACGGAAAAATCAACAGCTCGTGGTTTCTGGAATGAACAAATAAATATAATAATGATCCCACCCCAAATGAAAGCCCAGCCCCAGAGAGGGACAGCTCAGGTCACCTGAGCTCTGGGACTGAGGAACACTTTAATTAAACACAAATGCCTTGTTAGCAGCAGAACCTTCACTCCTGGGCCACATTCAGCAACCTGAACCCCTGTGTTTGTCCCAGCCCCACCCCTGCATCATTCCCACACCTCTCATGAAGTTTGCTCTTTCCTAAGAACACTGCAAGAGCAAATTCACATTTGTGAGGCTGAGGCAGCAGGTAATTGGGTGGGTTAATTAACATTATTTTCAACTTTATAAAAACCGTCAAACCTATCAGCCTTTTCATTCTTTCACAATCCATAACTCTCAAACCCCATTTCCTCCTCACAATCATCTTAATTCTAATTAAATGAGCTTTTGTCTTCCAGCAGCAGTAAAGATTAAGTGCCACATAAAACGTCTGCAGCATAGCCCTGTCCAAAATCCACTTTTACCTAAAAGCTGGTGTTGGCTTTTAAACTTCTTTTTGTTTTTGTAGGGGTGGGACTGAAGGTGTTTGAGATGGCATTTTGTGTTTAGATTTAGATGTTTATTATTTTTATTTATACTATAATTTTAGAAGCTGTGAGTTTTAAAGTATTTTATTAATAAGTTATAAAATAGCTTTGTATTTTGTATAATACTACATAAAATAGTTTTGCAAACTTATTTCTATAAGTTTTTAAAGGAAAAGCTATTTAAGAATATATAATTATATTTAATATGTATTAAATTAAATACATATAACTAATTATAATTAATTAAATATATATAATTATATTTAATTTTTTAAACTTTGTAATTAATTATGTTTTGTCGTGTAAATTTTGTTTAATTAGATAGATAGTATTATTTATGAAAAAGGTGAAGAAGGTGATGAAGGATTAAGTTTTGTTTTTGAATTTTTATTTTGTTTTACATATATATTATTATATTTTAAAACTTTAAATTTGAAGTTTTTAATTATATGATATTATATATTTTAAATTAAATTAGATAATTATAATTTTAATTTTATTATTTAATTTTAGAAGGTTTTTTTAATGGTTTTAGCTTAAATGTAGTGGGGTTTTGGGGGTTAGAATTTGTTAGTACAGAAAGTTTAAAATTTTTAGTATTTAGGGCTCTAACAAGCTGGCTCCCAGCTGCATCCATGCCTGGGAGGCTTGGGAAGAGGCTTCCTGTCACCTCTGGAGCCACCTGAGGCTCCTGCAGCCCCAACACCTTCTGGGGGCTGCTCACTGAAGGAGACATTCAAGTTTTTGTTTTAAAATTTTTCTTTTAAATATATATATTTTTTTAATTTTAAAACTTTAAATTTTAAGCTTTTTATTATATGATATTATATCTTTTAAATTAAATTATATACTTATAATTTCAGTTTTATTATTTAATTTTCTGAAGGTTTTTTAATGGTTTTTAGGTTAAATGTAGTGGGGTTTTTGGGATTAGAACTTGTTAGTACAGAAAGTTTAATATTTTTAGTATTATTATTATTATTAGTAGTAGTATTATTGGGAAGAGGCTTCTTGTCACCTCTAGAGCCACCTGAGGCTCCTCCAGCCCCAGCACCTTCTGGGGGCTGCTCACTGAGGGAGCCTTGCAGCCTCTGCCCCACTGCTCTGCACAGCCACACGTGGAAAACACAAAGAGAAAGTCAGGAAATTCAATATATTGTAAATAATCCAGTCCACCCAGGGTGGTGGTGGCATCAGCACCCCTGAGGTGCTCAGAAAAGGAGCATATGGGACATCTCCCAGCATTGGGAAGGATGAAAGTTTGACGAGAAAGTCTCACAGATATGGATGCATGGCAGAAAGATTTTTAAATGTAGAGTCTGATGAAGGAATAGAGATGGAAGCAAGTTTTGATCTAGAAGAAAAGAATTGCTGAGCCAGTCTCACTGGATAACCAAGGAGGCAAAGGGTGTGTGAGTTAGAGGGGTTTTTATGGCTTAGAGCAAAGGATAAACCCACCCCAAACAAGAAGATGTTTTTACCAAGCAGGAAGAGAGCACAGGCAAACAAGGCAGCAAATGTGGCAAGGAGAAAAAAGGTCTCAGAATTTTCCACTGCAAGAAAACTGAAGAACAACTTCTAGCTTAAACTGTAATGTACTGACTGTGAGTGATTGGAGAACAGTGACATGAATATGGTAATTACAGCACTTATGATAGGCTGTAGATAATAGTTAAGGTATAGATTGGTTCTACTGTATGAAGATGCTCAGCAAAGAAAAGTCTATAATGCAATGTAACCAAAACCAAAGGGTCTCCAGGCCTGCCTGCAGCTGGAGCTGACAGCTGTGGGCACAGCTCTGTCACCCACGACCCTGGAGTGGTGTAACACCTTGGATGGAATAAACTGCATTTTGGATACAATAAATTGCAATTTGTATATAATAAGCTGCATTTTGAAGAGCTGCCTGGAGTCCCACATCCCTCATTTCAGCTCTTACATCCCAGTGTGGGGCATGTGCTCAGGGCTGGACCTGAGGATTTTGGAGAGCTTCTGCAGCCCCAGGGGCTCTCTGAGTGCAGTGACAGCAGGACCAGGCAGCAGAGCTCAGGTATGACAATTCCTGCAGCAGAACATGTGTCCAGCCCCTTTCATTCCTCCAGCAGAACGTGTGTCCAGCCCCTTTCATTCCTCCAGCAGAACATGTGTCCAGCCCCTTTCATTCCTGCAGCAGAACATGTGTCCAGCCCATTTCATTCCTCCAGCAGAACATGTGTCCAGCCCCTTTCCCTGCTCAGCTGGGTGTCCCTCAGCCCAGGGCTGCTCAGTGTTCACTCCCTGGGTGTGTTTAACAAAGCCTGGATGTGGCACTGGGTGCCAGGGTTGAGTTGAGCTGTTGGGGCTGGGTTGGACTCTGTGATCTTCAAGGTCTCTTCCAACCCAGTGATTCTGTGGCTCCTGGATGAGACCCAGGGCAGGAGAGCATTCATTGTTTTCCTGGAGCCATCAATACCTCACAGCTGTAATTACAAATCCTGGGGCTGCCCCTGAAGCACCATCAGCACAAGGAGCCATAAATCTCCAGATCTCAGCAGCTTTTTGACCAAAGCTGGTGTGACACAACCAAACCAGGTCAGGCAGGAGGAGCTCTGGGGTTCACACCAGTGAAGCAACAAGCTCCAGACCTCAATGAACCTCAATGAACCTCATGTTCTGTCAGTGGGAAATAAATCATTGCTGAAGATGCTAAAAGCTGGATCCCACCATGGGATACCCCAGGACCAGGTCATCCATTTGCTGTTTCACAGCATCTTCAAAGAGCTCGCTTGGATTTCCCACAGGACCTTGAAAGCATCAGCTTTCTTCCATTTTTTGTAGCCTCAAAGGTTTTCTGGACCCTCAGCAAACTCTGACCAATGTCTGTCATTAATACCTGGATAAATCCTGGCTGCATCTCCACAGCAAAGCCCATCCAGGCATGGAATGCAGGCACAGATCCCCTCCTGACACAGCTCAGCACCAGGAAATGCCACCAGCTCTGCAGGAGCTCACTCTGCTGGACATCAGGATCTCTGTGATGACCATTTTAAACCTCATTTTCTGTCTGCCTCTTCTGGCAGAGCTAATTCAGACACGATCCATTACCCTGCAATCACAATTTTATCTCCTGCACAGAGGCAGGCAGGGCCTTGCAAGGAAAGCCTGGCTGTGAAACCAGGCCCAGCTAGTGCTGAGATTGGGGGATCTTTGGTGTATCAGCATTTTAAAGGTTAAGGTGACAAAAATACAACAGCTGATGGATTGCAGACCCCAGGTATTACAGCAGCATCTCTCCAAGGGATTAAGGGAGGCTATTTCTTGCAGGATATTACTGGATAAAGCAGGAGCCTGGAGCCAGTTTGAGACTGGGCCGTATTTTAGACAAATTTCATTTCAAAGAGGCCATCAGCTCTCTGCCTGGATAATCATATCTGGGAATTAGCCAGGAGAGAAATCTGCCCCAAAACATTCCCATATTCTGTCTCCAGTCCCCATTGACTGTATTTGGTCACCTCTGGGCTCACAGGGCTGGAGCAGCCCTGGTGGGCAGGGAATTCCTCCTGGGGCTGCCACAGTCCCCATGCACCAAGAGTGAACCCAAAATAGGGAATAAACTGCTTTACTTCACTCCCACCCTTTTATCCTAAAGTATCTCTTAAAAACTAATGTACTTCTGTATGCTATAATTTCCAAATTTCCTCTAATCCATGCATAATTACATGGAGCACTGCACTGCATCCCTTCCATGCAAACATTGCTACCAAGTGCAGGATTTTCAGAGCATGATGTGACAAAGAAATAACTGCAGTCATTATTTCTGCTCTGTGTGTGGGTACACAACAGGACAGCACGTGTCATTAGCTTCCTGTTGGGGACACTGCCCATTTATCTTCCTCCTGATCCTCCCCCAGGGCCTGCTGGCAATGTTATCTCAGTGCTTTGACATGAAAATGTTATTTCAGTGTTTTTGCATGTTTTTATTTAACATGGCTGGGAGGTTCCTGGGTGTCTCAGGGCTGTGTCCTTCCCCTGGCTCCCTCAAACCCCTGGGACCTCAGCACAGAATCCACATTTCAGATGCCTTTAACAAAGGTGTCTCCAGAACCCTGCTCTGATCTCTTTTTCCTGTTCCTTCCTCTCAGCAGTGCCCAGAGCTGAGGGGCAGATCCCTGGGATTGCCTGGCTGGGGATAATGGGGCATTCCCTGCTCCAGGGCATCTCCAAAAGGGATGTGAGGGGTGCACCAAGGTTGTGGGAATTTCAGATAAAAACCTCTCCCAGCTCCTCCTGCCACTGTTTGCCATCAGCTGAAATGCAGAGATGTGATGCTCAATGCCCTGCTCAGATTTTAGCACCATCCCTACATTACTTTAAGATAAAACAAGCACCAGAACTACCTAACAGGACCTGCTGGTCAGCAGGAGCCAAGTCCCAGAGCAAACCCCTCCCTTCTGCAGCAGCAGATCCACCCCAGGCAGCACCTCTGGCTCTCAGCACCACAGCAAGAGAAGAAATAGAGCTGTGAGAAGTGTCCAACATCCCTGTGAGCCCATGTACTCCTGGCTCATTGGTAACCCCTGAACTGGTTCATACTGGGGAGCCTGGGGAAACACACCCTAAAGAACCAAAATCCTCCTGGTGTAGGTCCTGACCTCCCCACTCCATCTCTTCATGAGCACCCAACCCTCCAGCTCCCCACAGGAGTTTCCTCAGCTCAGAAACTCCTCAGCTCACCACCCTCTGCCTTCTCACCTGCCCTCACATCAAACACCTTCCAAACACCAACCAAGCAAAACTCCCCTGCCTTCCAAAAACCAACCAACCAACCAAAACTCCCCTGCCTTCCAAAAACCAACCAAACCAAACCTCACCTCCCCTGCCTTCCAAAAACCAACCAAACCAAACCTCACCTCCCCTGCCTTCCAAACACCAACCAAACCTCACCTCCCCTGCCTTCCAAAAACCAACCAAACCAAACCTCACCTCCCCTGCCTTCCAAAAACCAACCAAACCTCACCTCCCCTGCCTTCCAAAAATCAACCAACCAAAACTCCCCTGCCGTCCAAAAACCAACCAACCAAACCTCACCTCCCCTGCCTTCCAAACACCAACCAAACCTCACCTCCCCTGCCTTCCAAACACCAACCAAACCAAACCTCACCTCCCCTGCCGTCCAAAAACCAACCAACCAAAACTCCCCTGCCTTCCAAAAACCAACCAAACCTCACCTCCCCTGCCTTCCAAAAACCAACCAAGCAAAACTCCCCTGCCTTCCAAAAACCAACCAAACCTCACCTCCCCTGCCTTCCAAAAACCAACCAAACCTCACCTCCCCTGCCTTCCAAAAACCAACCAACCAAACCTCACCTCCCCTGCCACCAAACACCTTCCAAAAACCAACATCAAACACCTTCCAAAAACCAACATCAAACACCTTCCAAAAACCAACATCAAACACCTTCCAAAAACCAACATCAAACACACCTCACCTCCCATCAAACACCTTCCAAAAGCCAACCAAACCTCACCTCCCCTCCCTTTCAAAAACCAACCAAGTAAACCTCACCTCCCCTGCCATCACACACCTTCCCCAAACCAAGGCTGTCCCTCCCCATGTGGCTCTGCCCCACTTGTCCTTGACCACCCCCAAAGTGCATGGCACAGACTCAGACCCCATTTTGTGAGCAGAACAGAGCAGAAGGTGTTACCAGACCTTTAAATGTCTTACTGGGGGTTCAGTTTCCTCAGACACCTCCAGTGAGAGGTGCTGAAGCTCAGCCAGCTGCCAGGGTGGTGTCACAATCACAGGGGACACTCCCTGTGCCAAAGCTTTCCTGTATCTCCCAAATGGGAGATACAAACTCTTTTATTAAAGAGTTTGTTCTTTGTGCCCTTTTATATTTCCTGGCTGAGAAAGGTTTATCCCAGCAGTGCTGATCCACTTTTATCACCCTCCAGAGGCTCCAGCAGGAGCTGCCAGCACCACTCTGCTCACACCTCACCTGCAAAGGCTCTTGGGTTCCTCAGCTTTGCCTTCTGCATGGCCCAGCCCTCCCTGAACAAATCCAGCAGCCTGAATTTGGTTAAAATAACTGTTTATTTGTCAAAGCCCTGACTCCTGTCCAGAATAAACTGACTCCAAACGAAACTAATTCCTCCATTGAGGGCTGAATGTGCTGCCCTGGACAAGGGAGCCAAAGGAGTAACAAGAAGTCTCTGTGTGAATGGGAACAGACCTAATTCCAGCTTCCAGGGATTATGTCAGTGACCAAAACAGAGTTGTTTGGGTTCAGGATTCCCACCAGGCAGGGATCTGCCCTCCTGCAGCTGCTCTGTGCCTGAGGACAAGGCTTCCCCAGACAAACCATGTCAGGATCCAGGTGGATCCCACCCACCTGGCCAGACACCACTCCTGATCAGAGCATCACTGTCATAGCTGGGGGCTGTGAAGGGAAAACCTCAGAGCTGTGCACACAGAGCAGCCCCAGCTCCCACCCACAGCCTCCCCTCCCGCTCTTGCTTTGGGCTCATCCCACCCCTGAAGCCTGGCAGGGCTGGAGCACATTTCAGAGCTGCCAACCCTTCAGCTGGAGTGTTACAACAGCCTGAGACACATTTTTCCAAAGCTTGCCCTGGGAGGAGAGGACTCTGCATTGAGGAAAACACAGTGCTGTGCTCCATGGACCCACCCTCAGCCCATCATCACATGGGAACCATCTCCTCATTCCTCCTGGTTTGCACAAACTAGACACTGGGACTGAGGCACAGCCACTTTGTCACCTGCACTTCCACACAAGCCTGAACAGATCTGCACAGCTCCTGCACCTCCCTGGTGGGTTTGTTACCAACACCCTTTCCCAAATCCCTGCACCCTTCCAAACCCTCCCTGGCCCATGTCACAGAGCAGGTGGGGGTTATGACATTGTCCCTACCTCTCCAGGGAGCTTCCTCACTTAATCTTCCTGCATTTTCATAGAACCATGGAATGCTTTGGGTGGGAAGGGACCTCAAAGCCCACCAGTGCCACCCCTGCCATGGCAGGGACACCTCCCACTGTCCCAGGCTGCTCCCAGCCCTGTCCAGCCTGGCCTTGGGCAGTGCCAGGGATCCAGGGGCAGCCCCAGCTGCTCTGGGCACCCTGTGCCAGGGCCTGCCCACCCTCACAGAGAACAATTCCTTCCAGTATCCCACCTACCCCTGCTCTGTCTGAAGCCATTCCCCTTTCCCCTTCCACTCCAGGGTGTTGTGTGTCCCTGTCCAGCTCTCCCACAGGCTCCCTCAGCAGATGGATGCCTCCCTGCCCTCCATGGTGCTGCTCATGAGTGCCCCAGCCCTGAGCAGTGAGTGCCCCCAGTTCTGCTCAGTGAATGTCCCCAGTTTTGGTCAGTGAATGTCCCCAGCCCTGCTCAGTGAATGTCCCCAGTTTTGGTCAGTGAATGTCCCCAGCCCTGGGCAGTGAGTGTCCCCAGCCCTGGGCAGTGAATGTCCCCAGCCCTGCTCATTGAGTGTCCCCAGCCCCGGGCATTGAGTGTCCCCAGCCCTGCACAGTGAGTGTCCCCAGCCCTGCACAGGGAGTGTCCCCAGCCCTGGGCAGTGAATGTCCCCAGCCCTGCTCATTGAGTGTCCCCAGCCCAGCCGGGCAGTGAATGTCCCCAGCCCTGGGCAGTGAATGTCCCCAGCCCTGGGCAGTGAGTGTCCCCAGCCCTGGGCAGTGAGTGTCCCCAGCCCAGCCGGGCAGTGAATGTCCCCAGCCCTGGGCAGTGAATGCCCCCAGCCCTGCACAGTGAGTGTCCCCAGCCCTGGGCAGTGAGTGTCCCCAGCCCTGGGCAGTGAGTGTCCCCAGCCCTGGGCAGTGAATGTCCCCAGCCCTGGGCAGTGAATGCCCCCAGCCCTGCACAGTGAGTGTCCCCAGCCCTCCTCACTGTGTGTCAGCCCAGCCGTACCTGATGGGCAGGGAGGGGTCCCCGGCGTCCCACCAGTCCTTGGGGGGGCTGATGTACATGCACCACAGCTCCCAGCTGTAGCCGTGGGCTGAGTTCTCGTAGCGCTGCACCTCGAAGTTGTCCTGCTTGATGTTGTCAATGGAGGGCAGGATCACCCTCTTCCTGTTCTCCTGGATCCGGGACAGCACCGGCTCTGCCCTGCGGGAAGGGGCAAAGCACAGACAGAGCCTCAGTTCACTGCAGCTCCACTCAGTTCCATCCCAATCTCCCATCCATCCCTGCCCCTGGCAGTGGGAGCCATTCCCTGTGTCCTGTCCCTCCATCCCTTGTCCCCAGTCCCTCTCCAGCTCTCCTGGGAGCTCCCTTTGGTGCTGGAATCCACTCAGAGCCTTCTCCTCTCCAGCTGAACAACTCCAACTCCCTCAGCTTCTCCTCACAGCACAAGTGCTCCAGCCCTTCGTGTTCCTCCTCTGGACCCACTCCAGGTCCATGTCCTCCTTGTGCTGGGTACAAACCTGGCTCACAGGCTGGAAACCTTCCCTTCTGTAAAGCAAGGCCAGGAAGGGTGGGCTTGGTTCAAACCATGCCTGAACTAGTCCAGACTTCCCCCAGATCCCCAAACCCTGGGCAGAACAGGTACATTCTGGAAAGCAGGACTGTTTGAAGGGTCTTTTTTCCTTGGGATGCAGTTTGATGACTCTGTAGCTAAAAAATTCATCTCTGGTACATGTTCAGAGCAGGGGGTGTGCTCAGCCTCACCTCTGCAGCTCCAGAGCCATCGAGGGCCCTGGATCAGTGCCCACACCAGGGGGAATTTGGGGGAACTGGCACTCCCAGTGCTCCCAGTAACAGCAGTGGGTGGGAAACTCAGGGAGAGCCAAGTCCACACTGCAGAAATGTCTCTTCTCTACCCCTAGGAAAGAGCTTCAACAGCTCGGTCGATGGGAGCTACTCAGTGAATCAGGTGTGAGGATTTAGTGACCAGAAAGAGGAATGTTCAACTGGGAATACAGATCCCAACATAACAAACAGCTCTTAAAACATCCCCTTCAGCTGCACTGTCATTAAAAAGGATTCAATAGCTGTGCACAACTCTGCCTTTAACAGCTGCAAATAGGGATTTTTGTGGCTGTTACTGTGTTCAAATTCAACACAAGTTTAGCTTCTTCCACCTCCACTTTTCTAAACATGGACCATTTACTTTTTACACTTGGTTAAAGGAAAAAAAATTCCCTTTCAGGCTCCTGTCATGACAAAGATTCAAACTTAAGCCACTTGAGCTCAAATGTTCTAAACCTCTCTGAAAAAAAATCCTTATGAAACACCTTTTGCTGCTTCTGCACCTCTGCTCTTATTCCCAGCAGCAGAGGAAACAAATCAATCCAGAGCCTCTGAGCCTTCCCCTCTGGGATCCAGCAATGGGCACAGAAGTGGGAAACCCTTTCTCCTACATTCCCTTGCTGCCTGGGCTTTTTTCAACTTGCAGGAATTAAGGGAATGGGAAATCATCCTGAAAAACATAAACAGGGAGCAGGGAAAGCACACACACGAAGGGAGGGAATAGAGAAGGATTACAAGGAACAAGGGCAGGGAAAAGTTCTCCTCATACATTCCCACCATGCCATTCAATGTAGAAGGAATCCTGGAGAAGGATTAGCAAGGCAGAGGACCTGTGTGCCATTCTGTAGGGACACATGAGCACAACAAACCAGAGGACCTGTGTGCCATTCTGTAGGGACACATGAGCACAACAAACCAGAGGACCTGTGTGCCAGTCTGTAGGGACACATGAGGACAATAAGCCAGAGGACCTGTGTGTCATTCTGTAGGGACACATGGGGACAATAAGCCAGAGGACCTGTGTGTCATTCTGTAGGGACACATGAGGACAGTAAGCCAGAGGACCTGTGTGCTATTCTGTAGGGACACTGTTGTATTACACTAAATAGTTATTTTGTTGTTTGCACTGGGTGTTTGGTAATTTGCACTCTTCACATGATTTGTATCCTATGGCCACATGGTTTCCCTCTTTTTCCCCCCCAGGTGTCAGCCCTGGTGGTCTCTCCCCTGGTTTACCTCTCCCCTCGCCCCTTCCCACTTGTATCCCATTGGTTGTGGTCCTCCTCTGCCCCCATTCCCTAGGTATAAAAATCTCCTGCCATGAGGCAGTGCCCTCTTTTCCACCTGGGGAGTCACCAGAGTGTGAGGTGTCTCCTCACAAGTCAATAAACAGAGGCCATTTGTCCCCACATGGAGAAGAGCACTTCTGATCTTCTGCTTTCACCCATGGAAGATGGTGTGGGCTGGGGTCCATAGCTAGCTGGATTGCACCCAAACAGCCTGGCCAGACATGGTTCTTACAGGACACAAAAGGAGAGGTGTTCCCCTGGCTAATGCCCCCCTCAGCAAGCCCCTGAGCACCTACCAGCCAGCAGTGAACTCCACGTGGGCATCGAAGAAGCCGGTGACCTGGCCCGTGGCAGCCTTCCAGCCCTCGATGCGGGCCCGGATCAGCCCTTCCCTCTTCTGGTTCCTCACCACCTTGACCAGCCCCGGGTAGCGTTTGTTGACGTACTCCTCCAGCGGCGCCTTCAGCTCCTCTGGGGACAGGGACACACAGCCCGTGGGGTTGTGGTGTTACATTTTAGTTCAATGGTTTGCTCTGTCTCACCCCTGGAAAATGTAGGGTTCATTCCAGGCCTGTGACCCTCCCCTGCAGGATCATGGATCTGTAATCCCACTGGCCCAAATCTGATTCATGCCCACCTTGAATCTCCCTGTTAGGCTGTGCCAGGGAGACCAGAAGCTCTCTTGGCCCTTTGCTCCCTAGGCTTTCCCTCTCTTCCCTCCCCTTCCCTCCCACTTCCTCCCTAGTTGGGTTGTGATTTCATGGTTTACCTCAGAACCTGGTCCCTCCCCTGATAATTTCCTTCCAGGTGTGTCAGTCACTTCTCCTTTCCCCTCCCTGACCCCTCCCAGCACTGTCTGTCAGTCCTGGCATTCCAGAAGGGCACTGAGTGATTGGCAGATCCAAAGGATGCCCTCTATCCCTGGGGGGCATTGGGCCATCCAGGTGTCCTTTGTCCCTTTGTCCCTCCCCTCCTGTACCTGCTTGGTGGCTCCCTGCCCCTTCCCTCCCCTCTCCCCGGGGTTCAAAGGAGCAGCAACCACGGGCTCAGGGAGTTCTGTTGGAGCTGGTGCTGCATTCAGAGGCCTGAGGGCCAGAATAAAGCTCTGGATCCAAACCCTCCGTCAGAACCGACTCCTTTCCTTCACCATGGCCTGAAAGCTTCTCCAACAGAGGGAAACCTGAGGAGCAGCCCCTGTTATGGGGGGAAGCTCCATCCCACCACCACCAGAGCTCCTGCAGGCCTGGACCTGTCCCCACGTGCCCAGCTGCAGCACCCAGCCAGCCAAAAGTGTCTGTGGGGTGAAACACCACACACCCAGGCAGCCAGGCAGCCAAAAGTGTCTGTGGGGTGAAACACCACACACCCAGCCAGCCAAAAGTGTCTGTGGGGTGAAACACCACACACCCAGCTGGCCAAAAGTGTCTGTGGGGTGAAACACCACACACCCAGGCAGCCAAAAGTGTCTGTGGGGTGAAACACCACACACCCAGCCAGCCAAAAGTGTCTGTGGGGTGAAACACCACACACCCAGGCAGCCAAAGGTGTATGAGGGGTGAAACAGCACAGTTGCCGCTGTTTGGTTCAGCAGCGAGGGCCAGACAAGCTCAGGCAGGTCCCATCCAGCAATATTGGTAATATTCCAATACCCCCTTCTCCCTCAGAAACCACACTGCTGCCAGGGGCAGGACCCCAACAAACCCTCATCTATCAGCACCCTCAGGAGCTGAGTGGAGTCTCCTTGCCTGCCTGCTGCTATCAGTGAACACACAGCTTAGGGGGGTCCCAGGGACCCCCCTCAAACAAACTGCATCCCTGTGGGACAGGGACACAGCTCCCAGCTGGAACAAACCCACCCTGGGGCACTGGGGAACACCCTGCACCCTGCACTGAGAGACACAATCAATCCCCTGGGCTCCAGCAATGCTGGGCTGCACAAGAGGGACCGAGCACAACCCACACAGGAGGGGCTCAAGGTGGCCCAGAGCCACTGAGGAGCCCGTGGGCCACCTCAGATGCTTACAGCCCTGTGCACTAAAAGAAATGGAAATGAAACATAAAGATGGAAGGTCATCACCCATGGCCAGCATTCAGCAGCACTCTGAACTCCTGATGGAGGCTTGAGGTGAAAGCACTGCTAGAAATGCTGCAAAACTCACCCAAAGTGACTCAAATGATATCAAAACCATGTCTGAGCTTCACTGCCCTCTTCACTCAGCCTCACCACTACAGACTTGGCACTTGCTGTTTGTTTTGCCACCAGAAAAGCTGAAATTCCCCTTGCTTTTGTGAGGGCATGAAAGGGATTCTGGCTTTGTTCAGAAGATCCTCCCACCACGTATCTGGTGTTCAGTGCACCTCATTGCCCTGTGCTGCTCTCCCAGGCCTGTGTGAGCAGTGCCTGAGACCCTCAGGGACCTGCAGCCCTCAGCAGCACAGAAATCCTCCAGGGTACAAGATCTGAGCATGAAAGACCCAGAGGGCTTTGAAGGTGGAAGCAGATGGAAGGTTACAATAAAGGATAAACACCAGTGTGTTTTTCCAACCCTTTGGAAAAGTGCCAGCTCCCTGCCAGAGGAGCCTCAGTCCTTTCAGTGCCTGTTGCACCAGCTCAGTGCTCAAAGGTCTGCTGGAGAGAGGAGCTCTGAAAGCTCAGCAAAGCCACTGGGCACCAACACAAACTCTCAACTCCATGAAAGCAGCTCCTGAGAGTATCTTTCATCCCTATGAGGCTTCAGGACTGCAGAAAATGAAGATATGATCCGTGACCTCAAATTATAGTCTACTACCCTTCACTGCACTATCTTTCTCTCTCCTGGAATAAAAATAAAGAGGAGGGAAAAAAAGTCACCATTAATCATCCACATGATAAAATCCTCAAGACACACGAGCACACGTGGGGTCCCACATGAAGGAAACACACAATGGAGAGCAAAGGAGTAAACAGCAAGTCTCATCTGCTTTGAAATCTTCAAAGGAAAAGGATTTTCTGTTCCCTTCCCTGCCACGCCTCCACCCAGGCACAGCAAATGTGCTTTCTCCACGCTGCCTTTCTGGGACGCTTCCCTCACATCTCCATTTCCCCAAAGTCTCCTTTCTCTTTTATGCTGAAGTGGGAATAAAAAGAATAAAGCAAATGAGCCCCTTCCTCAATTCAAAGCATCTGCATCACACACATCCATAACTCAGCAACTTCCATTTCATGCTGAGCCACTCAGAGCAAAACCAGGATTTTATGGAGGCAACAACTCTCCCCAATGGTTTTAGGGAGACAAAGACACCGATTTTTTAGACAGATGAAGCCCCACAAGCCCAGCACTTGGCATCTCAAGTGGCTTTGGCAGCAGGTAAGTCAGTAATGCAGCAGACCACCACTGCACCAGAGTGATTAAAACAAATTCCACATTGGAGGTGGAGTCTCAGTGGAAGGAAAACCTGAGAACTGCCCTGGGGAATTGTCTGAGCAGCTCAAAGCAGAGCAAAGCTGCAGTGGAACAGAGGAGCTGTAATGTCACAGCTCACAGGCAGCACAGGCTCAGCCCTGGGAGCCCCCTGTGCCCAGCCCTGGGTGGGACAGCAGCTCCTCAGAATGTCCCCAGAATGTCCCCAGGCAGCCACAGCCACTGCCTGCTGTGTCCTGGTGCCAGCAGGGGCACAGTGACCTGGGGGGAGCAGGGGCCAGAGCAGCACCTGTGCCATGGCACCAGGGATGGGAGGGGTGCCCATGGCTGGCACCACCCTGACCCTGCTCACTGGCACAGGCAGGGCCTGTCCTGCCCACAGTGTGTGACACAGGTGTCCCCAAGGGCCTCTCCTGCCCACAGCTGGGACACAGGTGTCCCCAAGGGCCTGTCCTGCCCACAGTGTGGGACACAGGTGTCCCCAAGGGCCTGTCCTGCCAATAGTGTGTGACACAGGTGTCCCCAAGGGCCTGTCCTGCCCACAGTGTGTGACACAGGTGTCCCCAAGGGCCTGTCCTGCCCACAGTGTGGGACACAGGTGTCCCCAAGGGCCTGTCCTGCCAATAGTGTGTGACACAGGTGTCCCCAAGGGCCTGTCCTGCCCACAGTGTGTGACACAGGTGTCCCCAAGGGCCTGTCCTGCCCACAGCTGGGACACAGGTGTCCCCAAGGGCCTGTCCTGCCAATAGTGTGTGACACAGGTGTCCTCAAGAGCCTGTCCTGCCCATAGTGTGTGACACAGGTGTCCCCAAGGGCCTGTCCTGCCCACAGTGTGTGACACAGGTGTCCCCAAGGGCCTGTCCTGCCCACAGTGTGGGACACAGGTGTCCCCAAGGGCCTGTCCTGCCCACAGTGTGTGACACAGGTGTCCCCAGGTGCCCTGTTCCATAGTGTGGGACACAGGTGTCCCCAAGGGGCTGCTGCCCACCTGGAGCAGCACCCAGAGAAAAAAGCAGTGCCCACAGTGGGAAATGCAGTTCCAGGCCCTCTCTCCAAGGCTTTCCTGCACAGCCTCACAGGGATTGCCAGGTTTGCTCCCTGCCTCTGTTCTGTTCAGGCTCAGCCCACAGATTTTGGGGAGAGCTGACATTTCCTGAGCTGGGCCAGCCTGACCCTTCTGAGCTGTTCTGCAGCTCTGGGAGGAGAGGGCACAGAGCACAGCCCTGTTCTGCTGTGATCAGACACATCCCTGGCACTCAGAGGGGTGCACTCTGTGATCAGACACATCCCTGGCACTCAGAGGGGTGCACTCTGTGATCAGACACATCCCTGGCACTCAGAGGGGTGCACTCTGGGTTTCATTTCCCAAAGCACCCAGAAGTGCAGGAGTGGAAAATCCATTGTTGGGTAACAAAAGTGAAATGCCATTCTCCAGGAATCCCAGAATGATTTGGGATAAAGTTCATCTCATTCCACCCCTGCCATGAGCAAGGACACCCTCCATAGCCCAGGGTGCTCCAAGTCCTGTCCAACCTGGCCTTGGACAATTAAATTCTCTGAGAAACTCCTGTCCAAGCATCCTGTGAGTCCTGGCCTGGGTGAAGCAGCAGGGCTGATGTGGCTGTGTGGAGAAGCATCAGTGGGAAGCCCAGTGTCTGCACAGCTCCTCTGCCCCTGGGGATGCTCAAACCTCTGGAAACCATCACTGACTCCCAGATCTCATCCCAGTCCAAGTCAGGTGAAGTTATCCCTGATTTTACCCCACATTTCTCTCAGCCAGCAGTCACTGAGTGCCCTGCACTGTCAGAACACCCAGCTCCAGCCTCAGCACCTGCAGAGCTGCTGCTGACCTTGAGGCTGCTCACCTGTCAGCTCAGGAAGTGTTTCCTGCCCAGCTGCTTCACAGCAGGTCCCAGCTGCACCAGGAAGGTTGGGTGATGAGGTCTCTGGTGTTGAGATGCCCCTTGAGGTGGCAGAAAGTCTCTTTTTCCCAGCCCCATGACTAAAGATGTCAGGATTGAGTCGATTCTCATTCTCAAGGTTGTTTATTTTCTTTTATCTGTTCCATTCTTTCTCTGACCTGCTGAGATCTGTCCAGCAGGTCGGGTTGTGGCACAGTCCCTGCCCTTGGGGTGCTGTTGGCTTTTTATACTTTTTATACAGTTTATAAGAACTGTGTGTGCTTTATTTACAATAATTTCCCAATACCCATCACCTATGTTAGACAGTCTGGCTCTACTCTAAACCAATCCAAAAGTGTCACCATCACAGCAGAAGATGGAGGACAAGAAGAAGGAGAAGAAGGACAGAACACGCCCAGATTCCTCCATCTTGCTTCCTGAACCCCCATTCTAAATCCCCAAAATTCTACTTTTCCACCCTGTGTTAAATTCACTCTCATTCTACTCAAACTCCTGTGGCTTGTAACTCTTCACACAAAATTGGGAATTGTTTCCATGGGCTAAAATCAAAGGCACAGGTGTTTGTGACTCTGTGCCAAGGTCTCTGAGCCCCTGCCAGGGTCTGGAGTTCTCCAGGGCAGCCAGAGCAATGTCCTGGGTCCTGACAGCTGGGAGGCCTAGAACAGAACTCCAGGGGTTTGTGACTTGCACCAAGGGACAGCAGCAGAGAGCAGCTGTCACACACAGGGGCAGCCTGGCCCTTGGATCTGCTCCTCCCAGGACTCCACACAAACTCCAGCAGGGACAAAGCCCCTCCAGCTCAGGGACTCGCTGCCATTGCCAGCCCTGCCTGGCACAGGGCTGACAGTGACAACATCCATGAGAGCCTGAGCCAGGATAACCAGCCTGGTGCTCAGAAACTGGGACTCTGCATCTAAAGAGGTCAGGAGCCAGGATGGGAACAGAGCAATGGCCCCCAGCTCCCCTCCTGCTCCCTGACCAGGGGAGCACTCCTGAGGATTCCTCTGGTGCATCCACAGGGGCTGCACAACCAGGAATTCACTCCAATCCAGCACTGCCCTGCAGCCTGGAGACTCCCTTCTCTCCTGCACCCCATGGCTCTCCTCCCTCACACACTCAGGCATCCTCTGAGGAACTGGAGCCTCCCTCAGAGCACAGCACCCCTGTTTATTCAGGATGCACTCTGGAAGGTTTGATCTCTGCCATTGCTTCCCAACAAGATTTGCAGAGAGAAATGCTCCTGGAAATGCCAAAAGGTTCAATTTCAATCCTGCCTTTTGTTTCCATCTGTGCCTATTGATCTGCCCTGAAGGGCAAGTCCAAGGAACTCAAATCCTATGGACCTGTTGCTCCATTAAAAAGCCCAGCTGCAATGACTTATGTTATCTGTTACAAACTGTTTTGTCACCTACACGAGCTGGAAAATGGAGCTGCAGGGAAATGGAACCACCTGGTGCCAAGTAACTCCACCATGGACATGAGCCCATGCAAGCACAGAAACATCCACTGCTCCATCCTGTCTGAGGCTGAAAGTGTGGCTGGGGGTGTGTGTTCTGTCCCCACGTGTCAGAGCTGGGGCAGTTCTCTGCTGTTCTTGGGGCAGTTTTCTTGATCTCTCCCCCAGCCAATCCTCCCTGCAGGAGATCTCTGCTGTCCATGGCCACTGAGTGTCCCTGCAGGGCTGATCCAATTCCAGCATCCCATGGGGAGATGCTGCGCCCAGGGCAGGAGCCAAGCATTCCTACCTGGATCCAATGGGAGCCTGGCACAGCACAGCAGCCTTTGCCCAGTGCATTGCCAGAGGAGCAGCTTCTGCTGCCCTGCATGGCCAGAGGGAGCCCAGGCCCATCTGCAGCAGCCCTGGAGCTGCAGAGGAAAACTCCCCCCTTGTGCAGGATCCCTGCTCCAGCAGAGCCACAGCTGGCACTGCAGGAGGGCTGAGCCCCCATGGGATGGGGCTGTGCCACCCCCTGACACACAGGGGACAGGGACTGCTCTCACTCTGGCAGTGGTTTGTGGGTTTTTTTCTGTACTATTACATTTGTATTTTTAGTTTTCCTAATAAAGAACTGTTATTCCTCTTCCCATATCTTTGCCTGAGGGCCCTAATTTCAAAATTATAATAATTCAGAGGGAGGGGGTTTACATTTTCCATTTCAGGGGAGGGTCCCGCCTTTCTTAAGCAGACACCTGGCTTTTCAAACCCAGACACATCCCCACCCCAAATCCTGCCCAAACCTCTCCACATGCTGTGGTAGCCCCCAGAACTAAAGGTGGGAACTGCCTGTGGCCACACAGAGAGAGGAGCAAAGACCAGCAGCAGCACCAGAGAAGCTCAAGGATTTACCAAGAGCAGGGAATTCCTTGTGCAGCACTGGCCAGGTGTCCTTGGGAGAGGACCACACCTCCACACCCCTAAGGAAAACATCCTTGTGTTTGCCAGGCTCAGCTGGGTGGGAAAAGCCTACAGAGGCCAAGGTGTTATCAGAACCATGGAGGGTTCAGGGCTGGGAGTGCTCCAGGGCCATGGGAGACCCCAGGCACCCCGGTCCCACTTTGTCACCTGCCTGAAACTCCAAAGCCATCAGGGCTGGGATTTCTGCAGGAAATCATTAAAGCAGCTCCTTCATAAAACAGGCAATAAATACATGTGAACACTTTTCAGAGAGACTCAGAGCCAGGGGAGTTTCTGAAAGTTTTTACCTTCAGCTGTACAAGAGGAAACTGTGACAGTGGAGCAGGGCATGAGTCAGCTCTCCCAGGGAAAGCTGGTCCCAGTCAGGGCATGCAGCTCCAGCCTCTGCTCACTTGGTTCAGCAAAACCCCATAGAGAATCAAGAATACCCTGAGTTGGAAGGGACCCAGAAGGACCATGGATCCCAGCTCCTGTCCTGCACAGACACCCCAACTGTTATAGCTGGATAATGAGATGATTGGCTCTCACAATTAAAAGATAACTATTGTGTGAATATTAAGAGAAGCTTTAGTGATGTACAGTTATGTTAGTGTAGTTTAGATGTCCTCTGTTCTCCCCACAGTTCCCTTTCCCCCTGTATTGTTGCCATCAGACAGCCTGGGCTGTCTGGCACAGGTACAAAGAAGCTGCACAGGTGTCCCTTGCACGGGGCAGGTGGGAATGGAAAAGCTTGGGGTGCTCAGGGGGTGGGCATGGCAACACCTGAGCTCCAATGCAGGTACAAAGCAGTCTGCACTGATAAATGGCAAAGCAGAGCTGACTGACAGACTTTGGGAGGGGCCAGGGCTGGCTGATGCAACCCCAGGGGTATAAAAGACTGAGCATCCAGCTTGAAGATGAACTGGCCATGTGGTGTGCATGAGGGGCAGCTCCCAGTGCTGCAGCTTTTTCCTTATGTAGCCCTTTGCTGTATTTTTGTTAAGGTTTAATAAACCTTTTTAAATTTTCAAAGTGAGCAGTTGTCTCTCACACCAAGAAACCCACCCTGTGCTGCTCTGCTGCTCTCCTCACAGAGCCTCAGAGCTGGGCACCAGTGGGACAGCCCAGGTCAGCTCCAGTGAAACAACACCCCATGCTCAGGCTGCATCAGCTCCTTCTCTCAGCCTGAGTTAAACACCCCATGCTCCAGTTAAACACCCCATGCTCAGCCCTGGGAAAGGCTGGGATGTGGCTCAGCTCCTGCAGCTCCCTCTGAGCACAAACACCCAGGCAGCTCCCAGGAGATCGAGGCACAGGTGCTGCTGCTGCTGGAATGAGCACAACAAGGAGGGGATCCCTCGAGTACCAGACCCAAGTAAATTACAACCCTGAGCATGTCTCCCCTGGTGGAGCCAGCTCCTTTAAACAGCCTTTTATCCAGAGGGTGTCCTGTATTCCGAGAGGTTTGCTTTTCAAAGAGATGTTATCCCAGATTAAAAACGCTAAAAGACACAACAACAACAACTTTAAAAAAAAAGCAGGTGATGATTAAGCAACAGAGTCAGACAAAGTGTGCAGCTGTGAGATAACAGAGCATCTCAGGGGCACGTGGCTGCATCCTCCCCCAGCCAGGGAACCTCGTTATCACTCCCAAACACAACCTGCACACTGCCTTTGGAATTACAGCCCTGCAACAAGCACAAACAAAAGCAGCCTCCAAAAGAGTCTTTATGAAGTGTAATGTGCAGCTCAAGGGAGAAGGGGGTTCAAGCTACAACTCCCCAAGCTTGCTCCTTCAAGGAGGGATTTTTTTTCCCTGTTACATTACATTGGCATCTTTTATCTATTTACAGCTCAGACATAAAGCATCAGAATGCTGGTGTTCATTAACTTTAATCTCTCACTGCACACTTTTGTGTTGTGCTGTGCTGTTGTACAACAAAGCTGAGAGCGGGGAGTGTCTAATGAGGCTTCAGAAGCTCTTTGTTCCAGCCTGAAACCTCACAGCAGCACCAGGCTTTGCTCCTGGCTGTCACAGCTCTACCTGGAGGGCACAGAGCCAGGTGGGCAGGGCAGGTAGCTCTTGCCTCCACCCCTGGGGCTAATCTCAAAACTTGATTTGGAAATCTCTGTTAATATTTGGTGCTTTGTTCTTCAGTTACCCAGATTTGCTGTGGTTCCTCTTGCCCCCTGACAAACCCACACAAAGCCCAGCCAGGGACTGTCCTGAGCCTTCAGCAACTTCCCCAAAGCTGCTTCTGGTGACCCAGGGGACAGCAGAGCTCTGGGCTTGGGCACTGCTCCCTGGAGCCAACCTTCTCTCAGGTTACACAGCTGAGCCTCCAAAGGCTTTTCCTGGGCTGCAGCCACAGGAATTGTCCCTCACTCCCACACAGCTGCTCCCACAGAGGCTGAAGAAATTCCTTCTTGTTCAATCACAGCCTCCAAAGTCACACCCACACAGCCCCATCCTCTGCCTGATCCTCCAGGATTCATCTCTAAATCTGAGAGCTCATGAGGCACTATTTTCCTGTAATTATTTTCCTGTAGAAGCCAAATCTATTTATTATGATGACTTTGTTTGTAATATCCAAAGCATCAACTCCATGATGCTGCTGTTGCTGCTCAGAATGATTGCCCACCATTAGTGGGAACTCTGTGACAATGTTATTGCCATTAATAATTCCTGGCTGTCACTGCAGCTCCTCCAGGATGCTGAGAGGGAGCACATGGTCCCAGAGATACGTTCTGGTTTGTATAATTTCTTTTACATGGGAAAAGTAGATTATTACACGCTTGGGAGGAGCTCTTCATAAACATCTGCCAAGTTACCTCATTATCTTCCTTCAAATCCCTCCTTAAAAATCTCATTTGTCATGAGGCCTGCAAAGCCTCAGCAGCAGAACACTGGCATTATTAACTCACCCTCCTAGCTGATGACACCACCTCAGCCCTCACCCCACACTCCTGGTGCACTCAACATTTCTGAGGCCAGAACTCCTCAGGGATGTCCAACCCTCAGCACAGCCCTGGGCCACCATGAGGGACCCTGGACACTCCTGATTCCAACCAAAGCACCCTCGGGGTGGGATGCAGCCTAGCTGTGCCAGGAGGCTGGGATTTTCCCACCTTGTGCCCAGGATGTTTGAACTTGTCCATCAGTCGGGGCCATCTCCCTGCCTCTCCCTCCCTGGTGCTGTACAGCACTGCAACACAACCCAACACTGCAAGCCAACACTGCAACACAACCCCAACACTCCAACCAAACATTCCAACCCAACCCAACATTCCAACCCAACACTGCAACACACAACCCAACACTCCAACCAAACATTCCAACGCAACCCAACATTCCAACCCAACACTGCAACACACAACCCCAACACTCCAACACAACCCCAACACTCCAACACAACCCAACACTCCCAACACAACCCAACACAACCCCAACACAACCCAACACAACCCCAACACAACCCAACACAACCCCAACACTCCAACACAACCCCAACACTCCAACACAACCCCAACACTCCAACACAACCCTGGCAGTGTCCCAGGCCAGGCTGGACAGGGCTTGGAGCAGCCTGGGACAGTGGGAGGTGTCCCTGCTATGGAGGGGTGGCACTGGATGGGCTTTAAGGTCCCGTCCAACCCAAACTTTTCTGGGATTCTGTGAAAGCCCAGAGCTGGAAGTGCTTGAACACAGTCCAAGCTTTGGGCACCCCTCTGCCCCAACCCTGCCAAACCCCAGGGGTGCCCTGCCATCCCACAGTGGGTACAGGATCCCACCCTGATCCTCACTGCCAGCTGCAGCTGTGGCCTTGCAGACAATTTAGGAAGGATTTGTTTTGCTGTCCTGTGCTTTTCCAGTGTCTCCAGGGCACCTGGCTCACCATCAGCCTCACCCTGAGTGAGGAAGAGGCTGTTCAGAAACACATCCTTTTTGCACAGAAATGAGGGAGAAGCTCAGTGATTATCACCAATGGCTTCTCTTTGAAAGAGTTCTTCTCTTTGCCCCATTAATAGGATAAAATTTGGAGAAGGAGCCTCTCATTCTGGTATTTCAGGTGCTGGGCACTGTGGGATTCCCCAGCAGCACCTCCCCTGCCCTCCCCTTCACAGCTCTGAAATCCCACAGCTTCACCCTGGCACCATCCAAGCCCCTGCCCTGGAGCTGCTGTGGTTCCCACCTGCCCTCCTGATTCCTTTACTGATTAGAACTCATCAGCTTTCTGTGGTGCTCATCACTGTGGTGTTTGAGTGCCTGTGTTTGCAGCCTGAACAGCTCACTGTGCACCAGCTCCTCTCCTCACAGGCAGAGCTCTCAGCTCCTCTGGAAATGAGCGCTCCACACCCTGCTCCCTGCCCTGCTCTTCCCTCCAATCACAGCATCCATGGCACTCCTGCATTAATTTTTTTTCAAATAACATTAAAAGGATGAAAACACAGCACAACTGAAGAAGGCAGTAAACAAAGTCACTTAACTATTTGCTGTCCTTCACAAGGATTTTAACTGCCCTGATTATATTGTCTGAGTGGATATTGGGAGGAAAAAAAAGAAGATTCTTGGAAGAATTTGAGTCTGAAAATGCTTCCTTCAGTTCTGTCTTATCAAAAGCCAGAAGGGAAGGAATGACAACACTGATTGAGAGCAGGTTGAACCAAAGGACACCTGTGTGTAATGTGGGAAACCAAACATCCCCTCCAGGCTGTGGCAGGACCTGACCTGGATGGGTGAGCTGGGATTATTTCCTCCTCTTCATCTTTCCTGTTCCAGAACTCAGGGAATGAGGGTCCCTGCAGAGCACCAGCCATCTATAAAGCCTGGGATGGTATTTTACAGCAGGGAAAGTGAGGCACACACAGAGGAAACATCTCAGTTAACACCCCTGGGAGGTGCCAGAGCAGAAATCCCTCTGGGCTCCAGGCTCTTGTCCTGGCAAATATTTAGAGATGCCTATCTGCAACAACCAAAGTTATTATCAGAAACAAGGACACCCTGAGACCAGAGCTCCTGGATGGTACTAAAGGGAAAGGCCAGATGGCTCTCTGCTTTCCTTCACCCTCCAGCTCCCAGCTACATTTTCAAACAACTCTCTCGGATTTAACTGTGCTTTGACCCTGCTCCTCACCAGAGAAGCTGCAGAGAGTTTTGTGCCAGCAGCACACCCACCCCCTCACCCCATGTGCCCTTCCCCAGGAACCCTCCAGGAGATTGCAGACCAAACCCAGCCCCTCCTGGCCAAGCTGGAGCTGCCAGTGCTGCTCACCCTCGTCGCTGTTGTCGTCCACCAGGATGATCTCCTTGAGCAGGGGGGCAGGGGTGTGGTTGACGGCGCTGTGCACCGAGCGCAGGATCACCGACAGCGCCTCGTTCACAAAGATGAAGATGATGGAGATCTGGGGCAGGTCCTTCCCGTATTTCAGCTCTTTGCACCTGCAGCACAAAGGGCAGAAGGGTCAGCAGAGGTCACAGAGCAGCATTTCCAGCCAGGCACGTGACAAATGCCAGGGTGCCACCTCCCAGCTGTGCACAGCCAGGGATCCCCAGTGCAGATCCAGCCTCGAGTCGCTGCTGCTGGGGAGAGAGCACAGCAAAGCAGAGCAGCCCCAGGCCCATCCAGAACTCACCCTGTCACAGACATCTTTCATGAAAAATCCTTTCCTTAGGATTTTTCCTCCTAAGAAGCTGAGAGGCCTCAGGAACAAAATGTAACCAATGGTTATCTGCTGCTGTGGAATGCAACAGGTGCATCTGGGATTGGGCTCATGTGGTTGTTCCTAATTAATGGCCAATCACAGTCAGCTGGCTCAGACTGTCTGAGACACAAACCTTTGTTATCATTCCTTCTTTTTCTATTCTTGGCTAGCCTTCTGAAGAAATCCTTTCTTCTATTCTTTTAGTATAGTTTTAATATAATATATATCATAAAATAATAAATCAGCTTTCTGAAACATGGAGTCAGATCCTCATCTCTTCCCTCAACCTGAGACCCCTGTGAACACGGTCACACCCACCCCACCTGTGTGTGTGGGCAGATAAGCAAGAGTGGCCTCCAGAACACAGCAAATGCCTCCAGCAGTTCAAGGGAAACTCCCCAGTCCCACTCAGCCCCAAGATTTACAGGTGCTCAGAAATGAGCCTTGTTCTTAAACAGCACTTGGGATTTTTCCTCCCATTTGCTTTGGAAAGAAATGAACATAAAATGAGCCTTGGTTAAATAGTCTCAATAAATGTTTTTGCTCTCCCAGCAGATACTCCTGAGCACACTCCTGGCTCTGAAGCAGTGCTGTGACCTGGTGTCTTTGCACTCCACAGCCAGGATGGTCAAACCCAAACCCTTGTGATCACCTCCCAGGTTTCAGGAATCATTCCTGAACTCGGGCACTGTTTGGGGCTGGCTCTCTGCTCACACAGACTCCAGAGCAGGACAAAAGCAGGAGCTCCCAGGTTTGCACCAGCACCAACCCTGGCAAGCAGCAGGTCCATGTTCCATGGACACACATGGACAGAGGGACATCCATGGAGCAGGGCTGGGGCAGCTCAGAGGGAAGGGGTGTTCCAGGTGCCCCCAGCTCTCCAGGGAGCACAGGGACACTGATATTTCCCTGCCACGTTTATCTCAACTAGACACCTCCTCTTAACAGAGCAACTGTGCAAAGCAAACACTCAGACCCTGCAGGGGGCACTCACTGTGGGTCAGCAGTGCTGGGACAGCTGAGGCTGCCCATGGCTGCAGCCCCCACACCTCCCTCCTCACCTGCACCCCCAGGAACAGCACCCTGCCCACTTCAACCACTTCCAACAATTTAATTCAACTCTCCAGCTGCCCCTACAATAAATCCAGGTGGGGCAAGGACAGAAGGAGCCTCCCCACCCCGTCCCCACATCCCTCACAGATTAGACAGGGAACAGGAGCAGAGTTCCCAGAATTACAACGAGTGTGCATGGAGCAAACCCTGCCCAGACAAGCAGAGAAAGACCAAAGGCAGAGTGACATCCCAGCAGCTCCTCCACTCCCCAGCAATGCCTCTGCATTTAATTGTCCTGGGTGTTTCTTAGGCAACAGCAGGCGTTCTTCAGACTCCAGAATGAGACTTGGAGACAAAGATTTCCACGGAAACAGAGTTTTCTCTATGGATCTTCTTTAGTTAAACAAGTTTGCTGGGTGACAACATGGTTGTGTTTCGTGATTTAATTATTGCCTACCCTACAGCAAGCCAAGAGCTCAACAGAAGGGAACCAAACACTGAAATGGATATTCCAAAGGGAAAATCTTTCTTTAAAATGAATGAAAGAATGGTCATGATGGGGCAAAGTGACAAGTGACCCTGAAATCCTGCCAAGAAAGTCAAACTAAACTGATTCAGACATTAAAAACAGCTTTTGGTTGATGTTGATACCTGCTCTGGTGAAGTCAAGGCTGTCACAGGAGCAGGAATGTTTCCTTTTAATCATTGCTCACCTCTGGGCAGCCTTCCCCCAAGGAATGCTGCAGGGGATAAAGAGCTCAGCCAGTGATCAAAGAGCTCTGGAGGCAAATCCAAACCCAGCTCTTTGAGGCTCATCTCCTGCTCATTGGCATTCTCCCTGCAGCACTCCTAGCAGGGCTCTCCCTCCCCAAGGCCAGCACAGACGGACAAGGATCCAGGGAGAGGAGATGAGCCTGGGAGGGAGGAGTGGGGAAGGCCAGCCCACACTGCTGGGGCACAAAGCTCCAGTTCTCCAGAGGCAGGAGAGGCTTTGCACCAACACCTTGCTCTGGTGGCTTTGGCTCCCACCCCAGAGCTGGGGAAGCAGCAATTTTAAACCAAATTAACACCAAGGTTGTTGTACTCCTCCCACGGGGTCCCTTCAGTGCTGGTGCCAAAAGCTGTGGGGTGAGGGATGCTCTGCCACAGCCTGCAGCTCCACGAGGCTTCCTCCATGCACAAACCAGCAAATATCCTGCAAATGTGCAGGAAAACACTGGAGCTGTCCTGGGAAGGGAAGGGCAAAGGGCAGAGCAACACTTGAGCTCAGACATCACTGGGAAGGCCAGGGAGAAGCTGCAGGAAACTGGGAAT
This sequence comes from Molothrus aeneus, assembly GCF_037042795.1. Classification (NCBI taxonomy): domain Eukaryota; kingdom Metazoa; phylum Chordata; class Aves; order Passeriformes; family Icteridae; genus Molothrus; species Molothrus aeneus. The sequence continues at coordinate 1,291,408 of NC_089665.1, forward strand.
GGTGAGGGCACGGGGTGGGGAGTGCTGGGCTTTGGCTTGTTGGGTGGTTTGGGCTTTTTCTTTTAAACATTTTCCATAGAAAAAGGCCTGATCTGGATGCTTCATCCTTCAGCCCATGTGCAGGCAGAGGCACAGGTGTGACTGCCTCACTGGGGAGCACTCACACCCTGCAGGGGCACTCACTGTGGGTCAGCAGTGCTGGGACAGCTGAGGCTGCCCATGGCTGCAGCCCCCACACCTCCCTCCTCACCTGCACCCCCAGGAACAGCACCCTGCCCGCTGAGAGGCTGCCTTTTCAGCAGGGTGGGTGGGCACAGGGTGGGAAATCCCTGCTGCCTTCAGAACTTCAATGACAGCCCTGAGGAACAGCACAGAGAATCCAGCACTGACCCCAGGTGCCAGCAGGAGCTCCAGGGGCTCAGGAAGAGTCCCAGGCAATGCACCAAACGTCAGCTGAGACTCCTGACACCCCCTGCCCACAGTTATCCCCTCAGCCCTTGGCTGTGTGCCAGCCAGGGCCCTTGGAATTCAGATCCCAGGCCAAAATCCTTCAAAATTCAGTGAGACCTTAGAGCCCCTTCCAGTGCCTAAAGGGGGCCCACAGGAAGGCTGGAGAGGGAATTTTTGCAAGGATAAGCAGTGATAGGATAAGGGGGAATGGTTTTAAGCTCAAAGAGAGTCATATTGGGAATGAGGAATTGTTCCCTGGCAGGGTGGGCAGGCCCTGGCACAGGGTGCCCAGAGCAGCTGGGGCTGCCCCTGGATCCCTGGCAGTGCCCAAGGCCAGGCTGGACAGGGCTGGGAGCAGCCTGGGACAGTGGGAGGTGTCCCTGGGACAGTGGGAGGTGTCCCCCTCTGGGACAAGATGGGCTTTAAGGTCCCTACAACCCAAAGCACTTGGGATTCTGTGATTCTCAGGTTTTATTTCTAACACCCAGCTCGTGCTGTATGTGGCCAGCCCAAAGCAAGTCTCATTCCAGAAGTTGAATGCTCAGGGGAACACTCCCTGCACTTGAAAACTTCTACATTTAAATGAAATACAAGGGTCAGACCACCACAACACATTCCAGTGTCAGTGATTACCTACCCCCAGCTGAAGCCCAGCCCATCATCAGATGTGGAATTTAGCCCACATTCCTCATTCCATCAGTCCCAAAGGCTGCCTCAGAAGGTTCTCCCTGCCCATGGAGCAGGTGCTCTCCAGCCACGTGCACATCTGCAGGTGGCCCCAGGGCACAGGTCCTGCCACACCTGCAGGACAAAGGTGGGGAGGCCAATGGGCCAGCAGGGAAAGAGGCCACAGCTTAGGAGTCCAGGGAAAACGTCTAAAGGGAGAGCCACCATTGTTGGGGTGAGGAAAAAGGCTTCTCCCAGCATGCCTTGCTGTGACATGCAGATTCCATGTATCCCATTGGCCCTTCCCCTTGGCTCCACCCCTGTGTCCTCATCCCATTGGCCCTGGTGTTCTGCCCCACCCCTCAAGATCCCCATATAAACTCTGCTTTCCCTGCTCAGCAGCTCTTGGTCCCTGGACCCTTTTGAGGAAGGAAGAAGCTCAATAAAGCTCTCCCTAGAACCCCACATGCAGACCCCTTGTTCTGCATCTCCTGGGTCCCAGAAGAGCTGAAATCACCCAGGGTGAGCACAGACCTGCCTGTGCCCCTAAAGTGTCTTCTTCAGAAAGGTCCCAGCACCCACCATGACACAGAGGCACTGGGCCAGTCTGCAACAAGTCCTGACAGGAGAAAACTGAGGGAGGCTGCAGGGGATCCCTCCCCATCCCTGCTTTGTAGGTGGGAAACACCCCCCTGAGCACAGAGCACCTGCCAACATCTGGAAATGAATCAGTGCAGGTCACACCATTACATTTTGTCCCACTAAATCCTGCTCTCTCCAATTAAACTCAGGCTGGCACCTGCTTGTAGGATTTATATTGAAATATCATGGATCAGTAGTGGAAAGAAAGAGCCACCTCACAGTTTTGTCTCTCCTTTAGATCAATGAGGTATCAAAGAGGCATTTTATGTCCCATTAAATCATGCTTGAATATGTTTCATTAAATCATGCTCACAAAACTCTCCAAGTCTGAGGAGGCTGGGGAAAAACTGCCCATGTTCAGCACTGGGTTTAATTTAAGGACCTTGCTGAGGTCTCATTGAGAAATGTTCTTGGCCTCCAACAGGGGGGAAAAACGGGTTTGCTCTGTATTGGTCCAAGGCTCAGCCATGAAGGGAGAGGTGTAGATGGAGCTCAGGGAAAGGCTCTTCCCGCAGAGGCTGCTGGCACTGCCCAGGGAATGGGCACAGCCCTGAGGCTGCCAGAGCTCCAGGGATGCCCCGAGTGGGATTGTTGGGGTGTCTGTGCAGGGCCAGGGCTGGACTGGATGATCCCTGGGGCTCCCTTCAAGTCAGGATATTCCAGGACATCTTTTGTCACTTCAGAGTAGACTGTGGAGCTGGGGACTGACAGCAGCCCCTGCATAAAACAACTCCCAACATCCTCCCCAGCCCCTCCTGCAGGGACACAGAATCTGGGTGGGTGCAGAGGTGACACAACTCCTGCACTGTGACCACCACCACCTTTACTGGCTCCCAGATCTTTATTCTACATAAAGCCCAAGTCTGCAACATGAGAACCTGCAAGGAAACCCACCAAACAAATGTATTTACAGAGAACATCTTTTCACCTGGTTTATGTAAGACAAAAAAAGTCAAACAAAGGAAGGCTGACAAGGGGAGCTGTGGAAAGAGGAAGCAGGGCTGAGTTTCTGCTGAACAGCTTGGCACACATCAGGCTGGATTAATCAAGTCAGCCAAATTCAAAAGACAAAAAGCATAAACCCCAGCTCTGCTCCAGCTCGTGTTTGCCTGCTGCAGAGGCTGCTTTGAATCCTCTGATCGTTTGTTTTCTGCTCAGCACACAGCTGTAAATCCACTCCTCAGAGCAGGCAGCGGGATTAGGATGTTTATTGTCTGTCTCAGTAACAGAAAAGGGATATCCCAGCATTTACTGCCTCATGATCCCTCAGCAGAAAAATCACCTGGAAATCACAACAAACACTCCTGGAGCACAGAGAGGCCACAAAGTGGCAGCTAACATTTACAAAGCACCTCTTGCTGCCCAGTGATTTAACAAGATCCATTCTACCACTCAATTAACACCTCTCACCTGGGGCACAAAGCCATTTCCATCAACCACCTGGAACTGCCCTGTCTGGCATCAGCCAAACCCCAATGGTTTCCACACCTTCCCTTCCCAACATAACCCATTGATCAACACCAATAAATGCAGATAAAGGACAGCCTGGAGTGTGGACTGTTCCTAGACAGCAGAGGCACTGCTTGGCTTCAAGGACTCTTCACTCCTTGGCCTTCAGATCGGGGATGGGGACTCCCCCCCTTCCCTGGGCAGCTCCTTCCAAGGCCTGACCCCCTTTTCAGTGAGAAATTTCCTCTATATCCAATCTAAACCTCCCCTGGCCCAGCCTGAGGCTGTTCCCTCTCCTCCTGTTCCCTGGGAGCAGAGCCACAACAACTGTGCATCCCTCAAAGCCAGGGCACAAAGGACACCCTGTGCAGTGCCCATGTTCCACACAGGCTGGAACAGGAGCCACTCAGGGTGGGCAGGCCCTGCTCTGCTTTGGAAAATACACCCAGCAGAAAAGGTCAGTAAAATAACAGCAGGGAAACAGCAGCCTGCTCTGTGGAACACACAGTCCCTTGGCCTGCCTGGTGCCTGGCACAGGCAGGGATGGCAGCACCCTGGGAGATCACTCTGGGGCACACAGGACTGTGCTGTGCCCCTGGGAGCAGGGGCAGGAGTGGAACTGCTCTGTGCTGCTCAGGAAGGGTCTGAGGAGCAGAGTCTGTGCTCAGACTGGCACAGAACCTGAGTTCTATTTCATAACTACAGCACCATCAGCTCCCATGCTGCACCATCCCTCATCTTCCCAGGGGTGCCCCCCAGGGCTGTTCAGGACACAAATGTCCCCCAGAGCATGAAGGGGACATCTCTACCTGTCCTTCTGAAATGCCACCAGCAGCAACCACCATGGAGAGGGCTGAATCCCCCAGGTCTGCAGAACACCCATGGCTTTAGGGCTCTGTGCCCCAGGTTTGCAGAACACCCATGGCTTTAGGGCTCTGTGCCCCCCAGGTTTGCAGAACACCCATGGCTTTAGGGCTCTGTGCCCCCCAGGTTTGCAGAACACCCATGGCTTTAGGGCTCTGTGCCCCCCCAGGCCTACAGAACACCCATGGCTTTAGGGCTCTGTGCCCCCCAGGTCTGCAGAACACCCATGGCTTTAGGGCTCTGTGCTGCTCCCTCACCCTCTGGAGTTATTCCTACAGCTGCTGATGGGGTCCTGCTGCACCCCTGTCCAGCTCTGTGGGATCAGCCATCACAGACAGCACACAGGGAGAGTCTGACACAGCAATCTGTGCCAGCTGGCACAAAATGGACCCAAATCACAGGATCACTGAGTGGGGTTTGGCTGGAAGGGACCTTAAAGATCATCTCAGCCCATGCAGATCCTGTGTGCCTGTGGGAGAATACAGGGCAGACAAAGAATGTGGTGGTTCTGACTATGGACAGCACGCCTCTATGAAGTAGATCCTGATGATGGGTTCTCCAAGATTTCCTCCTCTCCTCCATATCAGAGTGCCAGATCTCCCTCCCTCCTCCCCCCACCCCCACCTTTATTTCTAATTCTGAGCACCCAGGAGCTCCCCAGTCTGGATCCTGACTTATTAATGATTTCTCTTTTGGCCATCACACTAAATAAATCCAGCTAACGTGCTTATCAGGAGCTTATCCCCTCCTGACATTTCAGTCTTGTAGCAGGCTCAAGAGTGTGAATATTTAAACAGGCAAATATTCTTTTGATCAGCAGAATAAATGAATTGTTACTTCCTGTCCTTAAAAACACTGTGGACATTATAGAAGTGCTCAGCTATGTTGGCACATCTTCCACAGGGCTGTGGAGCTGTTCCTATAAAACATGGCTCAGGAGCAGAGAGAGAGTTCCACTCACACATATTTAAATCCCTTTTCTACAATGAGCTATGGAGCTGCCACATTAGAGCAAGGGTGTGTGAGACACAGCTCGGTCAGAATTAGTGCACAGGAAGTGAAATTCTCCCCAGAGTCCAGAGATTGCTATTCCAGAGCAGCAATTCCAGAGATTGCTCCTTCAGGAAAACACCTTGCAACTGAGTCACCACTGCATCTCTCAGTGCTGAGGTTCCCAAAACTGAGAGCACTCCTCAGATGGGAAGTACCAGCAATGTTACCCCATTCCAGAGACAGAGGTCAGGACTCCCCCTGTGTGTGGTGCAGGAGCCCACAGTGTGTCCCTGTCACCTGGCACAAGGAATGACATCCACTGTGCCCAGTTCTTGCACAGAGCCCCTGGCTCCTCATCAGCCCCAAGAGGACAAGGCAGGGCTGGCCACAGCCTCTGCCCTGCATGACCAAGCTCCAGGGTCTCCCCATGGCCACATCTGGCCATCCAGAGCACAGCTGGGGACTCCCAGTTTGACAGGTCCTCAGGAGAAGGAGGCTGCTGTCCCCTTAACCAAGGCAGGAGGGATTAAACACAAGATGTTGAGGTTATGATGCTCAGGATGGAGGGGTCAGCCCAAGGGGACAGGGGGTCAGCAGGGCTCAGGAGTGGAGGCTGCAGGTCCTGCTGCCTGGCTGCTGCCTCTCTCTCTTTGCAGGCAAGGTAGATTGGGCAGGCAGGAAATTCAGGGGCATTTTTGTTCTCTGTTTGTTTTAAAACAGTGCCCTGCAAACAGAGCTGAGCTCTGAATGATGTCCAAACAGGCATGGAGTGAAGGAGCAGCTTTGCAAGGGCTCTCTGCAGCATTTGACAGCAGCACAGCAGAGGCAGCAGCACCCTGAGCTCCCCTGCCAGGAGCAGCCCAGGCTGGGAGACAAGGGCAGCTCAGAGCCCATCACCATGGGCTGAGCAGCCCCTGTGCTCCAGCAGGGCAGGGCAGGGCAGGGCAGGAGCCCTGGATGTGCTCACAGGGACAGACAGACAGGAGCCTGACTGTGCTCACAGGGACAGACAGACAGGAACCTGACTGCTCCACAGGGACAGACAGACAGGAGCACTGACTGTGCTCACAGGGACAGACAGACAGGAGCCTGACTGTGCTCACAGGGACAGACAGACAGACAGGAGCCTGACTGTGCTCACAGGGACAGACAGACAGGAGCCCTGGATGTGCTCACAGGGACAGACAGACAGGAGCCCTGGATGTGCTCACAGGGACAGACAGACAGACAGGAGCCTGACTGTGCTCACAGGGACAGACAGACAGGAGCCCTGGATGTGCTCACAGGGACAGACAGACAGGAACCCTGACTGTGCTCACAGGGACAGACAGACAGGAGCCCTGGATGTGCTCACAGGGACAGACAGACAGACAGGAGCCCTGGATGTGCTCACAGGGACAGACAGACAGGAGCCCTGACTGCTCCACAGGGACAGACAGACAGACAGGAGCCTGACTGTGCTCACAGGGACAGACAGACAGGAGCCCTGGATGTGCTCACAGGGACAGACAGACAGGACCCTGACTGCCCCACAAGGACAGACAGACAGGAACCTGACTGTGCTCACAGGGACAGACAGACAGGAGCCCTGACTGTGCTCACAGGGACAGACAGACAGACAGGAGCCCTGACTGCCCCACAAGGACAGACAGACAGGAGCCTGACTGTGCTCACAGGGACAGACAGACAGGAGCCCTGACTGTGCTCACAGGGACAGACAGACAGGAGCCTGACTGCCCCACAAGGACAGACAGACAGACAGGAGCCTGACTGCCCCAAATGACAGACAGACAGGAGCCCTGACTCTGCCCTACAGGGACAACACCAGGTCCTGGCCACTGGCAAGGGCTGGGTGCTCCCAGATGGAAGGCACCAATGTCAAACTGTAAATTAACAGGGAAATGTAAATTATCTGTAAGTTGTAAATCACCAGGCCATGCTCTGAGAGCCTCTGTTGGAGGCAGCTGCTGCTCTGTAGCTGCTCATGTAGGTGCAGTCCTGGACAAGGTAACTCACAGACATCTCATCCAAGGCACAACCAGAGCTCCCTTCAAGCTCAGGGAAGTGACACTGCCACTGCCAAAGGACAGTTTGTTCCAGCCCTCCATCCCTGGTATACTTCTGTCAGGTATAACACACTGAAGCTGGTTTTTGGGAAGGTGAAAATACCTTCTTCCTCCCCTGATCAGACACAGCCCCAGGCTGAAGGTTCAGACCAACAGCAGTGAGGGAAGGGAGCCCTTCATGTCCCAGCCAGGGACTCCAGGGTGACAGTCCTGTGGGAATCCATAAAATCAGAGGGGTTTGGGAAAGCTGCAAAAGGCAGGCCCCAGAGACAGCAGAACTGTGACTGGAGCTAAGCAGCAGCCATGAGATTGGGCAGCAGAAAAATTATTTAAAAAGTAGAAAAGCAAGGACAAATAGAACAATGGTCTGTGTATTAACACTTGTCTAGAATAACTCCTTAAGCTACAGAACAGTTTATCTAGTGAGATATTAGGGAGTTCTAAGCTTAATAATGGAGCTCTGTGCATTGTGTTTTAAGGCTCACAAGCAGGTATTGTATTCAAAAGAAGCAAGCATTGTTTAACCAAAGGTACTTGTGCTTATAGTGCTTGGATAGAACTACTGTCAATGTGCTTCTGCTTTGTGGGATTGGGCAAAAAACTTTTAAAGTGAGTTGTGACATTGAGTTCTGTGTCTGCTGCCTGGGATGTGAGCTGCTGGCATCTTCCCATTGCCATAACCATGGAATGAGGTTGATGCTGGAAAATAAAACAGCTCAAGGCAGTTCCCAGCAGTCCTGTCTTGTTTATGATTTGTACAGACCCCAGCTGGGGATAAGTCCCAGCAGCAAATGCCCCAGGTGTGCTCAGGCAGGCTGGGATGAAACTGGCACTGCTGGAAAGCTCCCTCTCAAACTGAGAAGGAAATCCTTGGTGCAGAGCCTGAGGTGGGAGTGTTTTACTTGAACAGATCTCACTGGAACCCAGGAGTTTGACACCCCCAGGACAGACTTGGGGCAATGAAGAAGAAAAGTGGCCACCACTTGTGCTGCCTGGAACAAGGTGGAATGATGCCACTGCTGGAAGAGCTGGCATAAAAATGATGAACTTAAAAGGCACAATGGACTTTTAGAGACAGCTCTTCTTCTTTGTGATCACAGAGCCACGCTGCTGACGGCTTTATGGACTGGAAGATGAAGAGGTTTTTAAACCTTTCCCATTAGGTACAGACATCACTGGATAAGTTTGTTTAACCTCTGCCAGATTTGGATCAGCCTCAGCAGAGGGGTGTCACTGAGCCCTGTCTGCCAAATTTCTGCATGGGGAATGTCACACAGGGAGGGCTCTGCCATCCCAGCAAATGTCACACAGGGAGAGCATCCCAACATCCCAAAACTGACACCAGGGAGAGCTCATTCATCCTAAAATCCTGGAGCTGTCTCCAGAAGAGCTCTGCCACTCCAAAATCCTGGAGTTGGCACCAGGGAGAGCTCTGCCATCCCAAAATCCCAGGGCTGGTACCAGGGAGAGCTCATTCATCCCAAAATCCTGGAGCTGTCTCCAGAAGAGCTCTGCCACTCCAAAATCCTGGAGTTGGCACCAGGGAGAGCTCTGCCATCCCAAAACCCTGGAGCTGACTCTGGAGAGAGCTCTGCCATCCCAAAATCCCAGAGCTGGTACCAGGGAGAGCTCAGCCATCCCCAAATCCTGGAGCTGACACCACCAGAGGCCAGCCCAACCCAGGCTGCTCACCAGGGCACACTGACACACTGGTGAGACATTTGTACTGCTGTGGGTGGAAAAGAATAAAAATGAGTCCCAAGCACCATCAAAAGGGTGAAAAGCAGCAGATGGGACTGATTCAGATCTGCTTTCCCCCTCAAATTCCAGTGTCAGGTACAGTTAACTGAATGCAATGAACTGCCCAGAAATACTGGTGCCCCTTCATGTAGGGGACATTGAGGATGGAGAATGAACAAAGCAAAGACCTCACCAGCCTTCACTCCAAAGTGCCACAAGGTTCCCTTTATTCCACAGAGGAAGCTCCACACCAGCCCTGCTGCTCTGTGGAGGGATTTGCTCCTGTGTGGCTTTTCTGCTGTCCCAGGTGACACCTCCACCTCTGCCAAACAAAATACACAACAGACACAACTGGGGGACAGAGGGGACCTGCTCAGAGCCCCAGCACACAAAGGCACCCAGTTGAACCCAGTGCAAAACTGCAACACCATGAAACACCTCCCAGCAGCTAGGGAGGGATCCAACCCAACACAGCCAGTCAAACACAAGCTGAATTATCACAAGGTTAAGGAAAAAACCACCACAATTAAAAATACTCCAACTTCTCCCTGTCCCCTCATAAAACCCCAAACCAAAACACAGTCAGTTTTTAGGGACAGGCTGGAGATGCCCCACAAAGGGGGTTTACATCCTTTTTGTTGTGCTTGCCTCCTCCTGCAGAGACCCAAAGGACAGCAGCCACAGCTCCCTGCCACAGACACTTCAGGAACCTTCCAGAGCCACTCCAGCCCAGAGCCCAGGATTTGGGGCTGGAGATTTGTTTGCTGCCACACCAGAGATGCTGACAGGAGCAGCTAAAGCCTGCCACAGTGACACAGTGACACACTCCTCTGTCACCCTGGCAGCAGCCCAGACCTCAGAGGAGCCAGCAGTGGCAGTGAGTGCACCCTGGGTGTGTCTGGGGGAGCACTGGCCATGAATGTGGCACTTGGGGACATGGTGGTGGCCTTGGCCATGCTGGGCTCGATGGTCCTGGGCAGCTTCTCCAACCTAAATAATTCCATAACACACTTGACAAAACACAGCAAAATCATATCAAAATATGTGCAGAGATACACAATGAACTTTAAAGGCTTAAATGTGGTTTCTGATGAACTCAACTCCACACCTTGGGATGTCCCAGGCCATCCTTGTCACCTACACACCCCAGAGGTTTGCATGCACATCTGAAAAGTGGGGAATTCTGGACTCTTCTTGTCTCTCATCCTCACCTTACCAAGGCCATTGGATTTTCACCTGCTTTTCACCAGCCCTAACACCAAAGCTCCCCCCACCTGCACAGCCAAACACATCCAGACACACCCAGGGCTTGGCTTTGCTGCCTGCAGCTTCTCAGGTTCCCTCTGGCCCATAGAAAAACGCCAGGACTTGGCAGCTGGAGGCCTGGGAGGTAAATCCTGATGCATCCATGGGGCCCTGAAGGGATTGAATGATTTCCCCATGGCTGAGCTGCAAAGCTCCATGGCTGAAGGACAGAATGTTGTAAATCCCACTGCAAGTCCTGCTGTGCCAGCACAGGCAGGTTCAAGCTCCCTGCATCTCTTAATCAACAGGCACTGCTTCCCAGCTCTTCCCTACACATCTGTGCTGCTTCCTGCCTGAAAACCTCCATGGCAGAGGGAAAACCTGCTGGGTTTGTCCTTCTGGTGACAAGCAGCTCCACAAATGGAACCCACTGGTACCAAACAAGCTGCATTTGTGCTGTCCTCTGAAATAAAGCTTCACCAGGAAATGAATTGATCTCCATTTGGCCTTTGTAAAGATTATGAGCAGGCTTTAAAGAAAGCAAATGCTCAGCCTGCTATTCATTCTGCCACTTCCTCATCATGCTCCATTCATTAATTGCTTATTCTACTTTGGATTTTGCTGATTCAGTGCACATGTCTGCTTGCAAAAGGGCCTGCCAACATTAAATCTATTGTGTCTATCCTATGATGTACATTTTCTGTGACCCAAGCATCTTAATACACCTAATGCTGTCTGGTACAGTTCACTGTTTATAGATCCAGATTCTCAAACTCTTTCTGACCACAAAGCCCTGAAACTTCCTCACATTTCCCCAGGAAACTCGATTTTAAAGCACCTACTTTATTCCCAGTAATTCTTCTTCAGAAATGTTCAGCTCTATTCAGAATTAGGGTCTCAAAAATAGCCATTACAATTTAGGGACATACAGACATTTCTAAAGGCACATTACTTGGCAAGTCCTAAGAAGAAATCATCTGCAAAGTTGTAAAAACAGAATGTAGAGAATGGGAATTTACTCTGGCGAGAGGCTCTTGTAATAAAGTTATTAGGCTCAGACAGATCTAAGGGAGATAAAAGCCAGAGCAATTCTGAGTGTCACATCCACTTACCCAGCTCTGCCCATGCCCAGCTCTTTCACACACACACACACAATAAGTCATTGACACCTCCTTGCTCTTGGATTTTCCTGCTGGAAAACTGCACAAATGGCTGCAAGAGCAAGGCTGTCAAAGCAGCAGAGCTTGACTCCCCCTCTGCCTGATCTGGCTGGGCATGAGCTGGTTTGGAACACAAAAGCTCTGGGCAGTCCAGGGAAGCAGGCTGGTGGCACAAACAAACACACAAGACCTGATTTCCTTGGAAGCCAACTGGAGAGAAGTGTATCCAAAGCTTAAATTGCTTCATTTATTCTCATAAGCACAGTTTAGGCAGAAGTATTTATGATAACACAGGTATTTTTCAGCAGAGGAGTTCAGAGGAGCACAAAAGCAAGTTGTTAAATTACACTAATCCCATCCTCTGCCAAAGTGATCATTTAATACTTCTGTTTACATTAGGAACTGGTTTATAGCACACTCCTGCCACAGAAGCCTTCCCTGAAGCACCATGTTCCCACCTTACAAGAACAGGTAATAACTTTGCAGTCAGGAAGGGAAAATTGACAATTAGTGGAATGTATGGCATTAAGAAGCCCGAGGTGCAGGGCTACAAATCCATGGTCACAGTGTTTGCAGGTGACACTGAGCAGCACAGTGCAAATAAGAGACTCTCTAACAGACACTAAGCAACTCCAGCTGCTTTCCCCAAAGCATTTTCTTCCTAACTGGGTTTAAAGAAGATATTGGGACTTCAAGCACCAAAGGCTTCTGACACACTCCTGACCCCACACAAGCTGCCAAAGTGTGCCCCAGTGACCTCTGCTTCAAAAGGGAAAGAAAAAGTTGCCCTGTGGCCCCATCTAAATCCATGCAGCACAAATCCCTAAAATTTCCACCGCTCCAGTTCTGGGGGGAGCCAGCCCCAGCTGCCTGTGTGTCCAAGGAACCAGGCTGCTCCTGCAGGTCACAGAATGGGCTGAAATAATAACCAACAAATGTAAAGCACAGCTGGAGAAGTGTGCTTTTAGAGCCTTTACTTGCCCAGTTTTCAAGAAAAAGCATTGCTGGAAGTCAGGAGCAGCATGTCCAAACACACTGAGGAATAAAGATCAATACTGGGATTTATTCCACAGCCTGCTGGTTTGTATTAGTGCTGGGGAAGCAATGGAGCAGCAAAGAGGCTTTTTCCTCTCTGCAAATCATCCCAAAGGCAGCAGAAGTTGCAGCTCCATCCCTGGAGGGCAGGAGGGGCACAGGGCACACAGAGCAGCAGCAGCAGCAGCTCCTCAGAGCTCAGGGCCCTGAGGATGCAGGAGAAACAAAAACCTGACTTTGTATGGAGCTGGGTTTGGAATGATCTTCAGAGCAGGGAGGGACAGCCTGGGCACAGCCTCCAGTGACACCAGCAGGACCTCACTGGGCTGCAGCTCCTCCTGAGGGGCAGCTCTGATCTCTGCTCTGGGGGACAGGGACAGGGACAGCTGGGGCTGGGCCAGGGCAGGTTTATGTTGGATTTTGGGAAAGGTTCTTTCCCCAGAGGGTGCTGGCACTGCCCAGGGAATGGGCACAGCCCCGAGGCTGCCAGAGCTCCAGGAGCTCCAGGGATGCCCAGGCTGGGATTGTTGGGGTGTCTGTGCAGGGCCAGGGGCTGCACTGGATGATTTTGCTCCTCACTTCAAGACAGACCCTGAGGGGCTGGAGCGTGTCCAGGGCAGGGAATGGAGCTGGGAAGGGTCTGGAGCCCCAGGAGCAGCTGAGGGAGCTGGGCAGGGGCTCAGCCTGGAGCAAAGGAGGCTCAGGGGGGCCCTTGTGGCTCTGCACAGCTCCTGCCAGGAGGGGACAGCCGGGGGGGCCGGGCTGTGCTCCAGGGAACAGGGACAGGAGCAGAGGGAACGGCCTCAGGCTGGGCCAGGGGAGCCTCAGGGGGACAGCAGCAGGAATTTCCCCATGGAAAGGGGGGTCAGGCACTGCCAGGGGCTGCCCAGGGAGGTTTGGAGTCCCCATCCCTGGAGGTGCCCAGGGAAGGGCTGGAGGTGGCACTCAGAGCTCTGGGACAAGGTGGGGATGGGGCACAGCTGGGACTGGATGGGCTGGGAGGGATTTTCCAGCCCCAGTGATTCTCATTCTCCTGAGCTGGGTCCCTTTCCAGTTCAGGAGGTTTCCATGACTTTTTGCAGCCTGGCAGATTAGAACTGCCTGGAGCCACACAGAGATGGGACAGATTGGGCAGGACAGAACAACACATGGACAGAAAATATCCAACAATCCATCCCAGAGCTGTAAATCTGCTCTGGCTTTGGTGAGCCCTGTTCTGAGGCACAGCTCCTGCATGCCAGAGCTGTGACACTGATACTCACTGCTTGATTTCTCTACTTGCTCTCCCAGAAAATTTTCAGGTGGCACCTTTCCAAGTACTGGAAAATATTACTTTTCTTTTTTTATGGCTGAAGCTATAAAAAGCCAAGGGCAGGAGTGTTTTTCATACAATGCTGGATCAAACCCACAACCATCTATTAGGAGAGGAGGTGCACAACCAGTCCTGGCTTTTTCCTAGAGCTGTAAGGATCTTTTAATACACTCCCACATGCAATTCAAAGGGAATTTCATATCTGAAAAAGTAAATTTTTTTTTTTCTTCTTCCACGGTCTTGATTCCTCTCTAGTTTTCCCTTCAGTTATTTGATGAAGAAAAAGCCCTACATCCTGCCTCTTTTCCTGGCTGTTGTTTGGGTGTAGGATTGAAACACACCAAAGCACTCTCTGCAGACTGTAGTAGCACATTGTGCATGCAAGAGAGAAGGAGCTCTTCTGACCTCCTTTGTTTGCAATAAGCAGCAATCACAGCAAATAAACAGGCATGAAACTCTATTTCCCAGCAAATATCACTCTCATAATTCAAGTAGTTTGTTTTGTCTTCTTAAATGTTGTCCTTCTCTGCAGACTCACTTCATCAAGCCTGGCTGAGCAGCCCAGGGCAGGACACGAGTGACAGGCACATCACCACAAATGCGTGCTCAGGAATGTCCCAGATGCTGCAGAAGCCATCACTGAGCTCTCCCACTGTAATATCTGCACATCTCAGACACTTCTGCCACAGCCAACACGGTCCTGTGGGCAGGGGGAAAGGCAGAAAGCATTTGGTTTTATTAAAGGGGAGGGAATGAGATGAGATGGATGGAGCAGTGACAGGGGCATCTCCTGCCCAGGCTGTGGCAGGTGCTGAGAAAATCCCTCCTTTCAGTGCCTTGGTCCCAGAGAAATCTGAGACAAGGGCACCTGCAAAGCCAGGGAGTTCAGTCACTCCCAAAGTGGAAGAGATTTCTGTATTTTCACAGGAAAATGAGTATGATAGCACATGGAACCTTCCCATCAGAGGGCACAGGCTGAGCCCCCTGGCACAAACCATGGCCAGGGGGGGCTCTGCAGGAGATTTGGGATCCAGCACAAGAGATGGGCAGGCAGGAGGGGAGTCATGGGCAGGAGACTCAATTACAGCCTCCAGGTGCATCCTCCTGGGCAGTCCTGACGTGTCTCAGTCACACCCACATCCATCACTTTCCAAATATGCATTCTGCTGTGATTAAAAAGCCAAAATGGAATTCTTGGGCCCTGCAACATCCTGTAAGTCTGAGGGAGCTCTCCAGGGATGGGGAGAGACCCCAAGGGGAACAGGGCCTCCCTCCACCCCACAAAGTGCTCCAGCACCAGCAGGGACACACTGAGAGCCCACAGAGGCCACACAAAACCGCTTGAAATAAAAACTGATCAAAAGCTGATTTCATTTCTTTAATTTAAATTGTCAAACAACAACCCAAACTCTACCCAGAAGCCAAAGCTCTCCCTCTTCTGCACTGCATCCCAAAGAAAGGCTCAGCTTGCTGCTGCATGGGGTCCCTGGCAATAAAGCAGCCAAAGCCAGCTGGTGCTGAATCCCACGGCAGCAGCTCCGGAAATAAACGGGAGATTCAGGCACTGAGAGCTGCAGGGGATGGCTCTGACTCAGCCCAAACACCACAGGGACACTTACACCAGGCAGGGACGTGGAACTGCTCCCTCTTCAGCAGCAGGTGATGGGGGCTCTGCCCAGGCCCCCTCCCCACAGGGGCCCAGGGCAAACACAGACCAGGTGCTGTGAGAACACAGCAGCAATACAGGCTCCCAACACCTCCAAACCTTTTCCATCAGAGGCTCCCAGAAGGGTTTGGGTTGGAAGGGACCTTAAAGCCCATCCAGTGCCACCCCTGCCATGGCAGGGACACCTCCCACTGCCCCAGGCTGCTCCAAGCCCTGTCCAGCCTGGCCCAGGGACCCAGGGGCAGCCCCAGCTGCTCTGGGTCAAACAGTGTTCCTGTATCTCCCCACCCTCACAGACAGGAATTCCTTCCCAATATCCCATCCATCCCTGCCCTCTGGCATCTTTAAGCCATTCCCTCTCATCCTATCACTACATCCCCTTGTTCCAAGCCTCTTTCCATGCACCTCCTGACCCACGTGCAGGACCCCAAGGCAGGCAGGAGAAGGGGTTGTGTCTCCAGGCTGGGAACCCCTCAAAACCTGTGAAAAATCAAACTCTGGGAGTTGCTTATCTCTTACACCATCGTTGCTCTTCACTTTAATACCTCGGGGCTCCCCTCAGAGAACAGCTGTCAGGAGATTTGCAGCAGCAGGAATGTGTCATCTGCACCCAGTGATCCAATAGTCCTAACAATTGTGGGTATTATTTCTCTTAAATCTACCCCTTAATCCTATAATGCCATAAAATACCACTGAATCAGAGCTTAGCAGGATTCCAGAAAAGAACAGACTTTTAAAGAGATAATGAGAACTCCACATTTATGTTGGAAAGGATTGAAAGGAGAGAATGGGGGAGGCAGAATGTACCAGATGGGAAGATTATTTCATAGTTTCCCTTAATATGATTTCTTCAACCTGAAGCATCTGGTAATTCCACTATCAGAGATTAGATACTGGATAAGATGGACAGGCAGGCTGATCTAACAAAGCAATTTTATTTTCTGCCTACACATAGGAGAGGTTCCCATTAAATCCTGCATCACAGGATACAAGAGAGGTGCATAAAATGTTGTATCCAAGCAGGGAATGTTTGCAGGCCCTGGCATCCCATGTAAATATGCTTCACTTTCAATATAGAAAACAACACATCTCCCAAAGCCCCATCCTCCCCAGGCAGGTAGTGAGTGCTGGGAATGGATAAACAATAAAACTCACATAGCAGCCTTGTCCTTCAGAGGATTTTGCAGAAAATTGAGAAAATCTCTCCAGCTCATTTTTGTGAAGATTTGTGTAGAAATCCTGCAGGCTGTAGGCAGCACCTTGGGTACTTCCAATCTGGAAGTTGAGATTGTTTTCCAGAACATGCAGGAATCTCACCTTAAAGCCAAAAAACCCAATCAAGCGTGATTAGGCATGTGTTCCCAGTGCCCTTCTCACTATGGCACTGCCTGGCAGCAGGTTCTGGAATAACTCACCCCAAAACACCAGTCCTGCCTATTTCAGCCCAAGGAAGAGTTTTCCCAGCCATCCCAGCTGGAATCTGTCACTTGGTTCACTGGGAAATCTCGTGCACAGCCAGCACAGCCTTTCCTGCTCAGGGTAGGGTCCAGGTGGGGCAGGCACAGCTCCTGCTTGGAACCAGCTCCACACAGCTCATCCCAGACCTCTGGCACCTCTGCTCTGGGAATCAGCCCAGGACAATCCCAAATCCCTCAGTGGGGAACAGCAGGGAAGAGTTTCCACCTCCCAGCCCAGGGGAGCAGCCCCAGCAGCAATGGGGAAAGGGGAAAGCAGAAAAGGGGAACAGGAAATGGGAGAGAGGAGAGGGGAAATGGGAAAAGGAAAGGGGAAAGAGGAGAAGGGAAAAGGGAAAAGGAAAGGGGAAAGAGGAGAGGGGAAAAGGGAACAGGAAAGGGGAAAGAGGAGAGGGGAAATGGGAAAAGGAAAGGGGAAAGAGGAGAAGGGAAAAGGGAAAAGGAAAGGGGAAAGAGGAGAAGGGAAAAGGGAACAGGAAAGGGGAAAGAGGAGAAGGGAAAAGGGAACAGGGAATGGGAAAGAGGAGAAGGGAAAAGGGAACAGGGAATGGGAAAGAGGAGAAGGGAAAAGGGAACAGGAAAGGGGAAAGAGGAGAAGGGAAAAGGGAACAGGGAATGGGAAAGAGGAGAAGGGAAAAGGGAACAGGGAATGGGAGAGAGGAGAGGGGAAATGGGAACAGGAAAGGGGAAAGAGGAGAGGGGAAAAGGGAACAGGAAAGGGGAAAGAGGAGAAGGGAAAAGGGAAAAGGAAAGGGGAAAGAGGAGAGGGGAAATGGGAACAGGAAAGGGGAAAGAGGAGAGGGGAAATAGGAAAAGGAAAGGGGAAAGAGGAGAAGGGAAAAGGGAACAGGAAAGGGGAGAGAGGAGAGGGGAAATGGGAAAAGGAAAGGGGAAAGAGGATGAGGGAAGGGTAAGAAAAAAAAGGAAAGGGGAAAGAAGGAGGGGGGATGGAGAAGGGGAAGAAGGAGAAAAGGGAAGGGATAAGGGAAGTGGAATAGGAAAGGGGAGAGGGAAAAAAGGAAAAGGGAAGGAGGAAAGGGAGAGGAGAAAGAGGAAGGGGAAAAGGGAAGGGATAAGGGAAAGGGAAAGGAGAAAAGGAAAGGGGAAGGAAATAGCTCAAGTAAAGCAAAGATGATAATCCAAACTACCAGAAAGTGACACCACAATTCCCCAGATGAGGGCAAACAAGGTATTCTGCCTGCAGAATACCTGGTGCAGCTCCTGGTGCTGGGAAAGACCTCACCTTCTCCTGAACATCATCCTCACACCTCTGGGACCTTTCTCCCTGGGAAACTCCCTCCCTTCTCTGCCTCTGGGCAGGACTGAGAGGCCCTGAGCTGTGAGCTGGACTGGCTCCTCCTCAGCAACAGCTCCTGAAATCCCATGGAGCAGGGATAGCTGAGTCCCTGAACCCTCAGTGGTGCTGACCACGGGGTGCAGGGAGCCTGGAGACACAAAAATATACCCAAAATGTGCCAAACTTCCCCATAACTCTCCTTGCTCCACCTCCCTTTGGCCTCAGGCACAAGAAAGGAGCAGGAAAAGGCCTCAGAGCTCTGATGCAGCTTTGCTCAGCACTCAGGGCAGTGACACTTGACCACATGAATCTTCCCTTAAAACCAGGCAAAACTGAGAGGAAAGGCTGGGGAGTGCCAGCCTGTGCCAGGACCAGTGCCAGTCCATTGGCATTCCAGACACTCTGCAGCCTTTAGCTGAACCACACAGCTTCACTATTATATTTGAAACTACTACATGCTTTGTAATGCTTATCAGCTGGAGGGTTTTCAACAGTTTTTCCCCACTAATGCTGCAATTTCTAAGCCATTTAGGCTAATTTCCCTTGACTTGAATCTATTTTAATCAGAAACCAGGATACTTGACTTAAATGGTTTGTGTTCAACCCTTCATAAAATCAGCCATAAAACTTTATGCACTAAATAGCAAGGGAACCTTGAAGCCAGAGGTAGGAAGAGGTGAAACTTTCCATATTCTCCAGCAAACTCCAGCCTATTACACACAGACCAACTGTTCTCTTACAATATCAAGCCAATTGATCCCCAAAACAAAAAGAAAACCAGTAAACAAAATGCACTCCTGAAGTTCTTGCACAGATAAAAGGCACTGAGTTGTGCAGCTGCACGAATTCCCTCCCAAATCTCAGCCCAGCTCCCAACTGAAGCATTTTTAATGCTGTGCCCTGTCCTCTCCCCCCCTCTCCCATGGAATGATGGATAGTGGAACTGAGGAAAAATACAATGCAAGGCTGAAAATGTCAGAATTAATCCTTTTCTTCCCCCCAAATCTGAAGCGAAACATTACTTCTCAAATTAATTCTCGCCAAGTAAGGCTGGCTCTGCTGGAAGTCAGAGCTGGGGATGGGAAATGGAAATCAGCAGCTCAGCCTCAGGTAAGTGCTGGGGAAGGTCTCGCTCCAAGGATCCAGCATTGTGCTGGGATTTGCATATCACAGAGGCAAAGGTGCAATTTGTACCTGCAATTCAGCCTGGCTGAGGAGCTGCAGCAGCACAATGCAGCCTGGGCTCCATTCCTTTGGAAACTCATCCAAGGGTTTCTGTTGTCAGTGCTTGACAGCCCTGGATGCTCCAAGGGGCTGCTTGGAATTCAGGCAGCACCCAGAGAGGTGAAGGAACAAGAGCTGCCCCTGCTGCCCTGGACAATCTGAGCTCTGGGGACAGGGGGAACAGGAGCTGCCCCTGCTCCCCCAGCCTGGACAATCTGGAGCTCTGGGGACAGAGAGATAAAAGAACAAGAGCTGCCCCAGCCTGGACAATCTGGAGCTCTGGGGACAGGGGGAATAAGAGCTGCCCCAGCCTTGACAATCTGCCACCTCCTGACCCACAGAGCTGCATCCCTGGCTGCACGGTTTTCAATGCTCTGCAGATGCCAGGCAACATCTTTGTCACTGCCCCAATGACACAGGCATTGGACACGGATCTTTCACAATCCAAACCTCTCTCAGCTCATTTTTTTATCAAGGATTTCACTCCAGGCCAGGACAAACTGACACTTTCCTATTTTGAGGAACACTCTGGCAGCCATATCTAAAATGAACCTTCACAAAGATAAACTTGCAGCATGTCTTTCCTCATCCTCTTAACAAAATGATGTGTCACCTCTTCTAAAGGCTGTTCTCCTGTGCTGCTCAGCAGTTAAACATCACCAGAACCTTAAAAGCTCAATCAAAAAAGGAGAGGAAGGATATTGCCTGTAGAAACTCCCTTTAAATGCCCAATCTCCAGTGGGAAATCCCAGAGTGTCCTTGGAGGATCCCTGTGCTGGGAGGAGCCTGAGGGCAGCCCAAGGGCCCTGGAGATCCTGCAGGGTCATGAAGGAGCTGACAAGGAGGGAGGGAGAACCTCTGCACACTTTTACAGGGTATTAAACACCAAAAGTTCAATGAAAGCAGAGCTGAGCTTCTGATGGCATCACTTCCACCCAAAACCATGGACTGCTTTAGGAAAACATAGACAGACTGGGATGAAATTCACTTTTATCTCTGATAAATCATCTTGGTGAACTCTCTCACTCCCTGCAACTACCTGGAACAAGGCTGGGGCAGGTGGGGATCAGTTTCTTCTCCCAGGTACCAACTGACAGGACAAGCCTTGAGTTGTGCCAGGGGAGGTTTAGGTTGGATGTTAGGAATTATTTCCTGACAAAAAGGGTGGTCAGGCCCTGGCACAGCTGCCCAGGGCAGTGCATGCCCATCCCTGTAGTGGTTTAACAGCTCTGTTGGTGTGGCACTTGAGGACACAGGTCAGTGGTGGCCTTGGCAGTGCTGGGGAATGGTTGGACTCAACAACCTTTGAGGGTTTTCCAACATCAGTGGTTCTGTGACTCCACGAGCTCATTCCAGCCCAGCCACCCCCTTTCTCATCACAGGGCCCTGGGAACAATGAGGGAAATGCCAGCAGCACCAAACCCGACTGGGAAAGCCCCAGCACTCCTGGCTCTGGGGTGACACCTGAACACAAACATTCCCTGCTGGAGCCCCTGGCACTCACTTGGTGGGGCGATAATCCGGGATGGAACGGTCCAGGGAGATCTTCTCACTGAGGTAGGAGTTGTAGCCATACTTCTCATGGGGTCCCTTGGCTTTCTCCTCCTCCTCGGGGGACAGGGTGGCTGGGAGGCCACCCTTGCCACGGCCACCATAGCCCTCAATGAGACCAAGGGACTTGGAGAGACCTGGGGGGAAAACAAAAACAGCATCTCTGGTAAAACCCATCCCTGGTAAAACCCATCCCTGGTAAAACCCATCACTGCTAAAGCCATCATTGGTAAAACCCATCCCTGCTAAAACCCATCCTTGGTAAAACCCATCCCTGGTGAAATCCATTATTGGTAATATTGATAAAACCTATAATTGGTAAAAATCATCATTAGTAAAACCCATCATTGGTAAATCTCATCATTGGTAAAAACCCATCTCTGGTAAAACCCATCATTAGTAAAACCCATCATTGATAAAACTCATATTGGTAAAACCTTCATTGGGTGCCCTGGTAAAACCCATTTTTGATAAATCCTATCCCTGGTAAAACCCATTTTTGGTAAAACCCATCCCTGGTAAAACCCATCACTGGTAAATCTCATCATTGGTAAAACCCATCATTGGTAAAACTCATCCCTGGTGAAACTCAGCATTGGTAAAACCCACCCCTGGTAAAACCCATTTTTGGTAAAACCCACCTCTGGTAAAACCCATTTTTGATAAATCCTATCCCTGGTAAAACCCATTTTTGGTAAAACCCATCCCTGGTAAAATGAATCCCTGGTAAATCTCATCATTGGTAAAACCCATCCCTGGTAAAACCTATCCCTGGTAAAACCCATCATTGGTAAAACCCATCCCTGGTAAAATGAATCCCTGGTAAAACCCATTTTTGGTAAAACCCATCCCTGGTAAAACCCATCGCTGTTATTTCCAACTCCTAAAGAAAAAAAATACTCTAAAAATCCTGGCTGTTTTGGGTTCCTGGCTGTTTTGGGTTGTTTTTCTGCAGACATTCCATGTCCTCCTCCTTTGGCCCAATGCTGGAATAAAAATGGCTCAAGTGTTGCAGTTCCTCACGGCTCAGGCACACTGCTCCTGCCGGCCCTGCCCCTGGCGTGCAGCTGATGACCTGTCCCAGGATCTGTGCACTTATTGAGTTGGTGGGGAGGTTATTCAGGCCTCCTTCCCACTCTCAGAGAGGTAATTACATGGAAGGTTAGATGTCCCCAGGAGAAGGATAGGTTGAACACAGAGCAGGAATAAAACAGGCTTGGTTAAGTGCCAGCTGAATGAATTTTTGCTCAGTGTGAACAGTGAACAGCATACAAATGGTAGGGATTTAAAAACAATTTCCCCTCCAACCTTTCTTATCTTTTAAAGTACAGTGTTCCCAGACCCTTATCAAGGGGAATTATTTATTTATATCTGCATAGCTGAAGGAAATAGGCAAAGTTCAAAATGAGCTGCACATAAAGAGCTCCATGGATGATTTGGTGGTGGCTGTGGGAAGCCAAGTCCATGCTCATGTTATTATTTATTAGACAGAACACCTGGAATTTTAATATTTTTCATTAGCAGAGATTCACTCTCTTTTTGTCAGAAACACAAAAATAGTAATGATAGATTTTGGTTTCGTTTTTTATACTGAAAGACACCAGGGTTTCAATGGCAGAGCCCTGACTGAGAACAGGACAGATTTTGTCACCTCTGAAGCTTTTGAAGGGACAACAACCTTAAGGTTTGTCCAGCTCCCAAACCTACCACCGCCTTCCATTGTCCTGGACAAAACATTCCTGCCTGCCCACAGATTTAAGTATTTTTTTCCTCAAAAAGTAGCATTGAGAGACGGGAAGAAATGAGCTGGGAATGTAAATCATAGTTGGAAGAACAGTTTGAAGAATTATGATTATTATTACTGATATTATTATAATAATAATCATCGTTGTTGTTGCTGTTATTATTTGTATTCCTTCTGACAAGGAAGATCTCAACATCCTTCCCTCCTGTATCAGAGCCCCTCTGACCACACTGGGCTGGACTGGATTTTATCTGAGGACAATAACAACAATCAGGTGCCAGGAGCCCCGGGCTGTGCTCACACATCCAGGCTGCCTTTCCCAGCTCCAGGCTGAGCAGGAGCCCGGGGATCATCCAGGAAGGCTGGGATGCGTGGCACTTTGTGGCCTGCAGAAGCGCAGCAGATCACTCCATGAACTTCCCAACCCCAAGTAGTTCCACTCTGGGAACACTCAGCATCTCCCAGTTTGCTTTTAAAGCTTAATTTTGCTTTTCTTGATTCATCTGAACACGTTTCTCCCTGCCCCAGTGCTTTTGCTTTCTGTGTTTTGAAGCCACACCTGTGAGGAGGGACATGGGGACTTTCTGAGGGGGGCAGAGGCTCCATGGATGGAGAACACTTGTGCCAGTGTTCACAGGGGTCTGAGGATGAGGGAAGAGATGAGGATCTGACTCCATGTTTCACAAGGCTGATTTATTATTTTATGATATATATTATATTAAAACTATACTAAAAGAATAGAAGAAAGGATTTCATCAGAAGGTTGGCTAAGAATAGAATAATAAAGAATAACAAAGGTTTGTGGCTCAGACAGAGAGTCCAAGCCAGCTGTGATTGGCCATTAATTAGAAACAACCACATGAGCCCAATCCCAGATGCACCTGTTGCATTCCACAGCAGCAGATAACCATTGGTTACATTTTGTTCCTGAGGCCTCTCAGCTTCTCAGGAGGAAAAATCCTAAGGAAAGGATTTTTCATAGAAGATGTCTGTGACAGACACTCAGTGGGATTTGGGAGCCATGGACATCCCAGCACCTGGCTGTTAGAAGCAGGCTTTAAAATCACAAGCTCAGGTTATTACCAACAGCTGATAACACACCCTGAACTCAGACACCAAGGCAGTGCTTGTCCCAGGGCTCCACACTGTAACCAGCAGGGAAGGATGATCCCCCCAAGGCCAATCCATCCCACAGGATCCCAGCCAGTCTCCACCTCTGGCTCAGGTGAGGGAATTGTGCTCCCAGGCACAGCACCTCAGTGAAGGAGCTGGAATTCAAGGTGAGGAACCTCCCCCAGTGCTCAGAACACCACCAACCCCTGAGGTCACGCCAGCCTGGGGGACAGATCCCAGCACTCATTCATTTCTCTCAGCTCATTTCTGCACATTCTGTCTTTCTACTGCTTGAACTTGGTAAATGCTGCTAAACCAACATCATGTAACCAAAGCAATCAATCAGATGGATCCATTTGTGTTGGGCAGGGCACACCATGAGCCCTCCATCCTGCCCTGCAGGACAGCACCTGCAAGGAGACTCATGGAGATGAACGTTGCCAGGTGGGGTGTGCCAGGCAGGATCCCCTGGCTGTCCCTGGGCTGGTTCAGCATTTCCTCTCCAGCCCAGGCTGTTGGGAGGGTTCAGGAATGTCACTCTGCTGTGTGGCACTCCAAGAAGAATCAAGAACATTTGTTAAGGAAGACAATTCATGTCCAAACAGAAGAGGAAGGAATTTGTTTCCAGCTGGCTGAGAAGGTTTGGAAATTTCTGTTCAATTCTGTTCAATTTCTGTTCGTTTCTGTTCAATTCTGCCCCTCAGGAGGGGCAGAACTGAACAGAAATGGTGACAGCACATCCTCATCCAGTCAATCCATTCATTGGCTTTTCTTCACCACATTTTTGGGTACCTTTCTGTGAACTTGGGGTGCCTTTGCTGTGACTTCAGGAATTACCCTGAGCCCAGCCCATGTGGCTGCTCAGGATATTCTGGGATTCCATGAAACCTGCTTGGAATTGGCCTGGAATAGCCAGAAGTGACACACAGAGACAGCATGAGCAAAAAAGGGAAGGAGCATGGTGCCATCAGCTCATTTTCCCAAAGAAAAGGTTGAAAGCAAAGAGTCAGGACTGTTCCCAAGTCACAGAGCAAATCCTTTATCCTTCTGGGCAGGCACAAAGCAGAAGTGCTGAACCTCTGCCAGAAAGTCTCTCCTGATGCCTGCTCCAGCCTACCTGTAGTGATAAACAGCACTAATCCCCACAAAAATCTTCAACTTTGGAGTGGATTCAGCCCCTAGGGAATTCTGCAAGCTCAGAAGGTGGGAATGGGCTGCATGGAGATGAGGTGTTGTTGCAGATCAGAGCTCTGAGCAGCCACAAGCTTCACTCATCCCAAAGCCACACTCACCCAAAGCTAAAACAGGAAATTTTTTTTTTCAGAACCTCCTAAAAATTCTGAACTTTGGAACAAATGGAATATATTGCTATTGCACTGCAGGAATAGAAGGGAAAAGAAAAAGCAAGACACCACGTGGAGCTGCCAAGATCTGAGCCCCTCCTGCTGGAACAGCCAGACTGGAGATCCCTGGGGACTGGCAGGAGTTGGTTTTCTTCAAGATGATATAAAAATTTAATCTCTACAGCAAAATTATTCCTAGACTGAGCACAGCTAGAGTAAATATATTAGTCTCTTCTTAAGCTGAGTGTATTTCAGGAGGAGGCAGGAGTTTTCTAGGACAGAGAAAACCTTTAGTGAAATACAATCTAATGTGATTTGCAGCCTTCATTTCCAAAGGCTCCCCAGGAGCTGGAGGGGGGGGGGAAAGCTTTTTGCTCCATGTCAGCCTGGATGAAGGAAAACATTAACCCTCCCATACAACCCTCAGCTGAGGAAACTTGTGATGGGGGGCTGGGGAAGAAGGAAGAGCCCTGAAATTAAAAGATATTTCTGAGAAATGGGTGCTGAGGGAAAACAACATCAACCTTGCAGGGCCTGAAGGGGTCCCAGGGGGCTGGAGAGGGACTGGGGTGAGTCCCTCTCCAGGGATGGAGGGACAAGACACAGGGAATGGCTTCAAATGGAGAGAGGGCAGGGCTGGATGGGATATTGGGAATGAGGAATTGTTCCCTGGGAGGGTGGGCAGGCCCTGGCACAGGGTGCCCAGAGCAGCTGGGGCTGCCCCTGCATCCCTGGCAGTGCCCAAGGCCAGGCTGGACATTGGGAGCAGCCTGGGACAGTGGGAGGTGTCCCTGCCATGGCAGGGGTGGGATGATGAGATGACATCAAAGTCCCTTCCAACCTAAACTATTCTGTGATTCTAATACAGGAAAGATTTCTGGAAAAGCAGCACTTTTAGCTGCATCTTTCCACATCTGTATCTCATGCAGCATGAGGTACAGAACACACAGAGCTCAGGATGGAAGCCACATTCCAGCAGGGAAGAGGAACTTGGAGCCCCCCTTCCCCAGAAGGAACAAGTAACACTGAAATGGTACTGGAAAACACAGGAACCATAAAGCAACATTAAATAGATATCTCTGCAAAGCACAGCTCTGACTCAGTGAAGCACAGTGGATTTTTCAGTCCCAAGAGCTCTCACAGTGATGTTTGTTCCTGGCCTACATCAACCAGAGAGCTGAAGGCCCACAGGGAATCTCTGACCTGGGGAAAAGCCAGACCAAGGAGGTAAATGGCCAAAGGCATTGGCCATGTGTGACCTGCAGGGGACTCAGAGAGAGGGGACACCCAGAGAGGCTCTCAGGGCAGTGTGTGAGGAGCCAGAGCTGCTGCAAGGGGCAGAGTGGCCCAGGGAATGCTGGAAATTGTGGGGACTGCTGAAGCCTTACTGCTGTCCTACTAAACACAGACTGTTAAGGGAGGGCTCATTAACAATCAGGGGCATTGGCAGAAGAACAGGCACCAATTTCCTTTGCAGCCCTGGTGGAACCTGGGGCATGGGATTTTCTCTCCTTGCAGCAGTTTTTACACAATTTTAGCCAGATTTGCTCAGACCTGTTGTTCTTAGGGTAGATAACTCCCATTCCTCTGGCTGTAGGTTACACCTGTGGAACCCTGAGCTGCCACAGGGCTGTGGGAACTGTGCAGGGAATACAAACACAGCTGTGCAGGGAATACAGGTCAGCTTCCTTTGCTGTCACTGCCTTCCCACAGCATCCTCATTCTCCTGCAGGGGAAACTAAAAGTAGCTGTAAAGGGATCAGAAAATGAGAGTTCACTCTCTCCTGGGAAAAAAATAGATATATAAAGTTTAAAAATGAACTTGAATACTAGAGCCCAGTGAAAAACCAGTATTCCCCTGAACCCTATACAATTCTGTTCACTGTACATGCTACATTTATTTTTCCCAGGGCTGACCACCTATCAAAATTTATCCCCCAGATGAGATGCTGCAGCTAAAGGGTCAGTGCTTCCCCTTCCACTGGACAGTCCTTTTCCAGGAGCTGGATTTTAGCATATCAGGACATCTCCCCCAGTGCAGGAATGCTCAGAGCTGCCTGGTGTCCTTCACCATGCAAATGCAGTTGGTTTACTGCAGAGATTACCATGAGCATGGTGACTTTCAGAAATGGGGGGTCACAAAAACTCCCACCCTCTGCCTTCACGCTGAATGACAAATGGGAACTCAGAAAAAGCAGCAGATGAATGGGCCCAGGCTTGGCAAGCAGGGATTTTAGCAGATACAAACTGAAAATAGAGCATATTTCACCTGCACTCCAACATATTGCATCTCTGAAAAAGCTCCTGCCTATGAAAAATTATGTGAATAATTCTGCCTGAAATGAATTTGTCCAACAGAGCATTAAGATTTCACTTAAACAATTGTGACAGGTAGGGGCAAGGGAATTGAACACATTTTCTTGCAGCCCAGCCAGGCAAGGACCAAAACCAGGATGGGCACAGCTCATTTTAAAATATATTTAATAATATAACCTTTTTAATGCCAGGCTGGATGGGGCCTGGAGCACCCTGGTCTGGTGGAAGGTGTCCCTGGCCATGGCAGTGGGGGATGAGATGAGCTTTAAGGTCCCTTCCAACACAGCCACTCTGGGATTCTCTGATTTTGGCTTAGATTAGATGATGAGCTGTAGAAAAATGTTTTAAGCCTAGCTGTGCTTACATCATTATGGGAACAGTCAGACAATGTCCAGGTTCCTGCCCACCTTGCACTCCTTGGTAGGGATGGAGAAGGGAGCAGTCACTGCTCAGGTCTTGTTTGAAATGTTTAAACACAAATCTGCATTTACAGGTGCATACACACAGGGATCCAAAAATGAAGTTTTCTTATCAATATAGAAATGGAAACAGAGGGAAATTACTTTCAGAGCCAGAGGGAGGATCAGCACCCAGAGCAAGGACAACACAGTTATCAGGACAATGTCAAAGCCTGTTTGGCCTATTACACTGCCAGGTTCTGCTTCCAAATGATAATTCCCCAATCAAGATTTGCCCCTGGCACAAACCAACAGAAATCCTTCCCCAGGCCAAGGCTGTTTACATCTGAGGAAAGATTTATTTGTTTCCAACACCTGGGACTGGTGAAAGAGCTTGGACATCACCCTGTCCTCTCTGAAAGTCCAAAAATAGTGGCATTTACCACTGCTCACATTGATAAAATAACTTGTTGAGAAAGGCAGAACTTGGCAGCAGAGCTGGTGCAGAGCAGGAATCCTGGGCTAAAGAAAGCTCTCTGCAGCTGAGCAGGGAGAGCAGGCACTGCTGCCACAGCAGTCTCAGGAACAGAGACTTTGTTAGACACAGAAGACAAGCCTGAAGGGGATTCCTATCCCGGGGAAAACCTGGACACATGTGAAGCATTCCTGGCAATTTAGCAGTGAGAGGAATGCCCTTCCCTGGGGGTGCAGCCCCCCTTCCCCAGGAGCTGTTCTGCTGCTGCACTGCCCCTCTCAAAGGGGAAACTCCACTCGAGGAGCCAGTCCCTAAAGCTGTCACAGGTTTGTCCCAAAACGTCCAGTTACACCCCACTGCCATCCTGTCTGTTCACAGCCACAGCTCCAGCAGCTGCCTGGGAATTCTGGATAACAGCCTGGGATCCAGGAGCAGGAAGGGATGAAGGAGATTTGCAGAAAAGGTAAAGGAAAGAGTTTGTTGCAGCAATCTCACCTGAATGTTATGACACAAACACAGATTTATACTCTGACTAACACAGGAGACTGTCACATTCTGGAAATACTGGAGAAAAGGGAGGACAAAGAGGCAAAAAGGAGTAGATCACAGTGTGCCACAAAAAGGAAAATCAGGATCAAAACCATCACTAAGAAAATTTAGTGAGAGAGCTGACCCAAGTTACATCACTTGAGATGTCAGAGAACTCCAGAGAACTGGCGGTAAGCCCTGCCTAAGGGCTGCTTTCAATGATTCAGTATTCCTGGGATCCAGGCACAAACATTTCCCCACCAACACACAGCAAGGTATTTGCATGAGCTGCTCAGAACCGTCCAGAGCAGCCTTCTCAGCAGCTGCTGCCTGATCTGTTCCAGTGGCACAGATCTCCAGAAAGCACCAGCATGCCCAGGGAGCAGTGAGAAAGCACAGGAGACCCTCAGAGAGGGGAGGGGACTCTGTGGAGAGTACCCAGCATCCTGGTTTAGGTTGGAAGGGACTTCAAAGTTCATCTAATCCCCACCCCTGCCATGGCAGGGACACCTCCCACTGTCCCAGGCTGCTCCCAATGCCCAGCCTGGCCTTGGGCACTGCCAGGGATGCAGGGGCAGCCCCAGCTGCTCTGGGCACCCTTTGCCAGGGCCTGCCCAGCACAGCCAGGTACCAGTGAGGAGACCCAAGCAGGGAGAGAGCAGATGCCCAGCAGAGCAGAGCAGGACAGCAGCTTCATCCAAGGCTCCACAACCAGATCTGCATGGCTGAAACCCCCCTGGGTGAGGCACTGCCATCAGCAGCTGGGCTCAGACTCATTCCAGGACCTTCATCCCCACCACCATCACTCTGCAGACAAAATGCTCACAGGCTCCTCCCTCCAGGCCTGTTGGGCCATCTCCCCCTCCTGTCTTAGGCTGTGAGATGTGTGTGTGTTCTGTCCCCATGTGTCAGAGCTGGGGCAGTTCTCTGCTGTTCTTGGGGCAGTTTTCTTGATCTCTCCCCCAGCCAATCCTCCCTGCAGGAGATCTCTGCTGTCCATGGCCACTGAGTGTCCCTGCAGGGCTGATCCAATTCCAGCATCCCATGGGGAGATGCTGCGCCCAGGGCAGGAGCCAAGCATTCCTACCTGGATCCAATGGGAGCCTGGCACAGCACAGCAGCCTTTGCCCAGTGCATTGCCAGAGGAGCAGCTTCTGCTGCCCTGCATGGCCAGAGGGAGCCCAGGCCCATCTGCAGCAGCCCTGGAGCTGCAGAGGAAAACTCCCCCCTTGTGCAGGATCCCTGCTCCAGCAGAACCACAGCTGGCACTGCAGGAGGGCTGAGCCCCCATGGGATGGGGCTGTGCCACCCCCTGACACACAGGGGACAGGGACTGCTCTGACTGGCAATGGGTTGTTGTTTTGTTGGGGTGTTTTTTTTTGTTGTTTTTTTTTTTTTTAATTTTATTTTGTTTGCACTATTGTATTTGTATTTTTAATTTTCCCTAATAAAGAACTGTTATTCCTACTCCCATAACTTTGCCTGAGAGCCCCTTAATCTCAAATTTATAACAATTCAGAGGGAGGGGGTTTACATTCTCCATTTCAAGGGAGGCTCCTGCCTTTCCTTAGCACACACCTGGCTGTTCAAACCCAGCTCCTCAGACACCAGGCCCCTGCCAGGGGAGCTGCTCCAGCCCAGCCACGAGCCTGGAGTGCCCTGCTGGGGCTGCAGGAGCAGAGGGGCTCTGGGCTCTGCTGCTGCTGCTCTGTGAGAGGAGGATGGACGAGCTCTCCTCAGCCTGACAGCAGCCTGGGGAAAGAGCCACTCTGAGAGCTCTGCCCAGCCATCCATCTGCTGGGAGGGAACACACAGCGAGCTGAAGCCTGATGGAGTGTCCAAGAGGAGTCTGTGTTAGCAGCTACCGCGGCCATACAGCATAACCCACAGCAGGACCTGACATTCCAGGTCTGACACTGTTCCAGTAACTCACAGATCAATGCAGGGCCTGTCACTGTTCCAAAGACAGACAAGGTCCCTGCTCCATGCAGCTAATGGGGTATTGATTCTCCACACACCCAACTGCAAGCTCTGCACTTGGGGGACTTTGCTGAAACCCCCAAAATGTTCCTAAAGACTTGCCTGGCTCGGTGCCTGTGGGACAGTTTGGGACACAGGAGCTCCAGGGAGCAAGGCCAAGGGCAAAAGCAACCTTGCATATTTACACTGCTCAGCCAAGGGCCCATTTGGGTGATGAATTAAGCAATTACCTGCAGCTTTATTTTTAGGAGGCAGGCTGCAATTCAAGCAAGAGAGAACTTATCTTGCTCTCCTGTCTGAGCTGCCAGGACATTGCTCTGGCAGGACACCCTCCTACGTGCCAGGCTGCTCAGGGAGCGTGGCAGGAGCAGCTCCTTGCCCAGGAAAATCACAGATTTCCCATTACTGGGAGTCTTGAGGGGCAGGCTGGATGGGGCTGTGAGTGACCATTGGAACAAGATGATCTTCACGTGTCCTTTTCAACCCAAGCCATTTTGCTGCAGAGGATGGAAGAGTCTGGAAATGTCTTCAGTAAAGCATTTTAAGGAATTCCCAAACTCTTCCACCCTCAGCAGCAGAACATCAGCCCTCACATTTGTGCTCAGGCAGTGATTTCTGAGGCCAAACTGCTCATCCCCAGGTTGTGATACCCATCAGCACTCCAGGCTCAGGCAAACCTTTTGCTGAACTTTCATTGCTTCTTTCATCCTCCAGTGCAAAATTTCATTTCTTTGGGTAACACAGTCCATTCCCACCTCCATCACAACATGTTTGCTTCCAGGCAGAGCTGCTGCTTGGGCACAGAGATGTCAAACTTCAGTGCCAGCCCAAAACCACCCAGCCAAAGGTGGGAGAACAAGGATTTCTTAGATCCATCTTGTCCCAGAGAAGCTGTGCCTGGAGCAGCACCTGCAGTGTGATGGGACTACCCCAGGGAGAGGAGCAGAACCACAGGAACAAGTATGGAAGCAGGAAAAGAACAGAACCCACAAAAACACAAGCAAACAGTTTTTGCACCCCATTCAAAGGTTATAAATAATATTTAGCATTTTTATTTTCACAAGGAATCTGTTATTTGCAGACCGTGTCTCTATAGCAAGCTGTCAGTGTTTGTGGTTTCCTCTAGTGCATGCTCCTGTTTCCTTCTGAAAACATTTCCTCTCTGTATAGATTGGCCTGTTGGAAAGGGAAAAAATTGCTGCCATTTGGCAAGATAAGAAATGAAGAAATACCACAGTGTGAGTGCAGATATATCATCAATACAAAAGTGGCTGCTCAGGTTTGGGGCTGAGTTTTGTGGGTTTGTGGGAGGTGACACAATTGTGTGAGTCCTGTGCACTGGGCACCTCCTCACAGAGCCCTGGGGGAGGCACAAACTGCAGATGGTCACCAGAACACCTCCCAGGCTATAAAACCTCACAGAGGCCTCCCTGCTTGCCCCTCCTCAAGTCTGGGGAAGGGAGGAACTCCTGGGTGGTGTTTGTGACCCAAGTTTCAAGCAGAGCTCCAGGTCACTGGGACAGGCTGGCACCTGTGGACCCCAAAAAGGGTCTGTGGGATTGTACCCTGAGCAGCCCACACTGCACAGGGGCCCTCAGAACACTTCCAGGGTTCTCCAAAGGGGCCCTTTGATCCAAATAATCCCTCCCTGGGCTACCTTGAATGTGCTCAATCTGTAAAGACCAATTAGAGATTAGAGAAGGGATGACATTGCCCAGAATTTGCTTTCCCAAAAAAAGGATGTCATTATGATGTGAACATGGCTGCAGGGAGGGAAACTCCGGATTTACAAGTGCATCCTTAGCAAGTATCACAAGCCACATCCCAACTAACTGCATTTTACTGAACTGTGAAATCACCAATTACTTTTTAAGGTCAAGAAAGTCCATTTGGCAAGGGTTTGCTCGGTGCATTTAACTTCTGTGCTCAGACACTGTCCTCCCTCAGTGCCCAAGCCCATTTACTGCAGGTTTTGGGGTGTGCTCTCAATGCTCTCAGACACACAGGGCACCCCAGAGAGTGCTTGTGCTCTTCAAACTCCTTCCATCTGTTTGTGCTCTGCCAATGGGCCGTAGGGGTGACACAGCCAAAGCCAGAAATAAAGGAGCTAATTTGGTCATCAGAGAGAAATATTCTCCACTGCAATGCCTTTATTCCTGCACACAGCTGCATTCTCCTGACAAACACAGCAGCCATGGATCCAGGGTGCTTTATGTAATGGATGCAGTGTTGGAGTGAGCACAGGAGCACAACAGACACCTGGACAAAAACCTGGGGTTGTCCCAGTGTGACTCAGTCTCTGTGTGGGGGAGGAAGAGCTCTGTGTGCATTCAAGGACTCTGCTACCAGGCCCAGCTCACTGAAACCACTCGAGTGCTCAAGGAAAGCAGGAGCTGAACCGCTTTGCCTCAAGGAGTGAGCCTGGAGCTCACTCTGCACCATCCATGCACATCTGTGCCTGGTTACCCTGCTCATTGTTGGGAACAGTTCTGAAGAGGCCCCAGATCTGTGGCTGTTTAACTCCGTGTTTCTATAGAGAGCTGCTGATGATAGGCACTAAGTGCTTTAAAAACATAATTAACGCTCAAAGCACTCCTGAGAGGCAGCTAAATATAGGACTGGGAGTTTCAGCTACCTGGAGTAGGACTGTCCTTGATCCTTTTGTAGAACACTTGGTACAACAGGGTACACAGTACAATAGGGTCTCAGTCCCATTGTGCTTGGGGCTCCCAGAGAACTCAGCAGAAAACACACCTCACTCCTTATCCAGATGTCAAACACAGAAAATAACTTATCCAAAGTGACTTAGCTGAGGATTAATGTTTACAGACAGATTTCTGTAATTTCTTAGAAAATTAGAGAAAGGAAATGAGAGAACATGCCATGCCAGGGGGGTTTCCTCCCGAGGCCCCTCCCTGTGGAGTGGCCACACCAAGTGACAGGTGACACCTGAGCACTGAGCACTGTGCTTTGGCCACCTCGTTCTGAGAGCCACGCCCTGGCTTTGTCGCTGATCTGGAGGGACCAGGTACACCCAGAGAGCCTCAGCCACTACAGCATTTCACAGGACCCCATTTTTAGCCAAAGAGGAATGTCTGGAGCCATTTTTGAGAGCAAGGTGATCAATGAGAGGAAACCCCAGAGATGGATCACTCACACCCAGGTGTGTGGTGTCCCCATGGGCATCCCTCAGCCTCCTGCCCTATGGAAGAGATCCCCAGATGTCCTGGGAAGTGCCACCAGTGTCAGGACAGTCACACTTGCCACTGCATTTTTCCCCTGGGGCCCAGAAAGCAAAGGGGACTCACAAAGTTTGCCTTTGACAAACCTGTGGTCTGGAGGAGCTGCCCTGTGTTTGCCATCCAGCAAACACCCACAACTTCCCAGGCCACACAATCCTCATCTCCATTCTCCTTCCCACCCTCCCAGGCTGCCAACACACACTTCCCCCTTCTGTTCCATCCTGCCTCCATCTGACTTCCATCCCTGAGTTCCAGTCTCTTCCACACCACATCCTCTCAGCACTTCAGTCCTTGCTGCCCTCAGTCCCCTCCTGTCCCCAGCACTGCCCATCCTCTGACCTGCCCTGGGGCAGCCAAGATCAGGCCTAAGACTCCTTCCAGATTCCCATGAATGCTAATTAATTCCCCCCTAAAAACTGTGCTAATGAGTAACCCTGCAGCTCCCCAGCTCACAGGCAGTGACTGCTCTTTTTGTGTTGATACTTACAGTTAAAAAAACCCTGAATGCCTTCCCATTGCTTGCCCTAGACAGGAAGAGAGAAACCCAACATTTTAAGGCCATATTTTAATTAATTCCCAAACTGATAATCTTAAACAATTTGGGCAGTATCTTGCAGCAGCTCTAAGTGAGTTACATCCTCTCCTCCTTCTTCCTCTCCCTGAGGAACACAACTAACACCCACCTGCCAAAGCTGGCCCTCCTCACCCTTCAGCAAACTGAAGGGGTTAAGAGGGGAACAAAAAGTGTTGTTGTACAATACCCAGGGTCAGCAACCTCATTTAACAGCTCCCTGCCTTTGCAGGTCAGGTTAGCAGGAATCTGCTGCTCTCTGGAAAATGCAGCCTTGGTGGACATCGAGCTGCCAACCCCTGAGCTCCATCCCCTCCCTGCCCACCAGCCCTGGAGCTGCCGTGGGAAAGATGCCCTAAGAGGAGGAAGGTCATGCTTAAAATCCCCAGGATGAGAACAAGTCCAAGCACAGAATGAAAATCTGACCCCTCTGGGAGCTTGGGGCAGACACCAGGAGCTGAGGACCCAAACTGGGGACACCTTCCTCTGTGGGGACAGGGCCACACTCTCCCCTGACTCACTCAAAGCCTGAAGGGGATCATTTCTTTTCCTCCACTCTTTCCCAAGGACATCTTTCCAGGATCTGCCACTTTTTTCTTCCCTCTTGCCATGGCCAAGCCTTCCACACCCCCCAGACTGCAGAGACTGTGCTGTCCTTGGGGAAATTGTTCACTTCTGAGCAGAACAGCTCCTGCTCCAGATGGTGGTCAAGAGAGAAACCACAAGCATTTACATCCACTTCTCCATGTTTAGGGACAAGGATATCCCATCTTTGGACAACACCTGAGAGCAACTTGGACCTGTAATTCAAGAGAATTACAAATGTTAAGCAGGAAGTGAGGAAGGCACTTTTGCATTTAAATCTTGAGTTTCCAGTACACACTTTCACAGTGGAATGTGACTGCAGGATTGCACTTGCACTTTTCAGTGCTGCTTTTCCAGTGTCAAGCTTCCCATCACACCAGAAATTCACATCCTGCTTCCCCTTTCCCACAGTCACTGCTATGATAACCCTGTGCTCACAGCCCTCCTGCATCTCCACAGGTAAGTGGCTTCCAGCCCATCCCCATCCCCAAATCCTGCCCTGTGCACCAGGCCCTTCCTTTTCCTTCCTTTCCCTTCCCTCTCCTTCTCCTACACTTTCTGCACCACAGTTCCAGATGAATAATGTGATGACTGACTCTCACAATTAAGGGGTAAATATTGTGTATATGTTAAGAGAAGTTTTATAGATTTATAGTTGTGTTTTCCCCCCTTGTGTTGTTCTCAGGGGTGCCCTGGGTTTGGGACATTTGGGAGGGTCACTCGTTCCTGTGGCAGCACCTGAGCTCCAGTCAAGGTGTCAGGCAGTGATCTCCAGCACTGGGCAGGGAAGGAGGAGTCCATGGACAGAACTTTGGGAGGGGATAAAGGGTTAAAAGACAGAACATCCATTGTGTGGATGAACACATGGTGATAGAAGCCTTTGCTCCCAGTGCTGTATTACTTTCTCTATTCAGCCTTCTGTTACATTTTTGATAAGGTTTTAATAAACATTCTAAATTTTTTTGAAAGTATCATTTCTCACACATGATCCACCCCTCCTGCCTCAGCCATCTCACCCCTATACATGCTCAAGGTGATCAGGAACATCCTCCAGTGCTTCCCCCCTGCTCAAGTGCCTTTTTCCTCTCAGAGAGGGAATACTGGTGGTTCTGGCTATTACAGCATCTAATGGCAGCATTCACCCCCCTTCTCCTCAAAACTGACCCTTCTCACTTCAACCTTCTTGGATACCGAACTCCTTTAATTCTACACATCCATGGTTAAATGGAATGCCAAGATCCTCTGGATTTATTGCTCTGGATACACTTGTCCTCAGTTTTCAAATGATTGATGGAAACATCACCCAGACACCCAGAATCCAAACTACCAAGATGAACATGCTCAGGGGCTGGTGCTGATTTGTCATCAACCACAATTCAGGCTTGAAACAAAAACTGCAGGACTTTGAAATCTGAAATTTGGAGATTCTACGTCTGTGAGAGGCTTCCCTAAGGAAAGGCAGAAAGAACCTTGACCCTGATGCACTGCTGTGCTCTGCAGGAACTTCAAAGTGAGCTGTTAGTTTAGTTCAATTTAGTTAATTTGCATGAGTAGAAAAGTGAGCTCTGAGCCTCAGAAGCCACAGTGAGGGCCCTGGGTGCACAGAGACAGCACCTGAAGGCACTGCAGCCTTGGCAATTACTGTCCACACCTTCTTTAGGGATTTAAACAAGAACTGAACTCCTGAACCCGAGGTGCTAAGATGGCTTTGGAGCAGCCTGACCTCCTGGGAGTCCTTTCCCTCACTTCAGTGAGCCCTGAGGCAGATCCCTTTTATCTAAAATGGACCAGGTTTGCTGCAGGTCAGGGCTTTTGGAGGGGAGCATTTACTGAATCTCATTTCTGACCCAGAAAAAGTTTTCTCTGTGGCACATCACCCCCATTACCCACCTGTGTCCACCATCACTTCCCTAATTTCGGTACCAGGCAGATAAGGAGCAGTTGGAACTGGGTTTTTACCTCTGTTTTGCAAGGGGAAGGACAGGGCAAATAGAACACACAAAAATACAGCACAAAAGTAATAAATGGATTTGTGCTGCTCAAGGTTTCAGCTCCAAACTGGGGCTGGCAGGAGTCTGTGGTACTAGAAATTATCTTGCTAAAATAACAACAACAAAACATCCTTTCTAAAGGTCAGGTTCTCAGGAGGACACATTTAGTAGGACAGTATCACATCCTCTAGGCCAAATAATTTGTCATATTTTCAATACATGCTTGGAAGGGATGTGCTGCTCATTTCAACTAGACCAGCCTCAAAGATCAATTGTTTTCAGACCAAGGCTTGTGAAATAGCCCATGTGCTACACCCCAAACCCCCAAAAACCCCCACCCCATTTGCCAGCACAGGCAGAGATCCTGCCAGCCCAAGGAGAGGCCTGGAGGGGAGTGGACACTGGAAAATACTCTGCATAAATTAAGGCTAAATGGGCATTTTTGGCTGTGCTTTGATGTCTCAGCATGGCTGTTCTTCTGTGACCCAGAGCAGAGACAGAAACCTCAGGATGAGAATATCTGACAGAAAAAAGAACAATATATGTTTACCAATTTTTCAAAAGGTCCCAGGGCAAATTCCTCAATTTGTAGAGATTAATTAGAGCAATTAGTTAAGTCATTAACTGTAAGGTCTGTGAAGCACTGTGTATGTTATTGTTCATTTGTACTCAATGAGATCTTGATACATGACTGAGTTTCCTGAACACCACCTAGGTACAAATAACTAATGACAACAGCAGTAAATGAATATATTTAAGGTGGCTGCAGGACTCTGGGACAAGACTCAGTTCATCAATACAACTTTATCACCCTCAGGAGGGAGGTGAACCTGGCCTGAGGGCTCTGTGTGCCCGTGCCACAGCAAAGGAGCCCCACAAACTCCCCTGTGTCTGAGACTGGGATTATTGCATGACTGAGACTGCAGGGACCGAACAGAATTTTTCCAAATCTGCTTTTATCTTTTGCAATGTCAAAACTCTGATCTGCAGCCAATGCTGGCTGCTGCTCCGCTGACTTATTTTTAAACACTTGCCAGCGTGTTATGAAATGAACATCCCTCCCCTCCCTCCCCAGGCTGGGGAGAAGAGCTGCTCCTCCTCCAGGAGCAAATCCCATCTGCTGCCTGCTCCTGGGACACTGCACGTGGGGAGAAGGCAGGAGCCTGCTGCATCCAACTGCACGAGGCACCCGGGGCTGCTGGGGATCAGCCAAAGGCTGGACTTGATCTTGGAGCCTTTTCTAGCTGGGATAATTCTGTGAATCACCAGCAGGACACTCAGGAGCACCTGAGGGGCAGCATGTGCCCATTTCTTGGTATTACTGTCTGAGAGCTCATGGAACCTCCTTGTGTGAGTTGACTGGACTTTGTGCTGTAATAAAACTTCTTATTCTCCCCGTTATGTCCTGGGTTGTAAGATATGGTTTGGGGCTGTGTGTTCTGTCCCCATGTGTCAGAGCTGGGGCAGTTCTCTGCTGTTCTTGGGGCAGTTTTCTTGATCTCTCCCCCAGCCAATCCTCCCTGCAGGAGATCTCTGCTGTCCATGGCCACTGAGTGTCCCTGCAGGGCTGATCCAATTCCAGCATCCCATGGGGAGATGCTGCGCCCAGGGCAGGAGCCAAGCATTCCTACCTGGATCCAATGTGAGCCTGGCACAGCACAGCAGCCTTTGCCCAGTGCATTGCCAGAGGAGCAGCTTCTGCTGCCCTGCATGGCCAGAGGGAGCCCAGGCCCATCTGCAGCAGCCCTGGAGCTGCAGAGGAAAACTCCCCCCTTGTGCAGGATCCCTGCTCCAGCAGAGCCACAGCTGGCACTGCAGGAGGGCTGAGCCCCCATGGGATGGGGCTGTGCCACCCCCTGACACACAGGGGACAGGGACTGCTCTGACCCTGGCAGTGGTTTGTTTTTTTTTGTTTGCACTATTGCATTTGTATTTTTAATTTTCCTAATAAAGAACTGTTATTCCTACTCCCATATCTTTGCCTGAGAGCCCCTTAATTTCAAAATTATAATAATTCAGAGGGAGGGGGTTTACATTTTCCATTTCAAGTGAGGCTCCTGCCTTCCTTAGCAGACACCTGGCTTTTCAGGCCAAGACACCTTAATGCCTGCAGCCCCCAGCACTTCCATCAACCTCTTACCTTAGAGAGGCAATGAAACCCCAAACTGGGGCTGTGTGTGGGCTGTGCCAGCCCCTCAGCACCACCGTGTTTGTGCTGCACAGGAATGTCTGTCCACAGAGCAGCAGGAGAAATGCTTCCCATATGGACCCTGAAATAAATACAGGGCCATTGTGGCTCTCATCCCATAATTCCCCATATGTTACTTTCTGCAGACAATTACAGGCATGTAACTTGCTCTTGATATTAAAAAAAAAACCAACAAAAAACCAAAAAAACCCTGCTGCGCATATTTCTGGCATTTCTTCAGCTTGGCTTTGAATTCTGGGATAGGCCATGCATTAGTCACATGAAATAATAATAAACAGCTGAAAATCATTACATGAGGCCTAATCCTATCTTAAAGATAAATCTGTATCCTAGACTTAGTAATCAGATACTAATCAGTCCTATTTCCTGCTATTAGAAACAGGAAAAAAACCAAAACCCAGTGATTCTGGAAAAAGTTTTCAGGGAATCACAATTAAGGGCCAGGAAAAAAAAAATCAGTAACTCTTCTTCTCAGGTTTGATCCCCTACTCAGAGTAACGTGGCCACTGCTGCCCTGCCTAAAATAAGCACATCATGTTTTCATTCACATGATTCCCTATTCTGTGAAATTTAAACAAAATCCATGTGTTGGCAGCAGCTACCAAATACCTCATGGCCCAAACCAGCAGCAGCAGCTCCATAAAGACGGATTTTCCCTCCTTCCAGCACGCCACTCTTCAGCCATCTGCTCTGCAAAGCCCACTGGAGTAACAACTCATGGCTGCAGTGTCCTGTCACCAGAGGAAGGAGGAAAATCAATCCCTAAGGAGGCTGTGCCCAGGCTTAGGTGCAAAAGCTGACATTTGGGTGCAGCCAGCTGAGCTGGAAGAGCCCAAAGCTCTTTGGGATCACATGGATTGAAACTCTCAAAGCTCAGCATGACCCAGCACATGGGGCTGGCTGAGGGGGAGTCAAGTGGGCCCTTCCTTTCCACCAGGGCTGGATGATACCTCTGGATGGATAACTGAATCCCACCCTACAGCCTGGGATTCTTCTTTTCCTTGGGCTGAGGTTATTTTTAATCCACAATTGTCTAAGCTAAAGGTAGAG
Source organism: Molothrus aeneus (assembly GCF_037042795.1). Lineage (NCBI taxonomy): Eukaryota > Metazoa > Chordata > Aves > Passeriformes > Icteridae > Molothrus > Molothrus aeneus. The sequence continues at coordinate 1,331,788 of NC_089665.1, forward strand.
GAGGAATTCCCTCCCTGCACCACCACCAAAAGTAGAGGTGAGTGATCCATGACCCTTTACGAGCCCTCTGTGAGTGTCACACATGCTACAGAAATATGGAGAAATTGCCTAAATCACTTTTAGATTGGAGACTTGCTAAGACTGCTTCGGCCTGAAAAAACAGGGAGAATTTCCCCCTCAGAAGCCACAGCTTTGGGAAGCTGTGCTCGTGGGAGTGCAGCCCCTCATGGAAACACTCTGGTCACACAAATGTCACTCCCCAGTGTCCCCAGGCAGAGCAGTAGAACAGAAACCCAAACATGACACCAGTCATGCCCCAAAAGAACACATATTCAGTGCTCTCACTGCTGGGAAGGAGCAGGAACCAGGAGTACACCCAGGAACAGCACAGGCTCAGAGGAATGGTCAGGTTGGCCTGGATGGTCCTTGTGGGTCCCTTCCAGCTCAGGATATTCCAGGATTCTGTGAGCACTGAAGGCAGCCAGGTGGAGCAGCAACAAAGACAAATGGAGGAACCACCAATTTCTTGCTTCTTTCTGAGCACCTGACTTGGGCTTGGGGATAAAACATTTACAGGTGTGAAGGCACTGCACAGCAAAGGCAAGAACAGTGCTGTTAATTCCTCTGTGTATTAAGTTTGGATTCTGCACCTTAGCTGGAAAAGCAGCAGGCAGGCACACAGAACAGCCAGGGTGGGGGCTGAGGAGACTCTCCAAGCAGAGGGAGAACATATGCCTTCCACAGCTCACTGGCAATTTTCCCACTTTGAGGTTATCCAGCAATAAATTTGTGGCACGTCTCTGGGTTTCGTCTTTTGAGGCACGAACACTTCAGGCCTTACAATGCAAGTATAAATAAAATGTAAGTAAATGGCAAAGGAGTATCAGTCCTGCTATAAAACACACACAGCATGATACTTTGAGGGAATCTGAAGGAAAATTAGTGGTTTAATAGGATGAGTTTCCCCCTAGAAGTCCTGGTTGTTTTCTAACATCTCAGTACATCTGTGCAGCCCTTTTAAAAACCCAGCCATCCAACAGATCCAGCCAGGGCAATGCTATCACAAGCACTAAATAAAAGCCCAATAATATTAGAGCAGAGCCTTTCACAGGCAGCAAGACATGATTAAGATAAGAAAGGTGAAGAATGCCCAGAGACTGGGGGAAGGAGCAGCCCCAGGGATGTGTGCTGGAAGGGATCCAGCAGGATCACACAGCCCAGCTATCTCCCATGTCATCACCCATCAGACGGCTGGAGCACATCACAGCCTGTCACACACCCCCAGCACAGCCCCCACGTCTCTCCAGCAGCACATTTGTCATCCTGGGAGCTCTTCACTCATCTCTGCTCCATCTTATGCCTGTGCATGATGCTCACACGTGCCACAGCAACCTGCAGACGCTTAAGTCCTCCAAGCAACAGATTTTCCTTCCCACTGAGGCAGCACAAATGAGTCTGTTACGTTGACTGGAGCTCAGTGCAAGCAGCAAAGAGCCTGGCTGCATATAAAACACAGAGCCAGAGCCAGCTGCAGCTGAGGGGCTCTCTCTTCCTGACCATCTCTGCCTGTTTCCAGCTCTGATAAAGAAAGACATTAGAAAGGTTTTCCATCCTTGGGCCAAATGAGAGCTCTGGTTTAGGCATATCACACACTATTTACATATGGAGTGAGAGTTTCCAGGCAAGCACCTGCAGCCAGGTGTTTAAGGGTATTTAGACTCCAATTTCCACCAATTTCACTGTAAGTTCAATCATATTTAACTTAAATTATAAGTACTCCAGAGTTCAGTCAGTGTTAGGACAACACTCTCAGGCACAGCGTGGGATTCCTGGAGTGCCTGTGCAGGGCCAGGAGTTGGGCTTGGATGATCCTTGTGGGGCCCTTCCAGCTCAGGAGATTCTCTGATTCTATAACTGAAAAGACAAGTGATCTATGAGGATCACTTGCCTGAGGTCACAGGAGAAAAGTGGAAAGAGGCAGAACACCCATTTGTCCCACAGCAAACAACTGGTGACACTCCTTCCTCCTGGTACATCTGGGACCTTGGGGCCCAAAAGGAGATGTTTCAGACACATCTGTGTCCCATTGCCAGGGGATTGCAGCTGCACTTGGCCCCCAAAGCTTTGGATGCCTTTCCCATCCTGGTTTGGGTTGGAAGGGACTTCAAAGATCATCCCATTCCACCCTCTGCCATGGCAGGGACACCTTCCACTATCCCAGGGTGCTCCAAGCCCTGTCCAACCTGGCATTAAACACTAAAATATATTTAATATAAGCTGTGCCCATCCTGTCCAGCCTGTTTTGGTCCTTGCCTGGCTGGGCCATTTTCCTGTACCAATCCTGGAACCCCAGGCTGGGCCAGGCTGGGAGGGGGCCCAGAGGGTCCCTGGTGGCACCTCCCTGCTCAGGCAGGGCCATCCCAGAGCACAGGGCACAGCATTGTGTGCACAGGGCTCTGCAGGATCCCCGCTGAGGGAGACTCCAGCCCCTCCCTGGGCAGCCTGCTCAGGGCTGGGCACTGCCCAGGGCAGAAGTTGTGCCTCCTGGGCAGGGGCAGTTCTGGGCTCAGGCCCTGCCCGTGGCTCTGGTGCCACTGCTGGGCCTGGAGCCGAGCCCGGGCCCTGCTCTGCCCCTCCCTGCACACAGGGACACCCAGGGCTGAGGGCCCCTCTCAGCTGGGGCTCCTCTCCAGGCTGAGCAGCCCCAGCTCCCTCAGCCTTTCCTGGGCACAGAGATGCTCCAGGCCCTCCTCATCCTCACAGCCTGAGCTGGCCCTGCTCCCTCAGCCTTTCCTCATTAGAGAGATGCCCTAATTACTGAACTTAACACGGAAGATGTGCTTAAATGGGTCTGAGCCTTAATCCACTTCTATGGGCCAATGAAACGAGCACTGGGAACCTCCACAGGCAAGAAAGGAAACCAAATGCCTGGCTAAAAGACAGAGCTGTGGTTTGGTACCTGCTGCCAGCTGTACCTGGAAAGGACACCCCCTCCTTTCCTTTCAGTAAGGGCTGCCAGTTTTTCCATGGAGAGCACGATCCATTCCAGCCCTGCTTCCTGCTCACACCAAATGTACCTGCACACAGAACATTGCCTGGCACTGGGGGAAACTTCCTGTGCTCAGCATCCTCACAAATCAAGGCCAGGATCTGAGTGCTGGCAGGAAAATACCTGCAGCTCTGTGATCCATGGTGTCAGGCTGGAAATAGCTCATCCACTCCATTCATGTACTGAAGAGATGGATGCTGGAGGGGTTTAACTGTGCCCTTGATATGCTAGCCTGTAATGGGTTTTTGAAGTGACTGTAAGTCTGAGGGAAGGCTCAGCAATGACACTCTCAGAAACCTGAATCCTGACAAGCACAGTCCCAGGAGCCCCTGCCAGGGTTGCAACCTGCGCTTTGAAGAAGGCAGCTGGGTAATTCAGATATGGGGGAGCAAAGCAATGGGCAGGAGAGCTGGGATGTGCTTCCCCAAATGACAAATTGCTCTCTTGTGTGGAAGGGCTTCACTGCATCTACACTGTGCCCTGCTCTGGTCAAAGGGTAGGAAAGGGAAAAGAAGGGGGAAATAGAAAACAAGAGGAAAAGGGAAAAGCAGGGGAGGAAAAGGAGATGGTGGAAAAGGGAGAGGTGAGGATATAAAACCCAGGAGCAGTGGTAAATTCTTTGTGGTTTGCAGTCTAAAAGGAGGCCAAGATTTCATGTGAGCTTCAGGGCCAAGGCCACACTGGGCTCCATCATGACCCAAGGTGTCACCACTGATTCTCTCCCCCTTCTTTTCCTCTCTAACTCAACTAAAACTACCTTTGCACACACCCTGGACTCCAGCCCTGCCAGTCATGGTGGATGGATCCCACAAGTCCCCCAGACTTTTATGTTGACACCAAAGTCAGTGTCCAGAGATTCTCTGCAGGACCAGAACCAGAAGCATTGGTCCAGCAGCTGCTTGTGGCTACTTAGTTTTGTTTCATTTCAAAAACATGAGTATTCCATGGCATTCAACACAGCATCTGCCCCGGACTTCAAGTGTAAACAAAGAATCAAAGTCTCTAAAAGGCCACCTGCCTGTTCAAGGGGACACAGATACCTTGTACAGAAGGCATGAAGCACTTGTTTAACCTCAAACCCATCCCTAGGAGCAGGATTAACACCAAACAAAGAAACAAGAAAAAAACCTCAAACTGTAACGGGATCAAATGGAACAGCAAGTGCTGCTTTAAGGGGAAGGGCAGCAAATGAAAACTGTGGCCTTTAACAAGGTACCATGGGTAAGACAGAAGGACAAAATAAAGGCACCAGCATCACTGACTGCTGCTGGAAAATTGCCTTTTTGCTTCAGTGCTCTGTACAAACCACAGTATCTGTCCCAGGGCGGCAGATGTAATTTGGTACGAAAGCAGACATGAATATGCTTAAATAATTCAGGGCAAGAATCTAAAGAATATGGGCTGCCTTGGGTACTTCCTGACATTCATCTTCCAGACATGAAAGAGGCCAAACAACTCGTGCCTGGTGTAGTTGGCCTTATCAAATCTCTCCCTCCCCTCATGCAGATGAACGTCACAGCAGATCCAGCAGTTATCCCGTTCCTGCCAGCCAGGGAAGGCTGTCACACCCCTGCCCCAATCCAGATCTGCCTGCTGAATGTGTGAACCTGCCCTGGGGGAAGCCTGACACACCAGCTTCTGCCTTGGAGCAACTCTATTAAAGATCCTTCTGAGGTAGGACAGAGGAATAGGAAAGAAATCTCTGATACTATTTTTATTACTAATTATAATTACTATAACCTTTAGATGGGATGGAGAGAAGGGCAGAGAAGAACTGTCTGAAGTTCATCAAAGGCAAATGCAGGTCAAGCACCTGGAGAGGAACAACCCCAGGCACAGGCACAGGCTGGGGAGCAGCTCTGAGGAGAAGGAGCTGGGAGTTCATGGTGGACTATGAGCTGTCCCTGAGGCAGCAGAGTGTCCTGGGGACAGGAGGCCAATGGGATCCTGGGGTGCATCACAGAGAGCATTCCCAGCAGGTCAGGGAGGGATCCTTCCCCTGCCCAGCCCAGGGGGCAGCTCTGGGTGCTGTGTCCAGCTCTGGATCCTCAGCACAGCAGGGACAGGAGCTCCTGGAGCGGGGCCAGCTCAGGCTGTGAGGATGAGGAGGGCCTGGAGCATCTCTGTGCCCAGGAAAGGCTGAGGGAGCTGGGGCTGCTCAGCCTGGAGAGGAGCCCCAGCTGAGAGGGGCCCTCAGCCCTGGGTGTCCCTGTGTGCAGGGAGGGGCAGAGCAGGGCCCGGGCTCGGCTCCAGGCCCAGCAGTGGCACCAGAGCCACGGGCAGGGCCTGAGCCCAGAGCTGCCCCTGCCCAGGAGGCACAACTTCTGCCCTGGGCAGTGCCCAGCCCTGAGCAGGCTGCCCAGGGAGGGGCTGGAGTCTCCCTCAGCGGGGATCCTGCAGAGCCCTGTGCACACAATGCTGTGCCCTGTGCTCTGGGATGGCCCTGCCTGAGCAGGGAGGTGCCACCAGGGACCCTCTGGGCCCCTCCCAGCCTGGCCCAGCCTGGGGTTCCAGGATTGGTACAGTGAAGTCACCCTCCTTTCTGCAGGAAAAGGAAGCCTCAGGCACAGAGGCCAGGAGTTTTAGTACTGGATCCCTGAAACTGGGCCCCTTGAGCTATGGTGTGAGGGCAGAGATTTCCAAAGACACCTGTGAATGTTAAATGCTTTGATTTTTCCAAAGGTTGCTAGAATTGTAATCCTGCAGGAACTTGGGGATCTTTTTATCTCAGTACACTGCCAAGCAGCTCCACTCATGAACTTCATTTAAGCAAATGCAACTGAGCCTAACTTCTGTAAAACAGTAAATCTCACTGATTTCTGATAAAATCTGGCCTTCAGTCCACACAGATTCTCTGGAAAACATAGCCTTTGATTCCTCTTGATGTCATCTAATGTTCTGCCCTTGAAAATCTCTTCCTTACATTGTCCAAACCAAGCACTTCCAAATACTGCTTTCTGTGTATCTGAAAGACTGACACTGTTCTTCCTCCATGAGTTATGTTATTCCACATCAGCTGTACTTGTAAGATCTCTGTGTTTTTTTAAATAGGAGTATTAGTGAAGATTAAAAGGTGTGTTATGAAAAACAACCAACGTGGAGATGCAAGACAGGATAAGGAAAGTGACTTTTCCCTTGCAGTGACTTTAATATAAATATTTTGCTTATGTTAATGTAATTACATTAATGTAAACAGCAGAACATCAGCATCGAGAAGAGCACAACAAATCAGGAGGGGTGCCACAGCCCCTGTGGGCAGCAGGAGCTTTATGTGGCCCAAGTTCCCGAGCACAAATCGACTGCCCAGGCAAAGGGGTCCCAAATGACCCCTGGGTGTGCAGCACAGTCCATGTGTGGCCATAAACAATCCCTTGTCCAGCGTTCCTGAACATCAGGCAGCCCATGCAGAATTTAAATTATGAGCCCAACAATTCAGTCCAGCTCCAATCCCTTCTAGAAGAGCACAAGCCACACTCTGGGCACAACTTCTGCTCCCCAAGCTTTAAAATTTGTTAATGCAGTACCCTGGAAGTGTCCAGGGCCAGGGTGGACTGGGCTCGGAGCCACCTGGGATAGTGGAAGGTGTCCCTGCCCATGGCAGGGGCCTGGAACAAGCTGAGCTTTAAGGTCCCTTCTAACATCAAGCAGTCTGAGGTTGGATGATTCTGTGAAATTCAGCTCCAGAGAGCAGCTCACAGCCCCACCATGGCACTGTCCTTACTCAGGGTAACCCCCCAGCACCTGCCCTGGCTGAAGGCCTCTGCAGGCAGAGAGGGTCACCAGAGGAAAGCTGAGAAGGTTCACAGGCTACAGAGGAGCCAGAGCAGAGATGTCCATGGCTGGAGCACTGGTGTGGCCAGCAGGAACCAAAGTGTTGGGATCTAACACAAAAATGATTGTTCCACTCATCAGCTTCCCTGGTGTGTCAGGACCCAGGACATTGCTCTGGCTGCCCTGGAGAACTCCAGACCCTGGCAGGGGCTCAGAGACCTTGGATGCAGTCACAGACACCTTTGTCTTTGATTTTAGCCCATGGAAACAATTACCAACTTTGTGTGAGAAGTTACAAGCCACAAGAGTTTGAACAAAATGATAATGAATTTATCACCGAGTAAAAATATAGAATTTTAGAGTTTTTAGAATGGGGGTTCAAAAGGCAAAATAGTGAGATTTAGGTGTGTCCTGTCCTTCCTTCTACTTCTTCTTAACCTCCATGTTCTACTGTGATAGTAGCACTTTTAGATTCATTTAGAGACAAACTGTCTAATGTAAGTGATAGGTATTAGCAAATTATTATAAATAAAATACATGTAGTTTTTAGTATACAAAGATAACACCGCCCTGAGGGTGGTCAGTGTGCCTCAACCCGACCTGCTGAACAGACCTCTGCAAGTCCAAAAAAGCATGTATTACATAAGAGAAAATAAACAACCTTAAAAACCAAAGCTGAAGAATCTCAGCTTCTTCTTTGAGTGCAGGGCTAAGAAAAAAAAACTTTTAATACCTCAGGAGCCTTTCCAACAACAACAACAAACCCAACAGTGGTGGAAAAACCCTCCCCCCCTCCCTTCCTGGGATAAAGATGTGAGGCCATCACTCAGGGTAGGACACAGGGAGGTGGCACAGCTCAAATGCTGTGCTCCAGGAACAGGGGTGATCAGCACATTCCCCTCCTGAAAACAGAGACAAAACCAATTCCTAACAGCCCCAAATGTCCTGGGCATATAATACAGAGCCAGCCAAGGTTCAGCTGGTGGCAGAGGGTGATGATATAAGTGAGGACTGAGCCTCTCCCATGGGACTGCTGGCTCATCTCACCAGCACACCTGCCTGGAACACCCTGCTGAACCAGCCTCATTAACCATCCCCTTTGTGCAGCACTGCACTCATTCAGGAGCTGTTAAATGGAAAGGAAATGCACTGATCTCCAGGATTTACAATTACAGCCCAACACACAGCTGGGTTGATTAGGTGAATCAAGCCTGCACACACACAAAAAACGACCCTCTGTGAGCTACACTTATGAAAGACATCCATTTCCTTGGGAGGCCTGGGCAGTTACAGACCACACATCACTCCTGTGCATTAAAGAGCCTGCAAGCCTCCAGCACCATCAGTTTGCCCTGATGGAGATGTTCCTAGCCAGCGTCACAGAATGAGCTTTATTGAATCATTCTGCAGAACTCAGCAGAGCCACGTCCCCTCCTTGGTTCAAAGAGAGGCTCCCAGTCCCAGGCAGCTCTGCAGGCTCCCAGACATGGTGGTTTCAACCACAACATTATTGCTTTTCTCTGTGAACACTGCTGGAGTACCACAGTTAAGTTCTGTGGTTGGGTTTTAAAAGCAGATCATTAATTTTTCTATAAAACATGCATCTAAAACCTTTAGCCTGTGATGAAAAGTCTCAACCAAAGGCCCAGCTTAACCACTTTCATAAACATAAGCATGTAAGTGCTGGGCCCTGCACTGGGGTCACAACAACCCCATGAACACTCCAGGCTGGAACAGAGGGGCTGGAAAATGCCCAGTGGGAAAGGATCCAGGGGTGCTGGTGACAGAGGCTGAAGATGAGCCCAGGTGTGCCCAGGTGGCCAAAAAAGGCCAATGGCACCTGGGCTGTGCCAGCCCAAGTGTGGCCACAGGACCAGAGCAGTGACCATCCTCCTGTGCTGGCACTGCTGAAGCACTTTGAGACAAAGAAACTCAAATTGAGGGGCTGGAGCGTGTCCAGGGAAGGGAACAGAGCTGGGGAGGGGCTGGAGCCCCAGGAGCAGCTGAGGGAGCTGGGCAGGGGCTCAGCCTGGAGCAAAGGAGGCTCAGGGGGGCCCTTGTGGCTCTGCACAGCTCCTGCCAGGAGGGGACAGCCGGGGGGGTCGGGCTGTGCTCCAGGGAACAGGGACAGGAGCAGAGGGAACGGCCTCAGGCTGGGCCAGGGGAGCCTCAGGGGGGACATCAGCAGGAATTTCTCCATGGAAAGGGGGGTCAGGCACTGCAGGGGCTGCCCAGGGGGGTTTGCAGTGCCCATCCCTGGAGGTGCCCAAGGAAGGGCTGGATGTGGCACTCAGAGCTCTGGGCTGGGGACAAGGTAGGGATGGGGCAGAGGTTTGACTTGATCTTGGGCTTTTCCACACTAAGTGATTCCATGAACAGCTCTGCTGCTGGCTGCCCTGGAGACAACCACAGCACTCCTGAAGATGCACTTCCTAGTGGCAGGTGCTGCTGGGCTGGTGAAAGCTCTGCAGAGGCAACTGATGAAGGTTTGAAGTGGGTTTCACTCAAGAGGAGCAAAACAGGCATTGGAGCACAGAAAAAGCAGCTGGAGGAGAAGCAAGTTTTTAACATGCAAAGGCAGAGAAGTCATCACAGAACCACAGAATGGGTTAGAAAGGACCTTAAAGACCATCTCCACACCCTGCCACAGGCAGGGACACCTTCCACTAAAATGTCAAGGCTGAAATAGCAGCACAAAAATCTGAAGAGCAGCACTTGGCCCACAGAGAGCAAACCCCATCCAGATGAACTTGCATGGACAGACACTCCCCACGTTTTTAAGACATAAGAGCCACTCTTGAAGCCCTGAAGCAGTCCCTGGTTCAAGGTCAGATGCCAGGAGGATCCAAGTTAAACAGTTTTCAGAGCCTGCAGGAAGCCCCCAAAGGAATGCTTGGGACAGCAATTTTCTCACCAGAAGGATCCTACAGAACTGTGATTCAAAATGTAAAAGAGCTCCCCACAAGGACTCCAGGTCCCCCTGCTGCCCTTGTGACCAGCCACGTTCTGCCATCACTGGCACTTGGTCACTTCCAGCTGACCAAATGTGGTGAAATCACAGCAAGGCCAAAGGGCCACAGCAGTGCTGCATAAAAATCACCTTTTCTCCATCTGTCCCCACTCCCCACCTTAGGTTTATTTGTCCCTGGCAGAGATGTAGTGAGGGTGACACTTGAGAAGCTGATGGCACAGAACAATACCTTATTTCCCCACACCTGACAAATGCACCGAGAAACCAGGGCCAAAAGCAGGGCTCAGGGTGTCTGCAGGACTGCAGGAAGTCAGCCATGCTCATCTTATCCATATCTAAAGTTCTGATGCAGAAAAGTGCTGTTTAGAGGGTTTCTGCCACAGACTGAGGCACTCCAAGGGTTAATGTCACCTGTCTGTCACACAGGAAGTCTGAGCAGGGGAAAGGGCTCATCTCAAATAGCCTGGGGTAAGAAGGGCCCGCTGAGAGCAGCAGGGAGAGGCACAGTTAGTGCTGAGCTGATAACTCATCCAGCCTGGCCAAACAGATGATGTGTTTGGTGAGTTCCAGGCACTCTCCCAGGAACACTGAGCAGCTCCTTGGTATGAATCCAAGGGAGTTATCTCTCAGTCATTCTGCCTCCTTGTTAAAGCTAGGAAGAAAAATGTCCTTTATTATCAATTCCCAATTGTTCTCCAACTGAATTACCTGCGAGGAGGTGAGGTTATTTTAGAAAATAAAAAAAAGTGGAGTGCTGTATTTTTAGCTCCATGAACCTGCCTTGTAAGAATCTGGACTGTTTCTGATGCTTTCCAGTGTGAGGAGTTCGTGTCCTTTGGCTGATGCATCCACCTGAAGCGTGGAAAAGACTCTCTAACTAATTAAGGTTACAAAGTGGAATGTTTATTGACAGCACCAGACACATGGGGAGTAGCCTCCCAAAGATGTGTGCAAAATTCACAGAGCTCCTGCTCTCTGTTTATTCTTTAAAATCTTCCATATTCATAGAATTACCCAACACACCTATGCATATGGACTACCTGACCCCACCTACCCCACTTGGTATTAAAATGAGTTTAAAAGTCCTTTCACACTTGTGCAGTCCTTTGCTCAAAATGGGTCAATGGGTTTTGAAATGGGTCCATTATCTCCTAAAATGAAGTCAGGGATGTTTACCATGAGTCTTCCTCGTGGTAAACTTATTCCCTTTGTCTTGTTGGCAGGTGCTCTGGTCCCTTGGCCATAGCCCAAGCTCCCCAGCATTACTTGACCCTGCTTCACAATAAAATGAGTTTAAAGTCCTTTCACACTTGTGCAGTTCTTTGCTCAAAATGGGTCTGTTATCTCCTAAAATGAAGTCAGGGATGTTTACCATGAGTCTTCCTCGTGGTAAACTTATTCCCTTTGTCTTGTTGGCAGGTTCTCTGGTCCCTTGGCCATAGCCCAAGCTCCCCAGACTGGTTCTGGCTGGGTTTGGGGTTCAAGTCCAGTTATGGTTTCTTTATCTTTACAATGCCCTGTCCTCCCATCCAACAAAGTCAAGTAAATGATTTATTGTCTTAGCTTTACCTAGCTCCATCTGATAATAACTAGCCCTTTTACATTGCTTCCTCTCTTCTTGCTAAACTCTTAATCATCATATATTGCTTCTATCCTTCTAGCTAAACTCATAAATCTTTTAATTCTTTTCGACCCTTGATTCACACCCAAAGATAAGGGAGGAGGGCAGGAGGTCCAAGGAAGGACAGAATGACGGTGAGCAGCCTTGGGCTTTATCCAGATGTGGCAATAAAAACCAGAAAGCTGCACAACTTCCCCAGTCTCACTTGGCTGCAGGTAACACCTGCCAGCTTCAGTGTGCCCAGCTCAGCTGCCTGGGGAAGCAGCAAGGTGGGATGCCTACAGAAGGAAGTTTTATATAAGGGCTTTTATAAGGGAAGGAAGGAACAAAAACTTCCTCCCACGCTGAGGAGCATCCCTTCTTGGCTACAAACTTCCAGGGAAACAGCCTCTCCATGGGCACACTGAGTGCTCTCCACACTGGGCAGGGGCATCTCTCCCTGCAATGATCACTCAAGACTTGTGAGTGCACCAGGAAAAACATTAAACCAAACCTGCTGGAAGGTGTTTTACCAGAAGAGTCATGTTGGACACTTGAGGGATTTTTTTTTGGCTGCTTCTGAGCTGAACTTTGCGAGCCCCAGCTGTGCCTGCACACACGGAGCAGAGATTTCTCATTTCATACATCATTTACTCCTGCAGTGATTCCACAAAGTCACAACATGTCCCTAATACACAGAAGGGGAGAAATCCATTCTTCTCATGATAATGGCTCAGGCTGGAGATCCTGAGCAGAGATTTCTCAGCACAGCAATGCCTCTCACTACAGGATAATCACATGTCCTTAATAGAGAAATACAAGGCAGACCCAGGAAAACACCAACTCCTCACAGTCAGAGGATCCTGGTTACAACAGGAGCTTTCCCTCAGCTCTGAACAAGTGATTCAGGGCACAGCTCCAGCCCTAAGCAGAGCCTAATTCTCACTCTATAAGTGTTTCCAGAGAAGGAAAGATGCCTGGGCAGGGTCAGTAGATGGTAACATGAAGCATCCAGAACCCTTTCCATAACATGGGGTACAGCAGTTAAACCAATTAAAAGAGTTATGGCACATTTGCAAGCTCAGGTTTGGTTTAAGTGCCCTCCAGTCAGGACTGAGCTGGTTTTGACTTGAGCTCTGCCATCCCATTGCTCCCCTGCCAGCCCTGCATACAGAGTGAAGCTCTGCAGGATGGAAACCCCTTTGCTGAAGTTTCAGCCACACTGAGCTAAAGCACAACTCCAACAGGCACTGTAATAATGGGCACAAGTAACTATAACTATAACTAAAACTATAACTAAAACTATAACTATATCTCAATAAATATAAATATAAATATAAATATAAATATAAATATAAATATTTTATAAATATAAATATTTTATAAATATAAATTATATATATTATATATATTATATATATATATATATATAAAAGTAAGTGAGAGCAAGAGAACTAGAAAGGAAAAGGAGGCAGACATGAAGAGTGAAGATGTAAAGGGGAACACTGCAGCTCAAGGCTGGAGAGCTGCCAGGCTGGGTGAGCCCTGTGCTGGGAATCCACTGGAGCTGGAGCTCCTGGGGACAGCAGAGACAAGGGGCAAGCTCAGCTCGATGCCTCACCCACCCCAGCAATGACTGCAGTGACCCCAGGGCCTCAGCACGGTGTAAAACCTCAGCAGGTAAAGCCCCCAGGGGAAATTCAACACAAAAATGGGTCCAGGACAGCCATCATGAACAAAACCAGAGGTTACAGGGAATTTTACACCCCAGAAGGCAGTACAGCCACAGAAATGAGCTGATTTCTCTGCTGCAAGTCTCACTAGAGGTGCCCTGGTGAGAGCTGGCAAAAAGGTAGGAAAGTAAAATACTTCAATGCAGTGGTAAATGAAGTTCACTGATTCGTAATAGAAATTTGTGTCCATCTTCTGAAAAAAAAAAAGGGTTTTCTTCCAAAAAGGTGGGGGAAAGAAAACAAACTTTAATCAGATGCCTAATGTTCCATCCCAAATCCATTTGGAAAAGTCTGGCAAAGGAAGTACACTTTAAAATGTTACCAAAGGAAAGGGACTGGCAGTAGGACAAAGCATGTTAAAGTGAAAAATTAAATTAAAAGCTCAAGGGAGAACTTATTAAAAACCCAGTACTGTGAGATTTTTCATGCCTCTGTTTGGTCTCCAAAACACTGATTTATTAGAGATCAGCAAAGACAGGAGAGGACATATGAAAGAATACACTGACTAATACATGTATTTTCTATAATTCATACTAAATCCCTCTGCCTGGTGTCCTGAGAGCCTGGGATCCTTCTGGGCTGCTTCAGCAAACAAACAAGACCCCAATTAACTCCAGCAGACACAGAGCACAACACAGCTCCTGTGCCTTGGCTCGCAGTCACCCTGGATAAACACAGACACAGAGCAGAAATCTGCCTCTGCAGGCTTCTCTGACCCTTGAAAATGAGGAGAAAATGTTTGCAACAGGTGAATTATGCCAAGGCTATGAGGGCCCCATGGGAATCTCTGATTTCCTGCCCTGAACCTGCTTCTATGAGCCAAGTAATTGGTCTGGAACCCTCCTGGTGGCTGTGGAACAGCACCAGCCCTGCCTGGGTGTTCCATCTGTGTAATGTGAACATTCCCCATCCCATGCTCCAGGCTGGGGCAGAGTGGCTGGAAATGGACCTGGTGGGAGGTGCTGGTCAACAGCAGCTGAACATCAGCCCAGATGTGCCCAGGTGGCCAAAAAAGGCCAGTGGCACCAGGGCTGTGCCAGGAATGGAGTGGCAGCAGGACCAGGGCAGGCCTGGCCCCTGTGCTGGGCACTGGTGGCTCACCCTGGATCCTGGGGTCAGTCCTGGGCCCCTCAGGACAGTGCAGACCCTGAGGGGCTGGAGCTTGTCCAGGGAAGGGCCTGGAGCCCCAGGAGGGGCTGAGGGAGCTGGGCAGGGGCTCAGCCTGGAGCAAAGGAGGCTCAGGGAAGGGCCTGGAGCCCCAGGAGCAGCTGAGGGAGCTGGGCAGGGGCTCAGCCTGGAGCAAAGGAGGCTCAGGGGGGCCCTTGTGGCTCTGCACAGCTCCTGACAGGAGGGGACAGCCGGGGGGGTCGGGCTGTGCTCCAGGGAACAGGGACAGGAGCAGAGGGAACGGCCCCAGGCTGGGCCAGGGGAGCCTCAGGGTGGACACTGGAAAAAAATTCTTCACAGAAGGAGTTGTAAAGCATTGAAAGGGGCTACCCAAGGAAATGGCAGAGTCTCCTTCCCTGGAGTGTTCAGAAAACCCCATGGATGTGGCACCTGAGGACACTGTTCAGTTGGACATGGTGCTGCTCTGGGCTGGAGGCTGGCCTTGACAATCTTCAGGCTTTTTCCCAACCTGAACAATTCTATGGTGCCAAAGCATTTGAGGGCAAAATCTCCTATGTGTGCCACAAAAGAGCATCCCTTAGTTAAGCTCCTAGAAACAGCTCCCTATACTTTGTATAAGGATACACAACATCTTTCCACACATATTTGCTGCCTCCAGCTGGATCCAAACTGAGCCTCTGATCCACCTTTATTTGGGTCCTGTAGATTCCTGGGATTCCATGCAAGGGCAAACACAGGGGCTCAGGCAGCACCAGGAGCTCACACTGTGTGAACCCCTCTGCCACATCACCCGCAGAGGCTCAGAACCAGCACCTCCAGGCTCTGCCCTTCCAAAAGGCTCCCAAGAAACTCATTACAAATTCACAGCTGCAGCTGACCCCCATTAGGAAGTGGTTTATTAAATTAAAACATCAATCCCAGAAAGAGATGTTTGCTTAACAGACGTAAACGATTTGGAGACCTCGTGCTGCAGGGCATGAAATAAAATCAAAGTGTGGCAAAGCCCAGGGAATTAAGCCATAAAGAGAAAGCAGTGGGAGAGATGCAGGGACCTCTTGCCAAAAGGAAACTGCTTATCACAGGCTTGGTACAGAAAGATCCCAGAAATGCCACATGTAGACAACAAAAACCTCAGCAATTACCAAGGCATACTTGGACAACAGGTACTAATGACATTTGAAAAGCTAAAAACCTGATTTTACAGCCCCTAAGTGGAGATTTGCTGCTTGACAGCTTCCCCTGTTTGCTTCTGTGCAGATCTGGGTACATTGTTTACCATTATAAATTACTGGGTTATTTAAACAAGGAGATTGCATTTTTTTAAACAAGGAGGTTCCAAGATGTTCAAGGGGAAGTCAAATCCTACCCCTGCTGACCACCACTGCTGACATCCTTTACCACTGCTGCACACCAGGCTGCATGGCAACAAAACCAGCCAAAAACCCGAAACCTAACCAAAAAAAAAAAATCAAACTCTACCCTAAATAATCAACATGCTCCTTATCACCTCACCTCCAAACCCAGAAAGGATTTCTGACACTGCTGCATCCCAAATCTTTTAGTTCAGTCCCTCTTGGAGGTCTGCGTGTTCCAGCTCTCAGTTTTTACCCTCCAGGAAGGCACAGCTGCCTGTGCCCCTTTCCTTGCACTGAGTGGTGTCAGTCCCCCCTGCTGGCCCTGGGATCTCTTGGGAACACCAGTCCCACTGTCCCTTTGGAAGGTCACATCAGCAAGGTCCCATCCAGCTGCACCAGGTGCAGTTCACACCATTTAAAGGGCAGAAACACCACACAAACATTTCTTCTAAAAATCCAAACCTGCTCCTTCTCTTGCCCCTAAGAGAGATGCTCTCTCTGACTCCAGCTTCTTCCAGAGTGAAGCCTTTAAAACTGCCCTCCCTTCTTCCAGAGGTCCAGGTGAAACACCCTGCCCAGCAGCCCCAGCCTGCACAGCTCAGGGACATCCCAGTGGCTCTGAGCCTTTGGAAGGGGCTGCATCCAAACTTTCTCCTCACCAAGATAAGGTGTCTGAGTCATTTTGTGTCTCTTCATCCACCCCAGGGCTCCAGAAGGTGGTGAAGTCTCGTTAATATGTACCCAAGGAGAGGCTGAGTGCTCTGGCAGGCAGCAGGGGCTGCAGGCAGCAGTGGTGCCAGCCCAGGGGAACTGCAGGAGCTTTGCAGGAGCTTCACTGGAGCAAGAGGAAGGGAATCAAAAGGTTCAGTGATGCAGAAGCTCCATATGCAACAGCACAAATTGTCAGTCCACACATATTAGGAAAAACATCTAGTTAATTAATTTCCTGAAGAAAAGATGATTTCCAGGGCTTTTCGGGGCCTGGCACTCTCGGAGCTCCACTCCCACAACAGACGGGCGCGGAACACGCTCGGTTTGCACACAAGGGCCCATCTGTTCCCTCTCCCACAGCTGCATCCCAGAGCTCCACGGGCTGGATTTGCACTGCCACCCCCACGGGAATGGCTTTATCCTATGGCTCAGATGAGCCTGTCTCAGAAAGGACACTGTCATCATCCCTGCTCGACTGTTTGTGCATTTTGCCTCCCTGGGGCTGCCTCCCTGCCAGCTCCCCAGCCCTGGGCACAGAACTCTGGGCATTCAGCAGCAGCTTCATTTGTCCAGGGCCATCCACACGGAGCAGCTGATAACAGGAATGCTTTAGGTTTCAAAGCCCAGGCTTAATCCTTGTATTTTATAATCTCACCACAGAGCAGAACAACTGAACTGAGTGATGGTGGGAGGCAAAGGACCTGCTGGCCCACAGCGAGGGGTCAGAGGTGGGGGTTCTTCATCCAGATGTGTGTCATGCCCTAGGAGAGACCTCACCAGTGCCTCAGAGTTCAGCTGTGACATGGAAGCAGCTCCAGTGTCCCACAGAGCCCTGGGTACCTTTGAGCCCAGATTGCTGTGCTGGCACTGCTGGCTGGGGGCCACAAACACTTGGAAAAGGGCTCCCACCCACCCAAAGGCATCATCCACAGCAAACTGCCTTCAGCCAAAGGCAAGAGGCTACAATCCTACAATCTGAGCTCTCCTTCACCACCTATTGAAGACAGCTCTATAATAACAAAGGATAAACCAGCTTTCAGCTCTGATTCTCTCTGTAGGTATTCCCCAGTCTGTACCAATCCCCAGGTCCTGTTTTCAGGACAGCCTTTCCCAGAGTTAATCCTGCCATGGGCCAGAGTCACTTCTTCCCTCTTCTCTTCCAGGGTTCTGCCACCCTCCATGGAAAGAAGTTCATCCTGTTGAGGTTTCCTCTCTGCATTGAGTCAATAAACTTCTTTTTTACAAATGCTACTTAAAGCAGGCCACAGATTTCCTCCACACTTCACAGATTTGCTGCTCTGAGTGAAGGATGGACGTTTAGAGGAGCTGAGTTTTGACTCAGAGAAGGGTTTTTCTGTTGAGTAGAAAACATCCTGTTTTGAGAACTGGCAAGCTTTGGATATTTGGGAATATCCTGCCTTTCCCAACCTCTCCTTGCCCCCACTGCAGTGAACCTGAGCAGCTTCTTGGATCCTTCTCTGGGCAGGGCAGACACTGCCAGTGTAACAATATTTTGCCTGCAGATGTTTTCACCCAGTGCAAGCTCATTGCATCCCACCAGGACACTCCTGAATACACAGAGCTACAGAGCTTCCCTGCAGGAATTACTGCTTCCCACTCCATCTTCCTGCAGGCTCTGACAGCCCTGGCAGGTTAACACCAGACTGATGAGCAGACAGAAGCCCCACCCTGGGAGCAGCAGGAGTTATCTCTGCATCCTGGAGCATCAATCCTCTGCAGCTTAGCCTGGGGCTGACTGGTGCAGAGGCTCTGCTGCCCTGAGAGGGGCTTGGGGTGACAACCTGGCCCTGACCATCACCTGACAGCACAGGGACTGGGGCCAGCACTGAGAGCAGAGAGTCCCCAGTGCTGAATCCCACCCTGACACTCAGTCATGGACATCAAACACTCCCCTGCACTTTACACCCCTCTAACAGACCACCCAAGGCCATCCTGAGCGACTTCATTGGTATTTCCTAATTATATAATTCTCTAAGTGCTCTGCAAAAATTAGATTTTTAATAGAACTTACTTGTTTTACTGTTCAATCAAATGACAAATGTCTAGGGAAGGCATTGTCTTGTTTGCTCTCCAACAGCTGAGCAGATTAAAGTGAGCTTTTAAAAATATTATATCAAAATAAATCTTTCTGAAAGGAATCATTAAATTCCTCAGATAGACAGCACTTGTTTTAATGCCACAGAAGGAGGCTGTAAAAGGTTTTCTGTTTGGGTTGTTTACACTCTCCAGCATCAGGACACGCAGATCTGAAGTGCATCCTATTGACACAAACATTAAATACAACTGCTCCCAAAAATAAATCACAGCTTTGCTGCTGTCTGGCATCAGCAGCAGAGTCCAGCACGTGGGACTGGAAAAGCTGCAAGGACCACAGAGCAAGAGCAAGAGCTGGGGATGGAGACTGGCATCAGGGCAGACTGCAGAGCTCTGCCCTGAGAGAGCTTCCAAACTTCCACAAGGTGCACACTCCGAGAAAAGGGGGGAAATCCCTCTGCAACCCCACTGACCTCAGGTCAGACACATCCTTGGGGTGCAGGGTCACATCAGCTCCTCAGAACTCCAGAAATCCTGATGGTGACACCACTAATGGCCTAGAGTTCCACAAGTGGCTCAAGTCTGTGTCATTCTGGGCTCTGGTTTCAGAGTTTACTTTGATTTTCTGACACACTGAGGCTCTACAGACCCTGTTAAGCAGCAGAAGGACTTGGAACATCTTGCAGCTTTTCCTTCTGGACAGGAAAGATGGTGGGACAAGGAGGCACTGGGGCCATCCAGGTTCATTTCCATGAGACACTGTCCTGTCCATCTGAGCCCTGGACCACTTACAGAGCAGGAATTAACAGCAATTCCTGCATCACTACCAGGAGTTACAGGTACAGGAATGTCTTTGCATGTCCAGCAATTACTGGTGCCATTTTGCTGATGTCTGGCCCAACATCCCCCCCTTATTTCAGACACCTTTCCCACCAGACTGCTGGGTGCAGCTCTGGGCAGCTCCAGTTAAAACCAAACAGAGAGAGAGAAAAAAAATGTAGCAACACAAAGCAAGAGGACAGCAAAGATTTAAAACAGTGGTTTATAGATGGGAAAATAAACTGGACCTCTCCACCCTGGGAAAAAGGCAGGTGAACTCTGCAATGCTGAATAGAAAAAAAATCACCAAGAGAGAGTTCCTCATTGCACCTCCCCAGAAGTTCACACATTTTCACAGAATCCCAGAATAGCTGGGGTTGGAAGGGACCTCTGGAGACCACCCAGAGCAGGTGGGTTTGGAATGTCTATAAAGACTCCACAACCTCCCTGGGCAGCTGTTGCAGGGTTCTGCCACCCTCCATGGAAAGAAGTTCATCCTGTTGAGGTTTCCTCACTGCTTTGAGTCAATAAACTTCTTTTTTACAAATGTTACTTAAAGCAGGCCACAGATTTCCTCCACACTTCACAGATTTTCTGTTTCTAGTGAAGGATGGACGTTTAGAGGAGCTGAGTTTTGACTAAGAGAAACAGAAATGTTATTAAAAAGCAACAAGGGACAGTAATTGCACAGAACAAAGTTGTTACAGGAGCACTAATGCCCCGAGGTGACTGTGAACAGGCTTTTTTCACCGACTTGTCAGTGCTTAATTTTTAACTTAGTTCCCAGATCCTGCCGAATTCCTGAGGGGCTTTGTTAACTCAGCATATGGCTCCAGTGAAACCCAGCTACCCACAGGGCAGGCGTTTTCAGGCTAAGACAACCAGACACACGTTGTTCTTACTAAATATTTGTCCCTCTGCAGGGTAGGCATAGAAAACTTTTAGTGCCTTCTCTGCCTAAATGAACAAATCTTCATCTCTACATAAACACCTTCAGCTCAGAGCAGACTGTCCCAGCCAGCAGCCTGGACACTCAGAACATCACCCTGGAAATGCAGGAGTGTCCATCAGTTCTGGGCCTGGGAAAGCTCAGATTGTAGTGGGATAGAATATAAGAAAATAAAGATAGTGTAGGAAGTAATCTTACCCCTAAAGAGCTGCAGCTGGGCCAATTAGCAAAGATCAGGAGCAGGCCTGACTGTAACAGGCCACAGCTGTGAGAAGAAGATGCTATAAAAGAGTGGGGTGGCTGGTGGAGAAGGGAACTGGAGTCAGTGGCTGTTTTGTGAAGATGAGTCAGTGCTCTGAGGAGCTGCCCATGAGAAAACACCAAGAAGGTGTGAGACTATTGTGCTAAGGAGACAACAGTATGGAACCCCTGCAATAACATGACAACATCAGATCATCACAGTTTCTTGTAATGCCTGAGCTGCAGCAACTCTGGATTTAGAAATTATTTTGCAGGTAATGCAAGTGGAGCTAAGACACAAGCCCAGGGAGCAGCACTGGCAGAGCACAGCAGCCCTCAGCACCTGAGTGAGTGAGGGGTGGTCACAAACCCACAGGGACAGGAACATCAGCTCTTAGGGCACCAAGGATGCATTTCCATGGCTGGTGTGACCATGGTCACTCTGATCCAGATGCACATCAGCCAGCCTGGCCCAGTGGAAAGTGTCCCTGCCCACAGCAGGGGGACCCCAGGGCTGAGGGGCTTTAGGTCCCTTTGTCCCAAACCCCCCTGTGATGCTTCTGTGACACAATGACTTCACCCCAAGAGCAATGGCCAGGGACAGCCCTGGCCTCGCAGACACTGTTCTGCAGAGTCAGGTCCCCCCCTAGGGTGGCACCTGACCCCAGTCAGACACAGGTTATCACTAAGAGAGCCCATTTTACAGAGAACTGGCCACAGAGCCACACCCACCCAGGCCGTGTCCATTGGATGGCACACACATGACTCCCTGTGTCACCTGGCTGCCAAACCAGGAGCAAATACACCTCACCACCCGCCTGCTGCTCCAACCCATCCCCTGGGGCATCCCCAGATCTGCAGAGCCCTTGGGCAATTCCCCACAGGGATGTTCAAGTGCTCTGAACGTGACCCTTAAGGCTCCAAAGCGAGGCGCCTGCTCCCCCTTATTTAAGTGAGGCAACCTAGCAGATTTCCCACAAGGTGAAGCCAAGATGAGCATTCCCAAAATCCCAAAAGTGTGAAGGGTGTCACCTCCCCAGAGCCTCCAATGCCAGGCTGGTCAGACACAGGAGATCCTTGTGGGACAAGCGGTGCTCACTTGTCACTGACAGATTTTATGAAAATCCTTTTGCTAGGATTTTTCTCCTGAGAAGCCTCAGAAAAGAAATGTAAACAATAATTATCTGATGGCTGTGGGATGTGGTCTGGAGGTTGCTTACCAACAGGTGCATCTTTGATTGGTTCCATGTGGATTGTTTTTACTTAATGACCAATCACAGCCAGCTGTGTCAAGGCTGTGAGCAGTCACAGGTTTTTATTACTCATTCCTTTCTAGCTTTCTGATGTCTCCTTTCTCTTTAGTATAGTTTTAGTATATCATTTTCTTTTCATATAATATATATGATAAAATAATAAATCAGCCTTCTGAAACACGGAGTCAAGGTTCCCATCTCCTCCCTCATCCTGGGGACCATCAGACACCACCACACTCACTCAGCTCCACGCTCTCTGTCTCTGTCAGGTGAGTGTCAGGAGAGGGCTCAGCCAGGGGAGCTGACACAGACACTTGGAGATTATATAAATAAATAAAGAGCCCACTTCCAGCCCCACTCACTCCCCCTCTCCCTTTAAGTAGGTCACTCTGCCTGCTATGGAAATCAGCTCATCTTCAAAGCAGGTTTGTTCATCTCCTTATCTCCTTAATGTAAGGAAAGTGCAGAGCATTGTCAGAGCAAAGGGTGATTTCAGACTAATTTAATTTATTTCTGTCACGGGTATAAATATGAAAGTGTCCGTACTTGTGAGGAAAACCAACCTGAGGCACAGAAATGAAGGACAGCTGGAAGGTGCCTGCCCTCCAGGTAGTTCTGAATGTGGCCCACAGCTACAAACCCTGACAGGTAACACAATGCAAATGGAATACAAAGGCTCTTCGTGACCTAGCAAGGGGAAGAAAGAAGAAAAAAAAAATCTCTTGAATTAGACTGAAAAAGCTCAAGGGACTCACATGAGAGGAGCCCAGCTTATATCAATTTCAGCCTGAAAATTAGGCCCTACCTTTTTATTACGTTAGCCTAGCACAGAGCATTCCAATTGGTACTGGAAATTACCAAAGCTCAGGAGCAAAGCCTGATCCAAACCCTGCTGAAAGCCCCTCAAAGAGCAGAGCTTACCCCTGCAATGATGGAACCTGAGTTCCTTGGGTTTTCCCAGCCTCCCCACACAAAGGGATGCAGGCAGGGCCCTCTCCTCAGACAAATGTACAGGTTGGGCTGCAGGCTTTGAAACCCTAGCAGTGCTTTCACAGAATGCTGGAATGGTTTGGGCTGGAGGGGACCGTCAAGCTCATCCCATCCCACCCCTGCCATGGCAGGGACACCTCCCACTGTCCCAGGCTGCTCCCAATGTCCAGCCTGGCCTTGGGCACTGCCAGGGATGCAGGGGCAGCCCCAGCTGCTCTGGGCACCCTGTGCCAGGGCCTGCCCACCCTCACAGGGAACAATTCCTAATTCCCAATATCCCATCCATCCCTGCCCTCTGGCACTGGGAGCCATTCCCTGTGTCCTGTCCCTCCATCCCTTGTCCCCAGTCCCTCTCCAGCTCTCCTGGAGCCCCTTCAGGCCCTGGCAGGGGCTCTGAGCTCTCCCTGGAGCCTTCTCCTCTCCAGGTGAGCAGCCCCAGCTCTCCAGCCTGGCCCCACAGAACAGGCAATATTCAAGGAACAAGGAAATTCCTGAGCTGTGCCCATGCACTCACAGAACATGTTCCTGCTGCTCCCAATTCCAGCCCTGGTCACTGAACAGGTGACAAGGGACACCTGGGGAGCCAAGCTCTGTCCAAGGCTGGCACCCCAGGCTGCTCCTGCCCAGCTCCTTTTGGGAAGCTCTGGGGGCCTGGCAGGACTGAGTGTGCAGAGTGCAGGAAATGCAACCAAAGGAAGGAAAAGGAATCCCAGTGCTCACAGGAGGCAAATACTGGAAAGGTTTTATGTAGTGACATCTAAAAAAGAAGTCAAAGAAAATGAACCACAAAAATTTCATTATTACTTGAATGTCCCTATCAGCAATTTTGTTATAAAAAATAAACTAAAAATCAGCATTTTAAAGCTCAAGTTAAAAGGAAGTTCCTTAGACTGGAAAAGCTTTTGCCTTATGCACCTCTGAAGATAATCTTCTGACACAGCACATGAGCAAACTTCTCCTGACTCCCAATTTTGCAACTTCAGCCTGTTCTTTTGCTCCATTGATCCAGGCAGAAGATTCCTGGATCAGCTTTTTTTCCCCCCTCCCCAATTTCTTGAGTTTCAGTTCTTAAGGCTTTAAGCCAAGGCTCAGCATGGAGGTGTGAGATCTGCCAAGGACAGAGCAGGCAAGAAGGGGAAAATCTCTCTTCCTGTTCTAATACTTTTGGAAGAGGGAGGGTTGAGGGGGGCTGCAGGTCAGGTCCTGCCTCCAAGAGCAGCAGCATTTTGCCCTCTAGACAGCAGGAAGGGAGCCTGGAGCTAAAAGCAGCAGGAAATAAGCCCAGTTCAAGGTTCCCACAGCAGGTGTGTGCAGGATCACACCCAACACTCAGCACGAGGACAGGCAGCACATCCCACCCCTGCCACCACAGCCCCTTCTGCCAAGTCAAGGAATGATTTCACAGGATGTCAGGTGCAGAGAGTACTCCAAGTTTTCACTCACACTCAAGCTTCCTTAGGAGTTTAAGGTTTTAGTTCAAGATTTGAGTTCACCCAAGCCCAAAGCTCTGCCCTGGGCCAAGGCTCATAAGCCCTGTTACTACCTGGGCACACCTGTCAAAAACTAAATTAAAAAAAAAAAACATAATTGCAACAGGCCTGGAGGGTTCTGAATTTGGAAAGAGCATGATTAATATTAATGTGTATGATTTCATAGTAGGCAGAAATACAGAAAATAGACAGCACTGTGCCTTAAGCCTCAGAATCAACTGGGATTTTGGCAGCACATGCTGCAGAAGACAGTAGCAGCTGTCAAGTCACAGCTGGAGTTGCCTCTAGTGAAGGTGATTGAGAAATGGGATTAAGAAAAAAACCAACACAAGTAAAACACAAGGTAAGATAACATACAAAGGGAGCAGGCAGCTGAGCTAACAGGCTTGCCTTGCTTGCAGAGCATCCCAATAATTCTGAGTTGCTCATTTCCTTCTTCCTTCAAGTACAGTCCCAGCCTAACTCACACTTCACGAGTGGGGTTTTTTAACCACTTCTGAGGTGTTCTCAGCTCTGTGCAGGGAGGCCACTCACACAAAAAGGGCTGTGGTGGGGTGACCCTGGCTGGGCACCCTGGGCCCACCAAGCCCCTCTGTCACTGCCCTGCTCAGCTGGGCAGGGCACACAGGACACAGGGAAAGGCTCTGCCTGGGATAAGGGCAGGGAGGGGTCCCTCACCAGCTGCTGCCATGGGCAAACAGACCCAGCTGGGGGAAATCAGTTCCATTTATCCAACACATCACATCAGAGGAGGAAACTGAGAAAGAAACCCAAATCTTAAAACACCTTCTCCAAACCCCTCCTTTCTTCCCAGGCTCATCTTCACGCCTGATTTGTTCTCCCTCTTCCCTCAGTACCTCAGGGGGATGGGAATGGGGCTGTGGTCACTCCATCACACATTGTCCCCCCTGCTCCTTCCTCCAGAGGCCTTGGACTCCTCATCCTCTGCCCCTGCTCCAGCCTGGGGTCCCTCCCAGGGGAGAGTTCTCCAGGAGCTGCCCCGGTGTGGGTCCCATTTCCCATGGGCTCAGTCCCTCAGGAGCTGCCCCAGTGTGGGTCCCTTTATCCATGGGCTCAGTCCCTCAGGAGCTGCCCCAGTGTGGATCCCATTTCCCATGGGCTCAGTCCCTCAGGAGCTGCCCCAGTGTGGGTCCCTTTATCCATGGGCTCAGTCCCTCAGGAGCTGCCCCAGTGTGGATCCCATTTCCCATGGGCTCAGTCCCTCAGGAGCTGCCCCGGTGTGGATCCCATTTCCCATGGGGTCCCGGGTCCTTGCAGCAAACCTGTTCCAGGTGGGCTCCTCTCTCCATGGATCCCCAGGCCCTGCCAGGACCCTGCTCCAGCAGGGGCTCCCATGGGGTCAGAGCCTCTCAGCCCCCCCTGCTGTGCCCTGGGCTCTCCTGGCCCTGCAGGGGGATCTCTGCTCCCCCTGGATCTCCCTGGGAGCCGCTGGCTGCTGCTGCTGCTCCCCTGCACACGGAGGAAGCTCCCAGCAGCTCCCCACAGACGCCACCCCTGCAGCCCAGACCTTGCCCTGCAAACCAAAGGTCAGTGTCCTCACAACATCTGTGGGGCCCTAAATGAGGTCACCTGTCCCATCCCACTGTCCCTTGGAGCAGCAGAATGGGCCATGAACAAACCACTCTGATTTTTTCATTCCCACAGCCTCCTTGAGAAGCTGCTGCCCAGGCTGTGACCTCTCAAACAGACACATTTCCCCTGTAATAAACCTGCCAGAAAATCCCAAGGATTTAAAAACACAAACAAACACAGCAATACATCCCAAATCACACAGGGCCCCAAAGCAGCCACCCCTGGGCACACCCTTGCTGACTCACAGGAGTTTACACCACAAAACAATGCTCACAGAAAGCTTCTGTGTTCTCCAGCACAGCTCCTCTTCCTCTTCTAGTTCTGCTTCCACTGGAGGCCTGGACATCAAAAACTTCCTAATTAAGAACAGTCTGAGGTGAGCGCTTCCTGCCAGCCTCCAAAAATCACCAATAATACACAATACTTCTTTAAAAAAAAAGTCACCAGCAGTTAGCTTGAAACAAAAACAGCTGCAGCATTTAAAACATCTACTGCAAATGCAAACTACTTCAGAACATCATAATTAGTAAATGGCAAATATTAGGAGTTATGGGGAAAGAGATCGTTAAACCAGACTTTAATAGCCCAGCATCTCTTCCATTCCACGTGAAAACCCAGTCAGCACACACTTGCAGCATTAAACCCCCATTAAGAAACAAACTGCTTCATTTCTGGAGTTGTAAAAACAAAGGTTAAATATCTGCTTCAGCACAAACCCTGTAATTTTTCCACAGCAACTCTATTGTTTTGCTTTGCACAGCTAATAATACCTGCCCTGCTTTGCACCCACTCATCTCCTGAGCGAGGCTCACACTGGAATCACCAAACCAGAACAAACTTCAGCAACTACATTTGCCACTAAGGCTTCTGGAAGCCCCTCTCCTTTTAGTTATACTTCATATACACAAAGTAGTGAGTTGAAAAGACACTTCTTTTGTGGCAAGCCCTTCTTCCACTGCTTGTAACAAAATAAGCAGCTGCACACATTCAAATATTCCTGAAGCAAAGCAGAGATGCCCCAGGACTGCTGCTCCTTGGACACCCTGTCCCATTCCTCAATCCCAAAGGTCCCCACCCATCTCAGCCTCCTCATCCAGCCCCTTCTCTGCTCCCATGATTTCTCAGCCCCATTTTTTTTTTGAGCTGCCAGTTCAACCACTCCACTCATTGTCCCTTTATAGCCACTTTTCCCTCCATGAGGACAATGGTGCCTGTTCTTGGTACATGGAACAGGGAATGGGCACAGCCCCGAGGCTGCCAGAGCTCCAGGAGCCCCCAGGGATGCTCAGGCTGGGATTATTGGGGTGTCTGGGCAGGGCCAGGATGATCCCTGAGGATCCCTTCCAGCTCAGGACATTCTGTGATTCTTCTCACTCATCCTTCCCAGAAGCACGTGGACCACTTTGATGTCATTAAAGACAAACATGATCTTGACAATATCCTGACAATATCCAGCCATCTCAGTCTAACTGGAAAAAAATATAAACAAATTAAAGCAGTTTCTCATGCTGGAAAAGTCTGGGTAGCCTCAGAATAAAATGATACCAGAAATGTCTCCACCCAGGTCTGTAGCTTTGGAGTAAATAGGGATATCCAAATCAAATTTCTTTGGAATTTCTGGAATCGGAGCTGGGTGTTTCTGGATATGCAGAGCTGGACATTCAGGGGAATTCCAGGATTTTCCAAACAGCTGCACAAAGAGCATAAATTATGTTGAAGACCTCCAATGTGATGTCTAAGTTTTATTCCTTCCTGTTCTCTGTCCCAACTGCAGCCTGGCTGGCAGCCCTAATTTGCAAGGTCTGGTGCTGCTCTCAGATCAAACAGACAGCATCAGTAGGAAGGAAAATTCATGGATGGGACACAGCATTAGTTAGTACTTGGAAGTTGAGCAACTTACTAGGAAAAGACTGATGAAAGTGTAAAATCCCATTTTACTGCCTAGCCCCTTTCATGTCTGTCAGAACAGCGATTAAACTCCCCCAGAAAGTCAGTATTGATTCAGTGCTTGATCCAAAGGCAAATCAAGCCAAAATGACCTGACCCCACAACTCTTCCCATGTCAGACACTGCAAAAGGCAGGAACTACCTCCAGACACTTCTGACAGGAGGTTTGAGGGGTGTCTGCCCCTCCATAAATCACCTGCATGATGCACCTCACTCACTGTCCCCTCCCAACAGCTCTGAGCAAACAGCCCCACGTGTGAGCCATTCCCCTTCGTGCCAGAGAGAGCAGCCCCCTCAGCCCACAGGGTAAATAAATCATTTATTACTCCTGACACTGAAGGTTTGTTCCTGACTTCCACCTGAGGGGCCTGAAAACCAGACAGGGTCCACCCTGTCACTTCATCCAAAGAGCCCCTGTCTCACCAGCAGCACCTGCTCCCCCAAACTGAAATTCTGGCTCCCCCAGCTTCCCACAACCAGGGTCCCTCTGTGTGTCCCTTCAATAATTGCTTTATGAATTGTTGGGGTGTCCTGTGCAGGGCCATGGGCTGGGCTGGATGATCCCTGTGGGCCCCTTCCAGCTCAGGATATTTTTATTATTTCATTTTCTAACTTACCTTCCCTTCACCGTAATCATCATGCAATTAATAAAGATTTAAACTAAGAGGAGTTTGAAATCCAAAAGTGACAGGGAATTAACACAACTTTAGGTCTAATTCTCCCTCCACCCAATCATTCTGCATGATTTGTATTAAGTGGTTTGGGAACAGCCTGTTTCTCACTGGTTTATAGCACCAAATATCAGGGACAGGAACCAGTCAGGACCACGGGGCAAGGTCACAGCCCAAGGGAGGGGGAATCACTTCATCCAGGCTCCAGCCCAGCCCTTGGAACGGATGCCCAGAGCTGCCCCTGCCCAGGAGGCACAACTTCTGCCCTGGGCAGTGCCCAGCCCTGAGCAGGCTGCCCAGGGAGGGGCTGGAGTCTCCCTCAGCGGGGATCCTGCAGAGCCCTGTGCACACAATGCTGTGCCCTGTGCTCTGGGATGGCCCTGCCTGAGCAGGGAGGTGCCGCCCTCTGGGCCCCCTCCCAGCCTGAGCCACTCTGTGGGATTCCCTAAGGAGGAAGAAGCACAGCCAGCACCTTTCCTGCCTCACTTTTGCTGTTCCCACCTCTTTGATGCCAGTTCCAAGTATCTTCAAATAACCAAAACTCATCTGCAAGGTTTTCTTTGTTCTCCTATCATTCCTCACATAAAAATCTCATCTCTTCCTGTCCTTGAGACATCCCTTCAGTACTACATAAGGAAACATAAATCCCTAAGTTACATATTTTTCTAATATTATTCTGTGTGATGGGTGGAGCACAAAACATCACAGTTAAAACTGAGCCCCAAACCTTTCCTGCTGGGTCCTGCTGCCCTCAGTGATGACACCAGTCCCTCCTGATGACAAGAGCAACAACTTTCAGCAAACTGAAATCCCACATTATGGTGTTTGGGCTACACTTAGCAAAGGGTAAGGCACGATGTGGTTTACACCAGGATAATGGTTATTACTGTTATTGTCTTGTCAGTGTAAAGAGGAAATACTGCAATAAAATCCAGCAGAACAGGGGGTTTATGTTCCCTGATATTTAAAGCATTCAGTGTTCCAGCCCACCTCTCTGAAGGCAGCAAATACTAAAAACACACAAAGGTCAACAAAAATTTAAAATCCAATAATGAAATATAAGCAAGCTTTAAAATTCATTAAATGGCTTTTCACTTCTTTATTCTCCTCCTCTGCTTTGTGTTTGTAAAGTGTGATCAAGCAACTGCTTTGGAAGAATTAGCAGTAATTTGGTGCAAACGTGAGTGCCCTCATGATTCCATTTAAAGTGTAATATAGGCAAAGACCCAAAAAGAGATTCTAATTGTTATTTAAAAATTAACCTTCTCATTTTACCTTTATGCTCTGAGAACAGGCACAACCGTGGCAGGCCATTACCCTGCCCAAAATACTGCATAAACTAATGAAGATTAAAACTAAGGTTAAGTAAATTGTGACAACCAGCAGGTAAGAAACCTTGCATGGCTCTCTGAGGCTCTGCAGCTCGAGGAAACACCCAGAATAACTCAGCTGGGGCTCTGCTGGTGTCTGTTAATCCACTGATGATTTCTCCCTTGTAATGGCTTTCTGCTTTCTGTGTCAGCACTTAGACACAAAGGAACAGCAATCTGCATTTCCAGGCCCACCAACACAGAAAGGCCCTGCTGTTCCATAGAGGAGAAGGAGCAAAGGAACTCCTGTATCCCTTTTGGGTGCTGGGGAATGCAGGCAGAGGGATCAAGGATGCCCAGAGGCAGCACATGGCAGAGCCCAGCTCTTCTCAGCCTGAGCCTTCCCCTTCCAGAGCCACGGAGGTGCTGGGGCCACTCACACCTCAAACCATGGGAAATGACACAAGACAAAGGGCTTTAAACTGACAAAGGGCAGGGTTCCATGGGATATTGGGAGGGAATTCTTCAGCTTACTCAGAGCAGCTGGGGCTGCCCCTGGATCCCTGGCAGTGCCCAAGGCCAGCCTGGACAGGGCTGGGAGCAGCCTGGGACAGTGGGAGGTGTCCCTGCCATGGCAGGGGTGGCACTGGGTGGGCTTTGAGGTCCCTTCCAACCCAGCCCAGTCTGTGATTCTAAGTCATTTCCACTTGCACATAATAAGGGCACTAAAGGGGAGAGGGACCAAGGATTCCCCTTCCCTCCTTCCTTCCTGATCATCCCATGCTGACACATCACACTGGTGTTTTTACTGCTCTGGAATTGAATCCCCCTGTGCACCACAGCACTCCAGCGGTGAGGGAAGATGTGCTGACTGACTGTGTGTGACACGGCCCCAGAGCTCCAGAGATCTCTCATTTTCCCTGTCAGCAGGAAGAATGGTGCTCCTGCACAGCAGCTTGGGTCACAGAGCCCAGGGGGATCCCTTTTTTTAACAAATCCATTAAAGCAGAGTTCTCGGATTACTGCCACAGCAGAGAGCCGGTGATGCTGTCAGTGTTTCCTGTTCCAAGGCAGAACAAGTGCTGGGACATGGCAGACAGCCCTTGGCATGGCTCTCTGGGGTATCAGGGATCAGAGGGACTCTCAGGGAGGAATCCCTGGGAGGGCAGGATCACAGAACTGGGATTCATTACACAGCGAGCGCCGAGTATCAGATTTTAAAAAGGGAAACGCAAACTGTGATTTTTATCCAACTCACCGGGAATTTTCTTCCTTTTTCAGGCAACTTTGCATCTCCCCAAGGACCCAAGCAGCAGAACCCTGAGCTGCACCCAGAGCAGGCTGTGATGGCTCAGCACAGCCCTCTCCTCACAGTTTTACGTCTCATTGCATCATTCCTGCATTATTTTTAGATAACCGTCAGGGGATGTCAGAATGTGGGTCGATAGCTATTAGATTTATAGGCAGAAATAGCAAGGCTTGTAGCTATAATGTGTAAAGCATTCAACAATTTCTAGAACAAATCTGACCATGGGGACTGGGGGCTGGAAAATACAGTTGCTTGTACTCCCAGAACTGTTTAGGAAAAATAATCTCTGTGCTGCTCTGATACATTTCTGAGTTGAATCACTGCTGTTGACTCACAGGAGGGTCAATACTCCGAGTATTCAGCTTGAACAGCCCTTTGCAGACTTTGATAAGGACATCTTACCAAAAATAAGCCTCTCTTTTAAATGTAATCTATCAGCATGCAGAATGCCCTCAGCTACACCCCATAGCTCAGGCGTGTCTGAGGAGCTGGGAAGTGGCAGCCTGCCAGCAACATCTGGAGCAGATGTTCCATTTTAGGCAAAGATTAGTGGTGTGAATCACAAAATTAGTAAAACCTCCTTGGTTACCTGAGCAGGCTCATTTCCCTTTGCTGTTGTTAACAGGTGGGTTTCTCACAGGCTGCATTTTCTGATCAGCAACACTCGTGCTCTCTGCCAGGAGAGGATAAGGAGGCAGGATGGCCTGGAATGGACCAGAAGATTCCCCAAAATCCAGGCACATGGACAGCACATGCCTGAAGCCAACTTCATCCATTGCTCCTGCCTGGTCAAGAGGGGAGATCTCCAAGACAGCAAGCACAGGACTGCTCCCAGCAATTCCTGCTGCCTTCCCAAAGGGCTTGGGGTATCCAGGATGCTTTGGGAACCCAGCAGAGAGAACACCATGGGCAGAGTCCTGCCCTCTGGAGTGGCAGCTGGAAGCCTCCAGGCACTGAAACATCTCTACATGCCCATGCTTCTTCATAGAAATCCAATTCCAAGTGTCTTTCCCTGGAGACACAATAGGACACTCCTGATCCAGACTGAGGCTCACAAGCAGGACTATTATTCACATAATTACAGCACCTTGCTGGGTGTTTTGTATCCCTGGGGAGATATTTCTCATAGCTGCACAACTAAACAGGCAGCGTAAATCTAACGTACCTTTGTGAATTCTACCAGCCAGGGAAGATTGTTTCTCCATTCAGGGAGGCCTGAATTAATATGCAAAACTAAAACACCACTGTTGTCACTGTATTCTGGTCACTGCTGTTGCATCCCATGAATCCTGCGTTGTCTCTGCACGACAAATGTGCTACTGGCTTATTACTCATGCATTGTCAATGTCAGGGAATATTTGGATCATGATGCCAAACAACCATCAAACCCCCAAATTATCTATCAGCTCCTTGTCAGATGGGTTGCAAACTAAATGTCACATTAATGTCTGAGCTTCCAGATGCTTCCAAATGTCTCTCTTAAGCTTCACCTTTTAACTCTATTATTTCTCTAAGAACTACTTCCTTTATTCATTCCTTGATCAGTATCAAACCCAATTCTCAGGAACCTGCTAAGAATAATTTACAGGCAGCAGCTCTCAGGTGCCTTGAGCCTGTGCAGACCTCTCTCCTGCTGTGAGAAAGTTTAGGCTGAGAACTTCTAAAAGCAGGTACTGAATGCATAATTTTCATTATTCCTAATAAAGAATATGGAAACCAAATCTGTTTGGTGTTGTATTTTCTGGGACCCCGTCTCTGGAAGGAAGGAATGATGAATCTGACTCCAGGTTCTTAGAAGGTTAATTTATTATTTTATGATCTATATTATATTAAAGAATGCTATACTAAACTGTACTAAAGAATAGAGAAAGGATACAGACAGAAGCCTAAAAGATACTAATGAAAACTCGTGACTCTTTCTCCAGAGTCTGACACAGCTTGGCCCTGATTGGCCAATAAGTAAAAACAATTCCCATGAAACCAATGAAACAATCACCTGTTGGCTAAACAATGTCCAAACACATTCCAAAGCAGCAAAACACAGGAGAAGCAAATGAGACAATATTGTTTTCATTTTTCTCTGAGGCTTCTCAGCTTCCCAGGAGAAACTCCTGGGCAAAGAGATTTTTCAGAAAATATGACGGTGACAGTTTGGTGTATCCTAAATGTTAAAGTGGCAATTTTCATCAAGTTGCTATATAATATGTAAAGGCCATCCTATATAATACAGTTATTTTCTACTTCAGAAACATCCTGGCAGTGGGACAGACAGGGAAGCAGCATCCCAGCTGCTGTGTGACATCCATCAGTTAACACAGCAGCTACATCCCCATCGTGCTATCCCTTATCTCCACATCATCATTTCTTATATCAAAGGATTGCACTCACCAAGGCTCTGCTCGTAAAAAGAACTATTTTAGCTCAACAACATCATTAAAGTTTGGGCCCTACTGCCTACTAACAGCTTTTCCCTCCTCTCAGTTATTTACACTTAGTTATTTATCTTAATCAGGGAATTTCTTAGCATTTAAGTTAATATATTACCTACCTGTTAAAAACTCAATATTACCAGTCTGTGGGTGTAAGTGCTATTACATTCGCCTAAATGCTGATAAAACCACTTTTAGTCTGCCTTATTTACATATATAATTTCTATACTCAGTGGTTAGCTAAGTTTGTAATGTGTTTGGAGGATGATAAGTGTTAGAGCAGATAAGCACTATCTTATCCTTATGGGAAGCAAATCCACATATCTCCAAAGTGTTTTAAGTTAATTAAGTGCCACTTTACAAGGATAGCAACACCGTGCTGAGGGCTGTGGTTCAGTGTCGGCCTCCATGTCCATATGCAACCCTCCCAAAGTTAATTTCCTAATTGGATAAGCAGATGAGAGCACAGCCAGAACACAGGAGGCTGCTGGCATGCACTTGGCCATACCTCAGCATGTTCGCATTATTCCATGTGCAAAAGCACAGATGTAGGCTGCTTTAAAAAATGAACACAGGCTTATTTCACCCCCAAGGAATGTAAAGTTCCTTTTCAACATTAACATTCGGTAAATGCAGCAGTTTAATCTGTGCATTTCTTTAGCACAGGGGAAGAAGCCCTCTCTGTTCACCCTTTTCTGGCCAGCTTCACTTCAGCACTCCTCCATCACTGCTCTCTTTTACAACAATTTGCAAATAGCTGTAAGTCTCCCTGATCTTATACATCAAGTTGGACAGGGCTTGGAGCACTCTGGGATGGTGGAAGGGGTTCCTGCCCATGGCAGAGGACTGGAACTGGATGGTCTTTAGGGTGCCTTCCAACCCAACCATTCTGTGATTCTACGACCTGTTGAAAGACCACAAAATAAAATTTAACAGAAGAGCTCTGGATGAGTCAGCCATGCCCTTCTGTTCTCTGTCCTACCAGTATTTAGCTTGAAGTTCAGACTTTGGTACTATTTTTCCACACTGCCAGGTAGATGCCACATCGTTCCTGTCACATTGGCTTCCAGGCAGCCAAGCACTTCTTGGAGTCAGCAGCTGCTGTGAATCCACCCCTATCCACCAGTACCCCAGAGAGGGAGGTTCCAGCCTTCACACTGCTTGGAGGCTTTCATCCAAGAGCCAGACCTCTGCTGGACACAGAGGCTGGAAGTGGCTGCCTGGGAGGTTCCTCAGGTGCCCAGTGGGCAGCACAAGTTGCCTGCTCACACCTTTTCCAGATGCTCAGACAGGGCAGGTCCAGGGGATGGCTGTACCCAGGGTTGACTGAGAGCTCTCTCCCACCTGCAATCCCTATTTTCCAATGGCAGCACCATTTTCTGACCCATCCCACTGACAGGGTCTCACAGTAGCTTTGGACACTGGAAACAAACACAGCTTTCCTCAAGCCATGTCATTCACCCTCCAGCCACTGGGATGTTCAAAGCTTGGAGCACCTTTGCTGTCTCTGGCTCCTACAAATGCCCAATTTCTCAGATTCCCCGTAGTCATCAATGGGTTCCTGCATTAACCCCAGAGGAATGGGGTGAGCTAATGGGATGACTTTGCCCAGTACTTCCCAGGAAGCAGCATGTGGTTCCTGAAAATTCAGCATGGTTCCATGCTGAGTGCTGCCTTCTGAGTCTCTGCTCCCTTCATCCCCTCACCTGGTCACACAGCACAGAAACCCTCTCTTTGTAAACACAAACTGAAAAGTTCATTTGTGCAAATCTCCATAAAGTTGGAAATAAGCTGGATCACAATTTGTACTCATGTAAATGTCAGCACATAAAAAAACGGGCTTGGATCAAAAAGACAAGTTGTAGTTAACACCCAGAGTAAAATATACACATTCCTTTCTGACCTTCATTAGCTTTCTCTGGACATCTGCTGGACAAGAGAATCCATCCATAAAAGAGACTGCAGAAATTAAATATCCCCTGAGCTCCCAGATCAGTGCCTACACATACCAAGCCCTCCATTCCAAAGGGCACCCTCAGACCTCTGTGTGTGGGAGCCATCAATTAGATCAGCAAAGAGCAACCCCACACAACCTGTGCAATGAGTTCAAGAGCAATAATCAACTTTTAGAAAGAGCAAAACAAATGTACAGATTGGGCCACATTTGGGACAGCTCTTCTTGCTCAGAGAGGAGTGAGAGGGAGCCTGGTGTTATTTCCAGAACAGCATGGCAGAGAAGAATCATTCAGACAGAAGGATTATATCAAATCCCTCCTTTCCCAGAGCCAAAGCAGTGATGTTTACCTTGTTTTTATGGCCAACCTTTACAGAGATAAATAAATATACACACATAAAACATGAGGGCTGCTGTACCACCGAGAGCTGTTATTTCCAATATGCTTTACACTACATGACTCAAAAACCAAACCCACAGCAATGCTATGATCAGATTGGTGATTGCTCATTTTATCTGTACAGAATGGAGCTTTTGAAGACATTCAGGTTTTTAAAGATGGCTTCAACTCCCACTGAAATCCATCCAAGTCCTATAATGCAGGAGAAATCCATAGCTGGCTGCACACAGAGTGGGTTGTAGCTTCTCTCTTTGGCCAAACGCTTCCCAGTGCTCTGTGAGGTGCAGGTTCTAAACTTGCAGCCCTATATATAATATTTTTGTCTTAGGATGAAATATTTAGCTGGGTGTGTGTGTTGTGTCCCCATCTGTCAGAGCTGGGGCAGTTCTCTGCTGTTCTTGGGGCAGTTTTCTTGATCTCTCCCCCAGCCAATCCTCCCTGCAGGAGATCTCTGCTGTCCATGGCCACTGAGTGTCCCTGCAGGGCTGATCCAATTCCAGCATCCCATGGGGAGATGCTGCGCCCAGGGCAGGAGCCAAGCATTCCTACCTGGATCCAATGTGAGCCTGGCACAGCACAGCAGCCTTTGCCCAGTGCATTGCCAGAGGAGCAGCTTCTGCTGCCCTGCATGGCCAGAGGGAGCCCAGGCCCATCTGCAGCAGCCCTGGAGCTGCAGAGGAAAACTCCCCCCTTGTGCAGGATCCCTGCTCCAGCAGAGCCACAGCTGGCACTGCAGGAGGGCTGAGCCCCCATGGGATGGGGCTGTGCCACCCCCTGACACACAGGGTCAGGTTGTGTTCTGACTCTGGCAGTGGTTTTTTTTGTTGTTTGTACTATTACATTTCTATTTTTAGTTTCCCTAATAAAGAACTGTTATTCCTACTCCCACATGTTTGCCTTAGGGCCGCTTAATTTCACAATTATAATAATTCAGAGGGAGGGGGTTTACATTTTCCATTTCAAAGGAGGCTCCTGCCTTCCTTAGCAGACACCTGTCTTTTCAAACCAAGACAACTTTATTCCATGATTTTGTAGTTGCTAAACCACAGGTCAGATTTCAAGTGAAACATGACCTTTGAGAACCAAAAGAGAATTCTCATCTCTCAGTGTGTCATTGTGCAGGGAGCTTGGCCCAGGGTTGAAGTGGGGTTTGAGAGGCACCAGCACAAAACTGCCCACACAAAAATCAAAGAGAAGTGGTGAGCTCCTATTTGCACACTTCCAGCAGGCAGGAGATTTTAGGTGTTCCTCAAGAGCCCAGGATGAACACTTATCCAGGCACAGAAAATTCCTGTCGGGAAAGCCACTCCAGCGGCTCCTGATCCTCAGTCCCAGGGGCTGTCCCAGTGCCCCTGACTGTTCCCTTTCAGTGCTGCTGGGTGGGGATGCCCCCCCCACATCTCGCTGTAAACCCCAGCCCTGCTGAAGCACAGCCCAGAGCCACCCCTCAGAGCAATGAGCTTCTCTCCAAACCACACGTACCAAATATACACTTGACCCAAAGTTACATAAGCACCATGCCAGAGCTATTTTTTAGGCAGACTGATCAGCGCTGCTATAAATCACCCCAGGATGCAGAAGCCAGACAAGATGTCACATTTATGTGCTCAGCTTTCTGCCTGCCCTGAGAAAACGTTTGTGATATGCCAACATATCTATTCCCTCTCTGCCTCCCCTGGTGTGTAGGTGCATGACTGCTGCTCAGCACTGAGCAGGCTCCAGACAGCGCTGCCCGTGCCCACAGCAGCCTGGGGACAGCACTGAGCTGTCCCTGCCCCTGCAGCTCCTCTCACCGGCCCAAGGCACCACAGGGCAGGGCAGAGTGGGGAGCCCCAGGTTAACCCCCAGAGAAGGGCAGTAAGGGATCACCCCAGCTCACCCTATGTCTGCAGGGATGGCAGACTGCTGCATGATCACTTGTCCTATCCTAGTTCAATGTCCTGGAATAAGAGCTCTTATCTTGAGCTGCAGTTACTGCCCAAAACCTGCCTAAGTCCTCCTGGAAACTTCTGCCCTAGCAGGATCCAGGAGCAGGCAATTTCACATTTTGATTGCAAATAACATTCAACTTCCTACCTTATTCCTCATTATTCTAACACTTCTCCTTTGTTTATCACTCACCAGTGCCGCTTCAGCATCTCACAGTGCCAGGCACGGGCAGGACAGGTTTCTCGTGCAAGTGTATCCAGGAGGAATGTCAGTAACACTTTCCTCCTCAGCTGAGTGCTCCAGTGCTGTCCCCAAAGCCACTGCCCGAGCCAAGTGCTCCGGGAAAGCCACGCTGCATCCCTGCACCTGCCTCTCCTCCTGGGTGCACAGTGACACCAGCCAGAGCTCAGGCTCAGCACCGACACACAGCACACACCAGCTCCTGCTTCAGCACAGCACAGAATGGGGCACGAGCTCCACATTCCAAACTCGGAGAGGGAATCACACCGACACTGCCAGAAACACCAACTCTGCTCATTCCAACACACAGAAACTTGCAGGGATTAAAGCTACAAAGATTGGAAGCAATAAGCAAGACCCTTGATTGAAATTACACCCCCAGTTGTGAATCTGTGGGGAACAACTTTAAAAAAATCAGCTTCCACAGTGAGTGTTTTAATTAGATATCTCACCTAGATTTCTTACATCTTTACAATGTGTTTATCCTGCACAGCATCTTTAAAACTCCCTTTCTACATCTCTGAACTACTGAACCTGGTGAGATTTTAATAGAAATCCCTTTTCTGTGCTATAAAGGGAAGCATTACTTGAGATTTTAATTAGCAGTTGTCAGTGCTGAGCCATAGGAAATACTGGAGAGTTTGCTTAACTTCTTAGGGAAAGTGTCTTTTGCTTTCTGACCTTCTGCACTCAAATGATGCAACACACTTGAGCCATTTGAAAACTCCTTTTCCGAGCCCAGCTCTGCGGGAGTAAAAGCCATTCCCTCGATCAATACACCCTGCGCTGCTCCAACCCGTGCTCACCCGCCGCACACCCGGCTCGTTTGATGCAGAAATCGTGCTGCTGTCATTTACTGACCGCCGCTATAAATCTGAAAGGCAGCTTTCTGTTATTACCATTTCCTTCCATCCTGTGCAAGGTACCCCGAGCTTTAGGCACACACGAAACTTAGAAATCAGATGCTAAATCGATTCAGTCTGTTGACACTCCGTTTGCACAACAACAGAGGGGAGAGCAGGGGTCCGTCATGCAAACTTCAGGCAAGGCGGGCACCTGCTCCGAGCCTCCATTCACCATCACCGACCCTACCCCGAAGGCATTAAAGAGCAGAAGAACTGTTCCTACCATTCAGCTGCCTGTAAACGATGTCTTCTAGGAGCGAGAGCCTCTTCAGCACTGCATCCTGGATGGAGCTGATGCCGTGGGCTGTCAAGTTGGCCACTTCTGCCCTGGGATGGATGTCATGGTAGGAGTCGCCGCTCTTAGTCGTGATGGGTCTGCACTTGGCCAGGAAGAGGACGAAGCCAGCCACGGCGATCAGGTTTAACACCAGCAGGACTTTGACTCTCCTCAAAGAAGCCATCAAACTTCCCGAGGGGCCCCGCCAGCCGCCGCGCTGCCGGCAGGGCTATGGGAGCGGGCCGGCGGCCGCCCGCCGCTGCGCGCACATCGCGGGGAGCGCGCCCCGGCCGCCTGGGCTGGGCTGGCCGCACGACGGCGGCGGCGCGCGGAGCGGGAGGGCTGGCGAGCAGCGGCACCGCTCGCCCAGGCGCGGCGAGCCCGCTCGGGACTATGACCCCGCAGAGGAGGCGCGGCCGGGGCCGCCCGCCCCGCTCCGCCCGCCGCGCTGCCGCCGCCGCCGCCGCAACTTCATGCCCCGCGCAGGGCGGCCGCGCCGGGGCTGCGGAGCCGCCGCGGGGCCGAGGAGCCCTGCGGCAGCGCCGGCATCAGCGCCGGCATCAACGCCCGGCCCCCGCCCGCCTCCCGCCTCCGCCGGCCCGCGGGGGGAGCGGGGCCGCTGCTGCGCGGCGCGGGCCGAGCCGGCGCCCCCTGCGCGGGCGGAGCGGGGCCGGGGGCGGGCGGGGGCGCGGGGCGCCCGCCCCTCACGGCGCCCGGGGAGGGGGCGGCACGGCGGCCGCGGCGGAGCCCCCGCCCCGCGCAGGGCCGGCGGCTGCGGCAGAGCCCCCGCGCAGCGCCCGCGCCTGCGGAGAGCGGCCCGGCCCCGCCACAGCCCGGCATGGCGGCCCGAGCGCGGCGCAGGGCCCGGGGGCTGCGGAGGGGCCGAGCGGGCAGCGCGGCCCCGAATCGGCCCCCGGCCCTGAGGGATGGGGAGCGCCGCGGCCGGGCGGGGATGGGGAGCGCGGAGTGCCGGGGCGCCCGGGCCGTGAGGGGGATGCGGGTGCGGGCTGCCATGGCCGTGAGGGGATGAGGAGCGCTGGGTGTCGGGGCCGTGAGGGGATGAGGAGTTCTGGGAACCGGGGCCGTGAGGAGATGAAGAGCACTGGGTGCCGGCCCTGTGCGGGGTGAGGAGCACTGGATGCCGGGATCTGAGGGGATGAGGAGCGCTCGGTGCCGGTGCTGTGAGGAGATGGAGAGCGCTCGGTGCCGGTGCTGTGAGGAGATGGAGAGCGCTGGGTGCCGGCCCTGTGCGGGATGGGGAGCCCTCGGTGCCGGCCCTGTGCGGGGATGAGCAGCAATGGGTGCCGGCCCTGTGCGGGATAAGGAGCCCTCGGTGCCGGCCCTGTGCGGGATGGGGAGCGCGGGGCTGGAGCGGGCGGAGATGGGGCCGGTCGCGGTAGCGCGCTCGGGCCGCTCGGTGTCACAGAAAGTTTGAGCCCCCGGGGCGGTGCGTGGCCCTCTCCTGGACTCTGTTCCCCACTTTCCCAGATGGAAGCTTTGTCGTCTCCCTCGGAGCGCTGGCTTTCCCTGGCCGGCACGGAATGACAAAGGAAGCATCCTGCTTCCTCAGGCTCCTCCAGTGCCGGAGCGAGGGAATGACTTCAGAGCTGCCACGGCTGTCGCTAGCAAGGATCACCTGCACCTCAAACCCTGACATGAAGTAAAGTGCTAAATATCATAAACTACAGTTCACATCCAATGTTTTAATGCCAGAATGCTGAATCTTCTCATAGGGCACAGCCACTACTGAACAACCCCAGTAACCCTGTTTTCCGAGCTTTATCCATATGCCACAGTTAAGCCTGCTTTTCAGAAAGATGGCACCAACAAGCATTAGAAATTCAAACAACCTTGAGCCGTTGTATCCTACAAGGCAACTTTTCAAAAGGTAAGAATAACCCCTCTCCTCTTCAAGCCATAATTAAAAAAGAAAAAAAAAAACACCAACAAAAGATCAATGCCGTGGAAACAAACCTAAAATTGGCTTGGAGGATTTGGAGTTTTAATTCAGTCCTAGCTGCACATGAAGTCTTTTATGGCTTGTATGTTCAGACCCAGGATCCTGCTATAAACCTGGAGCAGAGACAGGCACATAACTCATAGTCAGACCTAAAATACTGTGGTCAGTCCATCATCCACACTCAGGTTCATTATAAGAGGGTGAAAATGTGAATGATTTGTGTGGGATAGAGCTAGAAATACCTCACAAATTGCTGAAAACCAGCTTTTGGCAGCCACTGAGGGGAAGCTGGTTTGGGGGTTCTATAGGGGTGTTTTGGTACACAGTAAACAGAAGGTTTGTTTCCAAAGCTGACAACTGAGATTTTTCTTCTCTATAAATAAAAACACTTTTTATTAAACAAATAAACAAACACCACCCCAACTTGGCAGAGTAGTTTACCAAAAAGGGAAACCACATGGCTTTAACTGTCAGAAGCAGAAATATTTGTGCAAACAGAAAAATACCTGCTGCTTATTCTGAAGCAGTCTGGGATAAAGAACCATTCCTGTTGTCCTCATTACCACTGCTCCCACTGAAGTCAGGCTGGTGTATTACACAGAAGCAGCAAGATCTATTTTAATTATAAACCAGTTTGGAAAAAGCTGGATTTAAAGGCTTTTGGCACATGGCTGTTACAGATGATCCCAATGGGAAAAAAATAATCTTAGGATCTTAAAAAAGAGAATGAAAGAATTTGAAGCAGCTCCTTGCTGAAGGAGAAGTCGAGCATTTTTGCCACCACTTCCCCTAAGAAAGGAGCAGAATTAAATCCCCAAAAAACAGGAGGGAGGGAGAAAGCCACAAGTCCCCTTAGGGTGACAGATGGCTACAGGGCACCTGGCACCCCTGAGCGTGTGGTCCTGGGGAGGACAGCACAGCAGGAGAAAATAAAGATGGCCAAAAAATGCAAGGAAAAAAGCTCTGTGTGGGAAATAACATGAGAGCTAAAAAGTCAGAATACACATGCGGCAAGAGCCCCCCTGCCCTGTCTGGGAAGATGAACTTGTAAAAGCTCCTTGGGTTTCTGTTGCTGCTGCTGTTCTTTTATTCTGGGGAGAGGAAAGCAGCAGACTTTGAAGCTGTGCTGACAATGATCCCGTCACCTGGGACTGTCCTCAGCCCAGCTGCAGCTCCTCCAGGACAGCTGGCTCTGCTGCTGACCTCAGGGACAGCTGGGCAGTGCTTCCCTCTGCAGACCTGCTAAGGGACCCAGCCTGAGGAAAAGCTGATCCCCCTTTCTGCACTGGTTTGCAGCAGCCCATGTTCCACAGGCCCCTTCTGCCGTGCTGCTCTCAGCAGCAGCAACTTTCTCTTCATTTCTTTCACTTGGGGGAAAGAGTTCTTTCAGTTTTGTTCAATTGTACTCCAGTCCCTTCTGGCCTGAGGAGACCAAGCAAACCCCAGAGTGTTCTGTTCACACCAAGCATCACGTTCCCTTCAGTGTGTCCTGAGAACCACCCTCAGCATGTTCTGAACGAGGCTCGGCTCTCTGGGACTGCCAAGGAGCCAAGTGCCACCTGTGTCACCAGAGCTGCAGAATTACCCGCAAACACATCCCTCTGTACCTCCCCTGCAGTGACAAGGGAGAGCAGAATGCTTCAGACAGCAGCAAAACATCAAAGAGTTCACTGAATCAGAGAATCACAGAATCCTCAAGGTTGGGAAAGACCTCCAAGATCATACTTCACCAAGCCAGCCCCAGCACCCTGTTCAGCACTAACCCCTGTCCCCAGGGGCCTCAGCCACATGTTTTTGGAACACTTCCAGGGCTGGTGACTCCACCCTGCTGTGGGCAGCCTGTGCTGGGCCCTGACTGCCCTCTCAGTGAGGAAATTTAACTTTCCCTGGCACGACCTGGGGCTCTTTCCTGTCACCCTGCCCTGAAGATGGACACCCTCAGGACATGGCTGTAGGAGACCAGGAAAAGTCATGCTTTGTGGCATTCCAAGGCCTGAGAGCAGCTTCCCCACCTGCATTTCCTTTGAGCTTTGCACCCCCAGAACACTAAATTTAAACAGCAAATACAAAATGGTTGCTTGAAAAGGTCTGTCAAGACTCCACTCTCCAAATCAGGGTTCAACCAAGTACCAACCTTGTATCAACTATCAGTCTCCACTGGAGAGTT
Organism: Molothrus aeneus; assembly: GCF_037042795.1. Classification (NCBI taxonomy): domain Eukaryota; kingdom Metazoa; phylum Chordata; class Aves; order Passeriformes; family Icteridae; genus Molothrus; species Molothrus aeneus. The sequence continues at coordinate 1,374,993 of NC_089665.1, forward strand.
TGAAGGTTTTTTCCTTCAATTTTTTATCTTTTTTTTTTCGCTTTCATTACATTCCTACCAAGAAAAAAATTGCTTGAAACATTGTTACTAAATAGAGAAGAAGAACTAAAGTATATGTATCAGTATCGGGCAGAGGAGATCAGTTTGCATGTCTAATAGAAAAATTCTATTTTTGCCCATTCCAGTGGAGTTCTGTGAACAGCACACACACACACACTTTTCAAGTGCTAGCCAAAATAATTACTTCTCTCCTTCTGTGGGGGGAAAAAATCCACTAAATCATGAATATTCAATGGATTGGTTAATGACATAGTAATGCTTTAGCTGAAATCTTTGCTCCTTAAAATACAGCCAACACGAGCTGCCAGTTAGAAGAAGAATTAAAAATACAAAAATAACTTGATCTGCAGAAGCTATCACCCCCCAATTGCTTCAGGAGAGTGTGATGGTAGCATGATACCATGACAGATCTGGGGCAGACTGTCTTCACAATCTGGGAGATGTAAAACAGGCAGGAAAAAATAGTTTCTGTTACTCACTGGAGCTTCTGCCAGTGCTAGGGGTTCTCCAGGGCAAAGGTGCCTTCCCCAGCACCAGCTGGGTGCCCACCCAGATGATCCCAGGGTGCATCCACTCACATTTCCAGCCTTGCACCACCAGCTCAAAGGAAGGGGGGGTAAAAAAAGTTTGGGTCTATTAGCTAAATTTCTTTGAATTGCTTAAATGAGTCTTTCCATAACCAAATCCCTGTATGGAAACAGTGATCTGAAAAACAAAACAAAACAAAACAAAATGAAACAAAACAAAACACCAAAAAAACCCCACAACACCACAAACAAAAAAACTCCAAACAGCCAAACAAAAACCTGCAGAAAAGGTTCAATTTAAAGCCAATTTTATTTCCTCAAAGCCTGAGAGTTCTGGCTGGAGTGCTCTGAGTGCAACTGGGTTATTTCTTTGCTTTCAGGTGGTGCTTGGGAGTTGCATCTTCCCTTTTTTCTCTCAGACTCTCAAGAATTCCTGATTATTCAGCCTCAATGTTGTTGATTTGCCACCAAAACCACCTCTGAGAAAGCCACATGTTCATCAGGTAGATGAATTTAAGCCTCTGTGTTGCCCATGAATTCTTTGGTTTTTCCTACTGGAGTTTTCTCCATGTGGAATCTGCTCCCTGCAAGGGTCACCAACATTACTGTGAGGCCTGGGCTGGTGAAAGGAGTAAAACTTGTATAGAAAGATGTTTTATTATTTTCAGAAGCCAATATTCTGAAGCTGATGGCTCACTCTGCTCTCTCTCAGCCATTTTTGACATACTTCAGGCACATATTTAACATCAAGGAGTGAACCCCTTATCCCCAGCCTTAACTTTTTTCTCCATTATGGGAACAGCTAATGCACAAAAGTAACTTTCCTCAGTGTTATCTTCAAAGTTGGGAACATATTTAGTTGCACATTACAATAACTCCATTCATATTTCATGAATTTTTAAGTTCAGCCTGTGAGCATGGACAGCTCATCACTGATACATCAGGGAAATGCTGTGAAAAAACAAGCAACTTATTGTGCTTTTAGCATATGAGATTGCTGCATGGTTCCCTCAAGGATATTAAAAAGATCTCTGCTATGGTTATCAATAAATATCTTTCAGGATCAGCATTTATAAAGCCTCTAGAATGGCTTCAGCTCTTGACTTCAGAAATTAAGGAACTTATTCACAAAAAGAAAAATCAGAGCTTAAAGTCAACTACTCTTCAGTTTTGCTGCTTTGAACTTCAATATTCATCATGATGACCAGAACTTAATTCTTAAATCATTTTATTATTAGAGCTGGTTTGAAAAGCTTCATCTTATTTCTTGACAAACAGGGGGAAAGGGAGAAGAGCAAGAGGAGCAAATTCATTAAAATTTCGATAAATCATTGAAAAATCAGAAAATCCATTTTAAATATTGACTCCTTGTGTCATTAGAAAATAAATTCTCACTTATTTCTTTTTTATTATAGAAGGTACTTACATGGCCCAAGTTATTTCAGCACCTAATCATCACCTTATAGTCCTTGAGCCAGGGAATGCCCTTTGCTGGTTTGTTACACCAGCAAACACAAAGATACCTGAAGACCTTTGAAAAAACCACAGAATCATGGAATTGTTTGGGTTGCAAAGGACCTTAAAGGCCAACCAGTGCCACCCCTGCCATGGCAGGGACACCTCCCACTGTCCCAGGCTGCTCCCAATGCCCAGCCTGGCCTTGGCACTGCCAGGGATCCAGGGGCAGCCCCAGCTGCTCTGGGCACCCTGTGCCAGGGCCTGCCCACCCTGCCAGGGAACAATTCCTCATTCCCAACATCCCATCCATCCCTGGCAGTGGGAGCCATTCCCTGGGGTTTAAATTCCCAAGGAAACCAAGAGATGACACAAAGGACCTGGCCAGGACCGAAGCCTTCAGGAGCCTTCAGGACAAGAGGTGAGTTTGTCACCAGACCCAGGCTGCCACCCTCAGCTGCTGCCCATGCACCAGCACTGCAGTATGGCCATGCCTGGGGGGAGCAGGGAAATGCTGAAAGATGCCAAAGTCAAACTGCACATCCCTGTTCCTATGAACATCCTGACTGCCTTTCCATGACTGTCACAAGGGCAGGTGTGACACTGCAGCCAAGACGAAGCCCAGAACCCAATATCCAGACAAAGCCCACAGGTCAGTTGGCCTGGATGGAGGAGCCTCTCAGGGCTCAGCTGCCTCCCCAGATCCTGCTCTTGCTTCCTGTAGCAATCTGGCCTCTCCCACCTCAGAGGAGAGCCCAGAAATGGAGCATCCCCTCTTGGCTGCTGCTTGAGCCTGGCTCTGACTTTCTGGATGCTACAGCTCCTGCTCAAGGGGGACAACTTCCCCCTGACTTAGACCAAGTACTCAGCTTAGGGTCAAGGCTCAAAGCCTTTTCTGAACCCTCCATGGCTCTGCCCATGCTCCTGCTCCCCCCAGCAGGACCATGCTGGGCAGGATGAGAGGCCAAAGTCACAGAGATTTCACTGAAGGTACAAATCCAAGGCTTGGCCATGGTGCTGCCATAGATGCCAATGGAAAACTGACCCTCATCTTTTATTCTTTATCCATGAGAGCCCTCCCTGTGTCAGTCTCAAAATACAGACAGTGTTGTATAAAAGAAAGCAAATTTAAAAAATAACCTGTGACTTTTACAAGGCACTGTGCACAAATCCCTGCCTGTTTATGTCTTTTCATGTAATTCTTTTTTTGTAGTACTGAGATGTCTCTTGCACTGTGCTTAAACTGTGTCCCAGGCATGCTAGGGCAGTGTTTATCCTGCTGTGGTTCTGAATGGTGGGCTGACCATCTGCAAATAATACACTGCTTTAACCCAAAAAATTTAAACTTCCCAATAAAGAGGAACCACAGATGGCAACAACTGCTTGACAAATGCCGGTGTGAACTGATTAAACATCACTGATTGACATCAATAAATTCTTGCTAGACAATTTAGAATATGCTTCTCATAAAAATTTCAAGAGTTCTGCATCCCAGCAAAAACAATAATTCAAAGCAGTTCTTAATGTTTAGAAAATCAAGTAGGTCAAGGAACAGACATATATGTGTTTACACTCTGAGTTAAACAACTGAACTTCCCTCTCAGGCAGCCTTTTGTTTTATTTTGGGAATCTGTATATGAACTCTCTTCCCAGTTCCCAAAACACACCAAGTGTCTGTCCCAGTAAAACCTCACAGGTGCTGTGTATCCTTGTGGAGTTCAACGAAAGGTACAGTGGGAAAAACAAAACCAAATTGGATTTTATCTCAGATTTGCTCTTGATTCATTGGGTGTCTCCAGGCAGAATGCCCAGAGCTGAGTTTTTAGGGAAGTCATAGAGTCATAGCATGGCTTGGGTTGGAGAGAACCTCAAAGCCCATCCAGTGCCACCCCTGCCATGGCAGGGACACCTCCCACTGTCCCAGGCTGCTCCCAGCCCTGCCCAGCCTGGCCTTGGGCACTGCCAGGGATCCAGGGGCAGCCCCAGCTGCTCTGGGCACCCTGTGCCAGGGCCCTGTAAATCCTCTCTGCCCACCTTCTCTGTCAGCTCTCTCAGCCTTTCCTCAGAGAAGAGCTTCAATTTTCCATCCTTCTGATCATTTGTCCATCTTCTCAAAGATGGGTCAAATATGCAGACACTCAACTGAAGCTGCAATTCCAGAGTGGCTGAACAGCCTGAACTCCTCAGCTCAGCACTGGTACAGAAACAGTACCAGCCACAGGTGAGAGGTTGGTTTGGGAGGTGGGCTCCACAGAACTTCCAATCCCACTGGGGAAGCCTCCAAAATAAACTATTTTGAGGTAGAAATTTCCTTTTTACTACAAATATTCTCATCTGGGGAGTTATTCACAGAGAACCCAGTCTCCTCCTTTGTTTAATGTTTAGGTGGAGCTGTAGTAGGAGATGAGAGACAAAACAAAGCAGAGTTTTGGCTGGGAGGACAAACCCGGGGAGGCTGAGCCTGCTCTGCTCCCATCACCAGGCACTGGATGGCGGAGCTGCAAAGGAAAGCAGATCCCAAGGCTCAGTCCAACCTGTGACTCCCTCCATCAGATGAAAACTGGTGCCCTGAATAGGCTGTGGTTTCTCCCCCAGTATAAAAACAGGCTTCAAGCACCACTCAGTGACCAGGCCCAGCCCACCCTGTTCCAGTGACAGACGACTCCAGCCACTGCCAGGTACAAACATCTCCAGCCCCATCGAACAGCTGAGCCTTGATACCTCACAAGTACAAATTGGCTGGTTTTGTATAGCCTGAGCAGTTACTCAGCTACCCTGAAGGGATTGTTCTTAGCTTTGAAGATTGCTGCTTTCATTTCAGAAGAATGGCCAGAAAGATTTTCCATTTTCTTTCCAACAACAGCATTTGTTTTGGGGGAAGGATGTGACATCTTTAAGGAGGCAGGGAGAGAAAATGATGTGCTAGACCCTGCCTCTGAAATACTTCTCCTGGAAGGATATACATTTGCATCTAGGGCTGAAGGTGTCATGGAGTAGCTTTTAAAAGGAAAAAGCTGTGCTGAGCCCATCCAATTCTTCCTCCTCTGGTCTATCTCATCACAGCACTTGGGTGTTTCCCTTTCTCCCCATGCTAAAGAGGAATAAAGTATTATGGAGAGATTCATCCCAGTCGTACCCACAGTTTGCAATGGTGCACAAAGCAGGGGTGTCCTGAGCCCGCCCTCCCCCAGCACTGCTCTGCCTTTGCCTTGCCCTGAAGAAACCACCTAGGAGCCATGGAAGCACTCCCAAAGTCCTGCTTTTGCACTGCCTCACATCCCAGAACACAGAAGAGAATCCCAGGATGGTTTGGGCTGCAAGGGACCTCAAAGCCCATCCAGTGCCACCCCTGCCATGGCAGGGACACCTCCCACTGTCCCAGGCTGCTCCCAGCCCTGTCCAGCCTGGCCTTGGGCACTGCCAGGGATCCAGGGCAGCCCCAGCTGCTCTGGGCACCCTGTGCCAGGGCCTGACCACCCTGCCAGGGAACAATTCCTAATTCCCAATATCCAACCTAAACCCATTCTCTGTCACTTTGATCCCATTCCCCCTTGTCCTGTCCCTCCATGCCTCTGTCTGAAGTCTCTCTCCATCTTTCCTGTAAGTTCCCTTCAGGCCCTGCAAGGCCACACTGAGGTGACCCCAAAGCTTCTCCAGTCCAGGTGAGCATTCCCAGCTGTGCCAGCCTTTCCTCCCAGCAGAGCTGCTCCATCCCTCTGCTCATCCTGGAGCCTCCTCTGGGCTCCTCCAGCAGCTCCAGCTCCTGCCTGTGCTGGGCCAGGGCTGGGGCAGCTCTGCAGGTGGGGTCTCACCTGGGCACAGGGGCAGAATCCCAATCCCTGCCCTGCTGCCCACTCTGGTTTTGATTTCATCACATGAAAAACTCAGGACTGACTGACATCACTCCAATGGATGCCATTCTTCAGCACTGCTGCTCCCAAGGACGTGCTCAAGGTCTGGCAGTGACTTGGGCTCCCCCACTCTGGCTGTTCATTGTCTCAAGGCAAATACTCCTCCAGTAAAGCAGCTCTGCAGCATTCAGAAACTTTGGCTGGCTGGCTGCTCAGTCTGTCTGAGCAAAGTGATTCCTCCTGCAGTCATTCCTGCAGTCATTCCTGCAGTCATCCCTCCTCGCTCCCCAGCACTTCAAAGGCCAATGGAACATCAGAGGGACACACTGCAGTGCTTTGTTTTCCTCTCTCCTTAACTGTTTTTTTAGCATTTTAAAACACAAAGTGCTCATGAAAGGTTGTAAAATTCCTCATAAAGTTGACTGTGCCACAGGATTATGGAATACCTCTTGGAACAATGGATAAAAGCTAATCTTGGATCTGTCACCAGAAAACACTAATATATTTCAAAAAGCTATTAGCCCTTAAACCAAAAGTAACACAGAATTTGATTTTGGGCAACAGGCTATAAACCACTGAAATGGTTTGGCAGCTCTGCATTGAAAGCAGGTGGAAAAAGCTGTAAGAGCCCTGGCATTTATTTTATTCAGCTATTTAAGGCATATTTTACATAGAGTCCAAAACATGTGCATGAAAACTAACTAAGTAAGAATACTTGAAAACAACAGTGGATCAGTTGATTTACCACACATTTTCAGGAAGCAGAACAACATTTGCTATGTTATGCAAGAAGGAAGTGAAAGGCTGTAAATATTACAGATAAAAAATAATAAACTATCAATAGCCTTTACAATTTTTACAGCATCATATCTTTAAGGAGCTCTAGAGCCATCAGCTCTGACCATAACGTTCAGATGAGCAATATCCATTTGGTGGATGGAAACACTAAAGCTCAGCCATTAATCCTAAATGTCCTGGTCAGTTCTAAAGGGCTTTGAGACAGGGATGGCCAGGATGACCAAGGATGGTGGGACAGGGAGGAAATATTTGGGGAATGCAGTGGGGAAATAGAGTTTGAGATTGCCACATGGAAAGCCAAAGCCTAAATGTGTTTAACACCTTGTTCCTTACCCTGGTATTCATAATACCTGGTTTTGTCTTTTGTCTTGTCAGTGATTCACAGAACCCCAGGCTGGGCCAGGCTGGGAGGGGCCCAGAGGGTCCCTGGTGGCACCTCCCTGCTCAGGCAGGGCCATCCCAGAGCACAGGGCACAGCATTGTGTGCACAGGGCTCTGCAGGATCCCCGCTGAGGGAGACTCCAGCCCCTCCCTGGGCAGCCTGCTCAGGGCTGGGCACTGCCCAGGGCAGAAGTTGTGCCTCCTGGGCAGGGGCAGCTCTGGGCTCAGGCCCTGCCCGTGGCTCTGGTGCCACTGCTGGGCCTGGAGCCGAGCCCGGGCCCTGCTCTGCCCCTCCCTGCACACAGGGACACCCAGGGCTGAGGGCCCCTCTCAGCTGGGGCTCCTCTCCAGGCTGAGCAGCCCCAGCTCCCTCAGCCTTTCCTGGGCACAGAGATGCTCCAGGCCCTCCTCATCCTCACAGCCTGAGCTGGCCCCGCTCCAGGAGCTCCTGTCCCTGCTGTGCTGAGGATCCAGAGCTGGACACAGCACCCAGAGCTGCCCCCAGGGCTGAGAAGGCCACAAATGAGTGGGATGCTGCTCATGAAACAAAAAAGAGGATAAAGGTGAATTTTCTGGGAAAAATAAAAAGACATGACAAGATCAGGCAGATAGAAAAAGGCTTCAGATGAAGAGTGCAGGAGTTACCTTCTCACAGAGCAGAGATACTTTTGTCAAGTATTTTGAGAGAGGTGATCTTTAAGCTCTTCAAAGCCTCAAAGAAAGGGAAAACATGAGCAGCACTAAGGTGAGGAGTTTCAGGCATGTGGCTGAGTGCTGGAGCTGGAAATGGTTGAAGAATCCCAGCAGCACAGCCAGGACTGTGCACCAGCAGTGAGGCCATTCCAGTGTGTGTCTATCTGGGGCCTGGACTGTGGATTTGCATTTTATGCAGAAAGATTAATTCTCAGCAGAAAGGTATTTTTGGTATTTCTCTGGGAAAAAACCTACAGGATAAAAGACTTAATTTTTTTCCTTTAAAAGATACACTCATCTCAGAGCCTCTTAAGGAAGGGAGGTATCAGAATAATTAACCAGAGCATTGCTGCTCTTGTGTTCCTGCTTTGGCAAAAGCTGAGGCACACAATAAATTATCAGCACAGTGGTGCCTCTGATCAGCACACATTTAGGTCTGAGAGAAGGGAATGGAGCTGGGAAGGGCCTGGAGCCCCAGGAGCAGCTGAGGGAGCTGGGCAGGGGCTCAGCCTGGAGCAAAGGAGGCTCAGGGGGCCCTTGTGGCTCTGCACAGCTCCTGCCAGGAGGGGACAGCCGGGGGGGTCGGGCTGTGCTCCAGGGAACAGGGACAGGAGCAGAGGGAACGGCCCCAGGCTGGGCCAGGGGAGCCTCAGCGGGGACATCAGCAGGAATTTCCCCATGGAAAGGGGGCTCAGGCACTGCCAGGGGCTGCCCAGGGAGGTTTGCAGTGCCCATCCCTGGAGGTGCCCAAGGAAGGGCTGGAGGTGGCACTCAGAGCTCTGGGCTGGGTCACTCACAGGTTGGACTTGCTGATCCTGGAGTTTTTTCTCCATCCTTAATGATTCTGGAATTCTGATTCACATGAGGCTTTGGTGTTTTCTTTCCATCAATTAGACAGACATATCTATGAGAAAGCAGTGAATTCTACAATTTTGTCAAACCCAGGCTGCAGTAATAAGGAAATTATGCCTCCAGGATCCTTTCATTCACCAGACTGAAAGCAGCACAGAGCTGACTCATTCCATGGGGCTGCCACCAGCAGTCTAAAAATTTCCTACAGGAAGTTCTTGACATACAGAGGAGACAGTTCTTGGGGGGGGGGGGGGAGGAAAAAAATAGGTTATTATGACCAACAGAGGTGATAGGAAATGAAGAGGCACAAAACCCCCTGATGTGAGAGGCTGAACACATCCCACCAGCAGCTTTCCAAACTTTGCTCTCCCTGGGAAACGTTCCCCCATTTCCAGAAATCACCCTGAACAGTCACAGGGTCTGGTGATGCTGTTCACAACCCTCCAGGGCAAATCCCAGCAGCTCCAGCAGCACAGCTCACAAAGGGTGTCTGTTTTACCTGCTCAGTGCCCTGGTGCTCAGACACAGGACAGCACCAAGGATTCTTTGTCATAATTCATAATTCTGGCCATCTCCACCTCTGACACTGCATCCTCTGGAGAGGGGAAGGGTGGGTGAAGGCAGGAGAAGGCCCCTGGCGAGCGAGGTGAACATGGCACAGCTCTGAGCACTCACACTCACCTGACTAGGGGAAGAAGTCTCCTTTCCAACTGAACATTTGGCATTTTGCACAGGGAAATTCCACAGATGGATTCTTTTTTTCCTGTACCTAAACCTAAACTGAAGTAAAAACTGAGTAGGTCACTTTGAAATGATATATATGCCTATACATTATATTAAAAAGCCAAAGAGAAAAGCCCTGAGCTCAGTTTAGCCACTAAGCTGCCTGTGGTGGTTCATTGTGGATGGAGGAGGAATCAGGGCTGGGCTCACAAGGAGCCCCTCACTGGGCTCAGGACTGCACCCAGCACAGAGATCTCACTGCCCAGGACTGGCAGCCACTCAGGGCCCACACAGAAACCATTCTGACTGGAACAGTCTGCAGTCTGACTGGAGCACCTCTTGAGATAATTGGCATTAAGGACTTCAAGCCTGAAGTTTCCCAGTTACAGCTACCAGCTGAAATCACAATATTCTGAGAGAAAAGGGACCCCCAGGGATCACCCAGTCCAGGCCTGGCCCTGCACAGACACCCCAACAATCCCAGCCTGGGCATCCCTGGAGCTCCTGGAGCTCTGGCAGCCTCGGGGCTGTGCCCATTCCCTGGGCAGCCTGGGCAGTGCCCTGGACAGCCCTGGGGAAGTCAGTGATGCTGCTCATTTAGAGAAAATGTGCCCCACCAGGAAATGCTGGAAGAACTGAGATCTCAAAACTTGGGTTTTGGAATAAAGCTTTGGACCAGGGTTGAGGCAAGTTACTCAGATGGAGCAATTCAGTGAATAAAACATCATTAACTGGATTTAATTCTCACATTCATGTCTTAACATTTTCTTTCTTTAGTGTGGAGAATCTCCGTAGTGCACTGGGAACCTGGAGGCACATTAGAGCCTGTTACCCATCCTTGTGCAAATGGCCAGGGCAACACCTACCTCTGACTCAAACCCATTTAAGCCCCATATTTTTAATTTCACTACAGTGGCTCCCTGAGCTGGATCACAGCAGTGACCAGTACAAACCTGTGAGCTGCCTTGCTGTTTATTCAGTTCCATCTTGGCTTAGGAGACCATTTATGATAAACAACTACAAGGTCTCAATATTAATTTGGACTAAAAGTCTACCAGGGAACAAAATAAATTTTGACAGATACAAGCAATGACCCAAAAAGGGTTAATTGTAATTACTTTAATGTTTAATAAATGGTTATTCAAATCCTACAATAATAACCTGATAGTCCTCCTTATAAAAATGACAATTCTCTACCTCATAATAACTAATTATATTTAAGCTATTCATGGCCATAATTTATCAATTATCCAGCTACTAGATTTCAAATTAAAACATACTCCTAATGCAAAACAGCTTTCTGGAAAAATTCTGAGTGAGCAATCAAATGGCCACTCATGGGAAGCACAGAGTCTCTGTACATGGAATGGGGGTCTCAGGGGCATCTGCAAATCACTGCAGAATGGGTGAAACATTTCTGTATATTTGATTCTGCTGCCACTGCCTGAATCTCTCCTTTTTGATGCAGGGATGCTGGAAAGGATCTGCCTTGCTCTGCCTTGGGTGGGATAATGAAGGGTCTTTGAGCAGCATTAGCAGGAGGAAGGTTTACTGGCAAAGCTTCCAGCTTCTCTTGTAGGTGTAGCTTTAATCACTGGGGACTGTGCTCAGGCTGTTGATGTGGTATTTCTGAAGAAAAAGAGCTTTTGCTGCTCCTTTAAAGAGCTGCCAGGGCTTGCAAGATGATTATATCATATATATATTTATGTGTGTATATATAAGTATTCTGCTTAGAAAGAACATCTAGGTCATGTTTTCCATACTGATCTCCCTTCAATCTGCATCATCAAGGGCACTTTCAGAGAAGCAAGAGCCTTCTGAGGGATCTCTGCGGCTGCTGCTGATTCCCCAGGCTGAAGTTTAACCCTCACTTGTGTTTTGGGTTTGACTGGGGGATGGAGAGGCTGCAGGGATGGGGCTGGGAGAGGCTGCAGGTGTCTGATGGAGCCAATTCCAGCTGCCTCCAGGACAGACCCAGACAAGGCCCAGCCCAGCAGGGACTGTGGTAGCACCTCTGGGGCAAGTGAGGTAAGAATGGAGGGAAAAAAAACCCAAACTGCCCCACTGCAGCTGGAGAAGGGAGGAGTGAGAATGTCTGAGAAAATGAACTCTGCAGACACCAAGGGCAGGACTGAAGAGGGGGCTGGAGCTGCTCCAGATGCTGGAGCTGAGGTTCCTCAAAGATGCCAGGGGGCAGCACCTGGAGAGAATCTGAGGGCATAGGGAGCAGAGATCCCCCTGCAGGGCCAGGAGAGCCCAGGGCACAGCAGGGGGGGCTGGAGAGGCTCTGACCCCATGGGAGCCCCTGCTGGAGCAGGGTCCTGGCAGGGCCTGGGGATCCATGGAGAGAGGAGCCCACCTGGAACAGGTTTGCTGCAAGGACCCGGGACCCCATGGGAAATGGGATCCACACTGGGGCAGCTCCTGAGGGACTGAGCCCATGGGAAATGGGATCCACACTGGGGCAGCTCCTGAGGGACTGAGCCCATGGGAAATGGGATCCACACCGGGGCAGCTCCTGAGGGACTGAGCCCATGGGAAATGGGATCCACACTGGGGCAGCTCCTGGAGAACTCTCCCCTGGGAGGGGCCCCAGGCTGGAGCAGGGGCAGAGGATGAGGAGTCCAAGGCCTCTGGAGGAAGGAGCAGGGGGGACAATGTGTGATGGAGTGACCACAGCCCCATTCCCATCCCCCTGAGGTACTGAGGGAAGAGGGAGAACAAATCAGGAGTGAAGATGAGCCTGGGAAGAAAGGAGGGGTTTGGAGAAGGTGTTTTAAGATTTGGGTTTCTTTCTCAGTTTCCTCCTCTGATGTGATGTGTTGGATAAATGGAACTGATTTCCCCCAGCTGGGTCTGTTTGCCCATGGCAGCAGCTGGTGAGGGACCCCTCCCTGCCCTTATCCCAGGCAGAGCCTTTCCCTGTGTCCTGTGTGCCCTGCCCAGCTGAGCAGGGCAGTGACAGAGGGGCTTGGTGGGCCCAGGGTCACCCCACCACAGCAGAGAGATCTTTTTTCACTTCCCCAGAACTAAACAACAGCATCAGCTTACCCAGGGGAAGAGCTGAATTTCATGGGAAGGCAAGAACAGCCCTGAAAGACAAACAAACAAAATATTTCATAAGGTGCCATTAATAAATGACAGATCAAAGAGATATTTTTCCATATGTTTCCCATATGGACCCTCATGAAAACCTTACTGGGCTGTGCAGTTTCTGAGAACAGGGAATGTTCAGAGGGAGTGCTGGAGGCTGGGGATGTACCATCCCTCACTTCAGTACAACCATGGCTATAAAACCCAGCACTTTTATGGTGCATTAGATATAAGATACCCATGAACACAGCAAAAGCCATCACCCTCCAACCAGGATCTGCAGTTTGGTTATGGACTATCATTTGACATCTTTATTTACAACTCCAAGCTAGTGCTTTACCTGCTAAAGCCTATTTATATCCCTGGAACAGATCTCCAAGTAGCTGTTAACGTGTATCTGAGCAGAATAGCAAAGCCTGGTCCTGTCTGTGTGCTAAGGCAGCATTCCTGGTGGATCAGTTGTAACTAAGGTGCTCTAGAGCAGCAGCAGGCTCAGCCCTGCCCCACAGGCTCAGGGATCACCATTCCAGCCCCAGCTCGTGCTTTGGGGCTGCACTTTGTGCTCCTGAGGATGCAGCAGGCTCACCTGCAGCACGAGGGACAGGGACCTTCCTGCCCAGAGCTCACCCTGCTCTGAGCTCTCCTGCCAAACACACCCTGATGTTCACACCATCATCCAGCCTTGCCAGAGCCTCTGTGTTCTCTGGACACCACAAATTAAAGGATTAACATCCAGATCTAAGGGATAACCTGGAAATAACAGAAAGGATTAAATCTGGATGAGTGGCTTTTCCCCACCACAGCCTCCTTGTAAAGCTCTGGTGGACTCTGCTGGAGGTCAAGACAGTTTTCCAGCTGGATTTTTTCACTATTTTCTCTATTATCTCTTTACCCTGTAAATATGGTTTCCACATGGCTCAAAGCATAACTACCAGAAGCCTTCCCTTTTCTCATTTGTGCTCACAGATGGATTTGGAGAAGAATGACTGAGCCCAGATCTGTCAGCAGGGCCCAGGGTGGACTCAGCCTGTGCTGCCCTTTCACAGCATCACAGAATGGGTTGGGCTGGAAGGGACCTCAAAGCCCATCCAGGGCCACCCCTGCCATGGCAGGGACACCTCCCACTGTCCCAGGTGCTCCCAATGTCCAGCCTGGCCTTGGGCACTGCCAGGGATGCAGGGGCAGCCCCAGCTGCTCTGGGCACCCTGTGCCAGGGCCTGCCCACCCTGCCAGGGAACAATTCCTCATTCCCAATATCCGATCTAAGCCTATTATCTCCCAGTTTGAAGCCATTCTCCTTTGTCCTGTCACTCCAGACCCTTGTGAATTGTGTCTCTCCATCTTTCTTGTCAGCTCCTTCAGGAATCAAACCTGAGGGATTTTATTTGTCTTGGCTGAAGATACTCCACAGGGGCAAGGTAGTTATTTAAATAACCAAACTCCAAAGCATTTTCTGGGTGATTTTGTTCTGTTTGTTTAATTGACAAGCCTCTTATTATATATACAGTTCTAAAAGTGATACTGACAGGCTTCAGGAATCACTGGGCAAAGAAAAACAATAAATCTGTAAGGGAAAAAAGGATACTTTACAGAGATGACAAATTAGGGTGAAAAATGCTCAGATTGCACAAAGTGCTTTCTGGGGAAGTTTATTGTACTATTTACAGCTTCTGAAAATGTGAGTCAGGGAAAGCTGCTTTCTCCTCTCCCCAAGCTGCTTTTACTGATGAGCATCCTGAGAGAGAATATGGAATTGTGGCTGTGAGGGCAGCATGGGCTTGTCCCTGCTGTGGGGAGGAGCAGAGGGAGCAGCAGGGCCCCTGCAGGGCACAGCCCTGGTGTGTTTGGGCTTTCTGTGCCACTGAGGGGCAGCTGAGCAGGAGGGCTGGCCCTGGGGACAAACAGCAGCACTGGGGACAGGGCACAGGGACACTGGCAGAGCTGGTGGCACTGGGGATGGGGCACAGGGGCACTGGCAGAGCTGGTGGCACTGGGGACACAGGGGCACTGGCAGAGCCGGTGGCACTGGGCACAGGGGCATTGGCAGAGCTGGTGGCACTGGGGACAGGGTGCATGGCACTGGCAGAGCTGGTGGCACTGGGGATGGGGCACAGGGGCACTGGCAGAGCTGGTGGCACTGGGCACAGGGGCACTGGCAGAGCCGGTGGCACTGGGCACAGGGTGCATGGCACTGGCAGAGCTGGTGGCACTGGGGACAGGGGCACTGGCAGAGCTGGTGGCACTGGGGATGGGGCACAGTGGCACTGGCAGAGCCGGTGGCACTGGGGACACAGGGGCACTGGCAGAGTTGGTGGCACTGGGGACAGGGTGCAGTGGCACTGGCAGAGCTGGTGGCACTGAGGATGGGGCACAGGGGCACTGGCAGAGTTGGTGGCACTGGGGATGGGGCACAGGGGCACTGGCAGAGTTGGTGGCACTGGGCACAGGGGCACTGGCAGAGCCGGTGGCACTGGGGACAGGACACAGGGGCACTGGCAGAGCTGGTGGCACTGGGCACAGGGGCACTGGCAGAGTTGGTGGCACTGGGGACACAGGGGCACTGGCAGAGCTGGTGGCACTGGGCACAGGGTGCATGGCACTGGCAGAGCTGGTGGCACTGGGGACAGGGGCACTGGCAGAGCTGGTGGCACTGGGGATGGGGCACAGTGGCACTGGCAGAGCCGGTGGCACTGGGGACACAGGGGCACTGGCAGAGTTGGTGGCACTGGGGACAGGGTGCAGTGGCACTGGCAGAGCTGGTGGCACTGAGGATGGGGCACAGGGGCACTGGCAGAGTTGGTGGCACTGGGGATGGGGCACAGGGGCACTGGCAGAGCTGGTGGCACTGGGCACAGGGGCACTGGCAGAGCCGGTGGCACTGGGGACACAGGGGCACTGGCAGAGCTGGTGGCACTGGGCACAGGGTGCATGGCACTGGCAGAGCTGGTGGCACTGGGGACAGGGTGCAGTGGCACTGGCAGAGCCGGTGGCACTGGGGACACAGGGGCACTGGCAGAGCTGGTGGCACTGGGCACAGGGTGCATGGCACTGGCAGAGCTGGTGGCACTGGGGACACAGGGGCACTGGCAGAGCTGGTGGCACTGGGCACAGGGTGCATGGCACTGGCAGAGCTGGTGGCACTGGAGGCACACTGGGTGCCTGCAGCAGCCTGGCAGCCACCAGCACAGGGATCCTGCAGGGTTGGCTCTGCACAGGGAGGAGAGGGGGCAGTGAAGCTCACAGCAGGGTGACACAGGGACCTGGTGGCCCCAAAGGCAGGGCAGAGGCTGTGATCCATCCCTGCTCTGCTGCCCAGTGCAGGTTACACCACTGCTGCTCACAGCTGCATTTTTTCACCTCTCAGCACTGGGGTTTTGCAACAATTCTTCCTAATTAATGCAAATTTTCTTTTTCCTGGTAAGTTCAGAGAAAAACGAGGTGAACCAGGGAACCTGATAGAGCAGTGCCACAAGCACTGACCCAGTTCTGTGTGAGAGGCAAGCAGAGGGGCAGGGAAAAAGGTCCCTGAGCCCATGGGGACACAGGTGACATCTCCTGCCCCCACAGCCCAACCTCCCACCGAGTTCTGGGGAGAGCTGCAGAGTGCAAGGTGAAAAAAAATTCAGACATGAAAGAACTGGAGCCTCTTCGTGGCACTCCCAGTGCTGCTGCACCTTTTTCCTTCCTCAAGTTAAAACAAAAGGGTGGAATTGCCCTGAGCCAAACATCTCATGTGACAAATACAAAGCTACAATCAAATATCTGGCAGCTTCACTCTCCTCCAACCCAACATGAGAACTGAAATCACCTGGGACACTTGAGCTGAAGCACAAGGAGATGATGTGCACTTAGAGAGGGCAGGTTGAGGCTACAGAGGGTTGGTTATTTCCTATTTCCCCTCTTGTGAAAATTGTTATGCTGTGACTTGCCTACTCCTGAAGATACAGCATGAAGTTTCCTTTAGGAAGATGTTTGGTTTTCCTTGCAAATACCCTAAAAGAGCTGCACCATTAGAATTTTATCACTCTCTTTAGCTCTAGCCTTGTAAAAAATTAAATCCTACCCGTTCCCTTTTGTGATATCTGACTCTCCAATATTACAGCAGGAGTCTTTCAGAATATAAAACAATGTTTCAGACATCACAGCTTGATACAATATTTGGATTTTTTTCTTGTGATGGCATCTGTGTGTTTACAAAGTGGCAATGCACCACAGTTCCCAAGGGAGCAAAACTTATTTCCTCAACTAATCTCTTTACTGAGAGAGCAGTGGAGATCTCAGCAAATTTGCTGAGCTATAAAAGCTTTTGTCCCTGGGACAAAGCACATCAAACCCTGACACACAAAATTCATTAGACAGAGGTGAGGGAAGCACGATCAGCCCTGCTGGCTCCCACAGTAAGAATCACAGAATCTCAGACTAGTTTGGGCTGGAAGGGACCTCAAAGCCCATCCAGTGCCACCCCTGCCATGGCAGGGACACCTCCCACTGTCCCAGGCTGCTCCAAGCCCTGTCCAGCCTGGCCTTGGGCACTGCCAGGGATGCAGGGGCAGCCCCAGCTGCTCTGGGCACCCTGTGCCAGGGCCTGCCCACCCTGCCAGGGAACAATTCCCAATTCCCAATATCCCATCCAGCCCTGCCCTCTGGCAGTGGGAGCCATTCCCCCTGTCCTGGCACCACACACCCTTGTCCCCAGTCCCTCTCCGTCTTTCTTGGAAGCCTCGTTCAGCTACTGAAATTCACCCCAGAATGTTCCAGGTTCAGGCCTCCACTCAAAATTCCACCCACTAAACCCATCCCAGACTCTGTGGGATACAAAGGCATCTGGACAGAGCCTTCTGCTCCTCACCAGAAGCTCAGAGAGCCACAGCTGGAAGTTACAGATGCTTTTCTCAGGGTCCGGACATCAAACAAGCTCTGCTCATCTTCGGTTTTAGACTCATCACTGGAATAAACTGACAATATGAAGTTCCTTCATCCCAGCAGAGGAGCTCTGAGCAAAGCATCTAAATATAAAATGAAGAAAAATTGATGCTCTGTACAGGGTAATTAACTCATGCAAGCCAATGTACATCAGGCAACAGCAAATGTGAATTCCAGAAACCTGAGGCTGAATCTCTGCATCCTGCTCAGCTCCATCTCTTATTAACATCAAGGGAAATTCTGATAAATAAGAGATTCAGCGCCTGGCTTTTCATCTGAAGTTCAAACATCCACAGTTACTTCTCCAAAGGAGCTTCTCCAGATCTGTGAGGCTGATCCAAGCAGAAAGCCTGGATTCATGGGGTGCAAACCCCAAGAGGGAATTTATGGAAACATCAAGGCATGGCTGAGTGCAGAGCACTGCATCACTGGCTGCAGCAGCAGAATGCAAACACCATTCCCATCCCACATCTGCTGCTGCTCTGTCCTAAGAGATGATCCCTGGGGAGTTCTCAGGCTGAGCAAATGTCTGGGTTTGAACAGACAGGTGAGTGCTAAGGAAAGGCAGGAGCCTCCCCTGAAATGGAAAATGTAAACCCCCTCCCTCTGAATTATTATAATGTTGAAATTAAGGGGCTCTCAGGCAAAGTTATGGGAGTAGGAATAACAGTTCTTTACTGGGAAAATTAAAAATACAAATACAATTGTGCAAACAAAATAAAATTTAAAAAAACCAAAAAACCCACCACTGCCGGTCAGAAGAGGAGCTGTCCCCTGTGTGTCAGGGGGTGGCACAGCCCCATCCCATGGGGGCTCAGCCCTCCTGCAGTGCCAGCTGTGGCTCTGCTGGAGCAGGGATCCTGCACAAGGGGGGAGTTTTCCTCTGCAGCTCCAGGGCTGCTGCAGATGGGCCTGGGCTCCCTCTGGCCATGCAGGGCAGCAGAAGCTGCTCCTCTGGCAATGCACTGGGCAAAGGCTGCTGTGCTGTGCCAGGCTCCCATTGGATCCAGGTAGGAATGCTTGGCTCCTGCCCTGGGCGCAGCATCTCCCCATGGGATGCTGGAATTGGATCAGCCCTGCAGGGACACTCAGTGGCCATGGACAGCAGAGATCTCCTGCAGGGAGGATTGGCTGGGGGAGAGATCAAGAAAACTGCCCCAAGAACAGCAGAGAACTGCCCCAGCTCTGACACATGGGGACACAACACACAGCCCCAGCCACACCCTGCAACCAGCAGAGCACAGCCTGAATCAGATGTGTGCTTGGAAGGGCAGCTGCTAGAGAGAAAACAAACACCTAAGGCTGGAAACTGCTGCTGGCCCCATTCCTCCTCTGGATCTGAGCCAAAGCCACCCCAAAAGGTCAATGCTGTGCTGGGAGCTCTGTTTTAGGGGAGACATCCAGGGTAAGGATCACCTGGCAGCTGCAGGGAGTTTCCAGGAGGACTCAAATGAGTGGCCAAGTACTTTCTACTGATTAAAGAACCAAAAATATAAAGAACCAAATATGAAACCAAAAAAAGAAAAAAAAAAGGAAAAATGAGAACAGCATAGAAAAATGAAAATATGAGGTTGAGAATTGCAGTTCTGGACTCGCCCCAGTCCTTTTTACCTGCCCTGTGTGTGGTATTTTCTCCAGGAACCTCCTGTAAACACGCACAGACTCTGAATATTCCCAATTCCCTTAGGTCTGAGGTGCAGCTGTGTTTCATTGAGATCTTTTCCAAGCAGAGTGTCTATTGAGAGTTCTTGGGAAGCAGCCAGCACCTCAGGACAGGGTATCTGATTTGAGGATGCCCTCAGGCAGGGGTGAGTGGCACTGAGATGAGGGTCTGTCCCTGAGGTGTGGTGGGTGCAGACCTGTGGAAGGGGCTTTACAGCCACTTCTGTGAGAGAAGTTTGATCAGAGGATCCGTGTTTGCCCCTGAAAGAATTTCCTACCAAGGCCATTGACATAGAAACCAAGAAAGAAGGATAAATAAGAGAAACCTGCAGCTGCCTGTTCCAATGAGCACTTTGTTTGTCTCTCATGACCAATGAGTGCAAACTGATGAGTTTTGTAAGAATGCATAAAAAGCATGCATGCCAGAGTAAAACCAGTTTGAAGCCTTCTGGAAATGGAGTGTGTTGCTTTGTAATGTGTCTGTCTCAAGTACAACACAGAGCCCTCAGCTGCACCCCCAGCTCCTCCAGGAGCCCTTCCCTGAGCCCCCAGGGCAGCCTGGCCCTCCAGAGCTCTGGGGCCTCTCTCACACCTGGTCCAGTTCAAACTCTCACATCTTCCCAGTTCCAACACCTTTCCCAGTTCAGTAACCCCAGTCAGCCCCAACACAGAGACAGGTGTGGACATTCCAAGTCCTGACATTCTCAGAGTAGCTCTGTCCTCTCTGATTAACCACAGCAGGCAAGATATGACCCTATCAAATCACAGAGACATTTCATCATCTAAAATAAGAAAGGCAGATTCCTTACAGCACATTTGCCAAATCTCTCATTTGTCCCACAATTGTTAAATATTAGCTGCTCTTTCAAGCCAGTCTGTATTTTTATCCCCATCTTCTCCCAGGTTCCCTCTGTACTCTGCATTTCTGCACCACCTCATTACACACAGTCACCACTTGCTGTTAAACAGCTGCTGCATTTTATGCCTGCAACAGAACTGACCTCTAGATCTGGGTGTGCTTTGTTTTTGAAGCATTTCTTTCTCCTGAATGAAAATCACCAAATTAAAGCAAGGTATTTCTTTACCCCTTCTCAGAGTGTAACAGAATGCAAAAACATAAATCAAAGTATGTTTAAACACCTTTTCCAAATCACATAAAACCCCATCTATCTTGCTAGCAACCGAGAGCTCTTCCTACACACTGAACACAGCAGATGTTAAAAAGCTGTTTAATCTTCTTTAGAGCACTTTAGGTAAAAAGCTGTGGCTTTCAAATATGTACAAAGAAGGTCAGAAAAGTAAAATGCCTTGAAATGGTTTTGCTCAAGGGCCATGGGATCTGAAGTGACCTCTGTAATTTCTTGAGTTCCCAAACTTCAATATTATCAAGGCCTCTTTCCTTTTTGATGTTTGAACTATGATGAAGGTGGGTGTTGCTGGGTGGGGGTTGTAGCTAAACGTTTTAAGCATTTTTGATTTATTCTCCTTGCAAGGTTAGTGTACCTGAGGCTGCAGTTAATGACTGGAGAGCCACTGAAGGGTGGATTTACCATCATCACTTTCCCATCCCCCTCACAAGGATGGCTTTACTGTTTCTCCTGGATGTTTAAGTAAGTAAATAAATAAAGCTGCAGCCCCTCAACATCTCAAACCACACAAGTATTTCATAAAGTTACTGCTGTTGGAAAGGTTCCTCTTGCTGTACAAAAGGCTATTGCATCTCTGCCCTGGTTCATTCCCAACACTGCCAACATCTGCACCAAATCCTTGGGAACCTGATCCCTTGGAGAACCACACTGCCCTCCCTACCTCTCCTGGCCTCAGTGGTGCCACCAAACACCAAAGCAGCTTTATAGCAGGGCCTACAAATCCCCCCTCTCTTTCCACAGGTTGTCATCTCTCCTGGTAGGATTCATGGCTTTCAGTGTTTATTACTCTCATCCTGATTAACACAGACCATTTTCCATAAGCACACACACAAACCCCTTACTTCCAAGTTATGGCATTCCTTGATGCAATTTAGTACATCTCTGCTGCACAAAAAAAAAATTAAAATCAATGATTCATCCAATTTCAATTCAGTCATTGATCCAAAATAAAGTTAACTTCCTGTGTTTATTCCTGCACTTACAGTTTAAAACCACCAAGGAAAAAACACCTTTGTTTTTTTTTTTGAAAGGGAAGGTTTCCTCCTATTTAATTCTCTCCAATATTGTATTGTAGCTTCACTTGAAAGAAATAGATCAGAAAAATGTTCAGCATAAGAGGTGAAGCAAAGTGTAGAATAAAACCCTGTGAACAGCTGGAAAATGGGACAAAGCCAGAATTAAGGGAGTGCTGCTGCACACCTGCACTGCATGGACAGAGCAAAGGCCCAGAGCAGTGAGGGCACAACAAATGGGTATTTCTGATCGACTCTGCATGAGGCCTCCCTGCATAGCCCTGCAGGAGGCTGTGCTTGTTCTCAGTGGTTTCTGCAGCACACGGTGGCCCTGGGCTCCCTGAGTTCCCTGCTTGGCCCTGGCTGTCCCTGGCTGTCCCAGGGTTCCCAGGCTGTCCCTGGGTGTCCCTGGGTTCCCTGGCTGTCCCAGGGTTCCCAGGCTGTCCCTGGCTGTCCCAGGGTTCCCTGGCTGTCCCTGGCTGTCTCTGGGTGTCCCTGGGTTCCCTGGCTGTCCCTGGGCTCCCTGGCTGTCCCTGGGTGTCCCAGGGTTCCCTGGCTGTCCCTGGGTTCCCTGGCTGTCCCAGGGTTCCCAGGCTGTCCCTGGCTGTCCCAGGGTTCCCTGGCTGTCCCTGGCTGTCTCTGGGTGTCCCTGGGTTCCCTGGCTGTCCCTGGGCTCCCTGGCTGTCCCTGGGTGTCCCAGGGTTCCCTGGCTGTCCCTGGGTTCCCTGGCTGTCCCTGGGCTCCCTGGCTGTCCCTGGCTGTCCCAGGGTTCCCAGGCTGTCCCTGGCTGTCCCAGGGCTCCCTGGCTGTCCCTGGCTGTCCCTGGCTATCCCAGGGTTCCCTGGCTGTCCCAGGGTTCCCTGGCTATCCCTGGGTTCCCTGGCTGTCCCTGGCTATCCCAGGGCTCCCTGGCTGTCCCTGGCTATCCCAGGGCTCCCTGGCTGTCCCTGGCTATCCCTGGGTTCCCTGGCTATCCCTGGGCTCCCTGGCTGTCCCAGGGTTCCCTGGCTATCCCTGGGCTCCCTGGCTGTCCCTGGCTATCCCAGGGCTCCCTGGCTGTCCCTGGCTATCCCAGGGTTCCCTGGCTGTCCCTGGCTGTCCCAGGGCTCCCTGGCTGTCCCAGGGTTCCCTGGCTGTCCCTGGCTGTCCCAGGGCTCCCTGGCTGTCCCTGGCTGTCCCTGGCTATCCCAGGGTTCCCTGGCTGTCCCAGGGTTCCCTGGCTATCCCTGGGTTCCCTGGCTGTCCCTGGCTATCCCTGGGCTCCCTGGCTGTCCCTGGCTGTCCCTGGCTATCCCAGGGCTCCCTGGCTGTCCCTGGCTATCCCAGGGTTCCCTGGCTGTCCCTGGCTATCCCTGGGTTCCCTGGCTATCCCTGGGCTCCCTGGCTGTCCCAGGGTTCCCTGGCTATCCCTGGGCTCCCTGGCTGTCCCTGGCTGTCCCTGGGCTCCCTGGCTGTCCCTGGCTATCCCTGGGCTCCCTGGCTGTCCCTGGCTGTCCCTGGGCTCCCTGGCTGTCCCTGGCTGTCCCAGGGTTCCCTGGCTGTCCCAGGGTTCCCTGGCTGTCCCGGGCTATCCCTGGGCTCCCTGGCTGTCCCTGGGCTCCCTGGCTGTCCCAGGGTTCCCTGGGTGTCCCTGGCTATCCCTGGGTTCCCTGGCTGTCCCTGGCTATCCCTGGGCTCCCTGGCTATCCCTGGGTTCCCTGGCTGTCCCTGGCTGTCCCAGGGTTCCCTGGCTGTCCCTGGCTATCCCTGGGCTCCCTGGCTGTCCCTGGGCTTCCTGGCCAGCACTGAGGATGGAGGGACAGAAGGCTGCAGCCTCCTGTGCTCACAGGGCTGGCTCAGGGCCAGGCTGGGGCACTGGTGTGCTTTGTGCTGTCCCCAAGAACAGGCAGTGATCCCTCCTTGTACTTCCCTCCCCTCCACAGCAGGATGGCCCTGTCCAGCCCAGGGCTCAGCTCTCCTGCAGGATAACCCTCCCTGTCCAGCCCAGGGCTTGTTGGAACCCAGGACATCCCTCTGGCTGTCCTGAGCAGCCCAGACCCCTGCCAAGGGGCTCAGAGACCCTGGCACAGAGCCCAAGATGCCTGTGTGGGTTTGATCATGACCCATGGAGCAAATTACCAACCTTAGATGAAGATCTGCAAGCCACGACAAATTAAGTAGAATGTTAGTGAATTTATCACAGGGTGGAAAAGTAGATTTTGGGGTTTTTTAGAATGGGGGTTCAGGGGGCAAGATGGAAGGAACTGGGCATGCCCAGCCTTTCTCCTTCTTCTTCCTGGCCTCCACCTTCTGCTGTGATGGTGGCACTTTTACATTGGTTTAGAGTAGAAGCTCACTGTCTAACATGGGTGATAGGTATTGGAAGGTAATAGTAAATATTGTACAGGTAGTTTTTAGTATAAAGACATAACCCTGCCCTGGGGGCAGACAGAGTGCCTCAGACTGTCGTGCTGAGCAGACCTCAGCAGGACAGGAGAAAGAATTTTATAGATAAAATACAATAAACAACCTTGAGACTGAGCAATGAAGAGCTCTGACTCCTTCTTCAAGCACCTGGCTGGGAAAAGAGACTTTTTAACATTTCTCAGGGCCACTCTGACCAGCCAGAAACCCCAACAAGGGCTCAGCTCTCCTGCAGGACAACCCTCCCTGTCTGTCCCATGTCCTGACTGTCCCAGGACAGGAGCTGAGCCCATGGGGTGGGACCTGCCTTAGCAGCTGCTCAAAGTCTTCTCTGGCTCCAGAGAAAGCCAGATGAGCACTCTTTGTGCTCATCAAGGAGTTCCTGGCAGCTGGAGATGCCTCAGGAGCCATCCAGGGCTGGGTTTCTCCGTGCCCTCACACAGTGCCCGGGCAGGGACAGCACCCTCAGTGACAGATTTGTCACCCTCTGCTGCAGCCTTTGGCACCACCAGCTCCCAGCTCCCTTCTCTGGCTGCCTCACTCCAGCCAACAAAGCATCACTGCCATGCTCCACAAAAGTCACAATTCATTATTTTTAGCACTGAAAGGGGGAATCATGTGAATACTGGTGCACTTGACAGCTCACTCATTTGCGTCAATTGAAATAATTTATTAGAACCAGGCCCAAAAGCTAAGTTTTCTAAAAAAAAAAAATGTATTTGTTTCCCTACATCTGTTCAATAAAGCAATAACAAAGGCATTGTTGTTGCTAGCAGCTCCTGGAAGGAATAATTAAGGAAACATGGAAGAAGCTGCCTTTCAAGACTCAACCTGTCTTCACCTGCCTCCTCCTTGTGATCTGTCAGCACCCAGCTGAAATTAATTCTAAAGGGGTACACAGAGATCTATTGCACTAATTGCCAATTAAACAGGGAAATAAGGGCAAGTCTGACAGACTGAAATCCAGACCCACTCCAAAGCCAAGGCAGGTTCATAATGCCCCTTATTTTCAACTTTTCCTTATGATCTCCAGTTTGCAACTTGAACACGAAGAGCATTTCTCCCCACATCATTGCAAAGAAAGAAATAATCGAGTCCACCTTTTATCCCAGCACTTGGCCCAACTTCCAAAATCTGCCAAGCAGCTGTGGGTCAGCAGGTCTATGCTCACTGACTGATGTCATGCATCCAAAATAGCTCACCTCAATTTAGGGAGCACAGAGGGCTCTGGGCTGCAAAAGGCAGGCCCACATCCGTAGCTGTGAGAGCTCTCTAGTGAAACCATGACAAATTGTGCTTTTATTTACATTAAAGGCTACCCCAGTGGTGCTCAGGTGATGACTTTATTGGTACTGTTGGAGCTTTTTGAACAGCAGAGCCCTCTCCAAGCCCGAGGAGGTAAAGAGGTTATTCCTGCAGCTCTGCACCATCTGCTTTGATGTAGGCTTGCAATGGTACTGAGAGCAGATTGAAAAGTGTTGGAGATTTCATAAATGTAATGAATGATGGGCTTTAGTGTCCTGGAGTTGGAGTATCCATGACAACTCTGCTGCGCCAAGGGACTTCCAGTCATAAACTGAGAAAGTCACTTAAAGCCTGGTTTTGTAAGATGCAGCAAGGGCCTGGTGGGATTTTTCTCTTAATCCCTGAAGACTTCCCTGCCTCCAGCTGTAATGGGAGACAACATCCCCAGCTGTAAGGCTCCTCACTTTCAGCTGGCCCCAAGAGTAATTACAGCTTAAAGAAGATCTACCTAGAAAATTGTTCCCAGAAGGAAGCCCCACTAATCCACTTCATTTCAAAACCCAAAAATACAAAAACCCCCAAACCACGCACGAACCCCCCTACTTAAATGTGTTACCATTGTAGCATCTAAAAAATTCACCCAGAACAGAGCCCCAGGGGACCCAAAACCTGCTTATCCCAAGCATGGCAGATGCCACCTAAGCCCACCAACACACATGCCCCAGTGCTTTTTAGAAACCCTCCTTTTTCTGGCCAAGTACTGGGAGTCGAGGGCTGGGGCATAGCTGCTGTTTTCTATTCAGTCCATTCTTCCCCTAAAGAATTACTCTTTATTCTGTTTCATTAGATGATGAGCATTTAGAGACACATTTGAAAGCATTTCCCTTCCAAATGCTTGGTGACACAAGCATAGGTCAGCTGACAACTTTACAACTTTGATCCATCACTAATTCTGTTTTCCAGAGTGATCTCAGAGCACAAGCCTCTGCCCCAGCCAACCCCTGCTGCTGCTTGTTCTTCTCAAAGAATGAACAGAAGTGGCCTCTTCCCCTCCTGTTTCCCAACAGTGAACATTAAAGAGCAGCACACAGCCCATTCCCTTTCTGTGATTAACTGGTTTGACCACATACATTATTTATGAGCACTTGAGGTTTTAATTGTAAAACTCAGCCCTTATGTGGTGTAGGACTGTCAGCTGTCCTGGAGGTTCAATGCTGGACTGTTCAGGATTCCCAGTTTCCAATCCTCCAACTCATCACTGAAGCATTTACTGAACCCAACACTTCCAGAGCAGCCTGTGGAACCAAGTGCTCACATGCCAGATTTAGACATTGCACAGATACTCTGAGATTCAGGCCGAGTACCCAAATGCATCAGAGATCCACCTTTTCCAGGATTTTACTAAAAGGCTACTGACAGCTCCAAGTCCCACTGGCCTGACCCTCACTCCATGCCAAGGCCACAGAGCCCTGAGGTGTCACAAACATGTTTTATGAAAAATCATTTCCTTAGGATTTTCCTCCTGAGAAGCTGAGAGGCCTCAGGAACAAAATGTAACCAATGGTTATCTGCTGCTGTGGAATGCAACAGGTGCATCTGGGGTTGGGCTCATGTGGTCGTTTCTAATTAATGGCCAATCACAGCCCAGCTGGCTCAGACTCTGTCCAAAACACAAGCCTTTGTTATCATTCCATTCCTCTTCTATTCTTAGAAACATGGAGTCAACATTCTCATCTCTTCCCTCATCCTCAGACCCCTGTGAACACCATCACACTGAGGAGTGCACAGCTGGGAGAGGGTCCAGCTCTGCTCAGCCAACAGCAACACTCCTTCCACAGGGACCAAGGGACTTCATCTGGGGAGACACAAATGATTCTGGGCAGGAATCTGAAAGAAATGGAACCCCAGGCTGGGCCAGGCTGGGAGAGGGCCCAGAGGGTCCCTGGTGGCACCTCCCTGCTCAGGCAGGGCCATCCCAGAGCACAGGGCACAGCATTGTGTGCACAGGGCTCTGCAGGATCCCCGCTGAGGGAGACTCCAGCCCCTCCCTGGGCAGCCTGCTCAGGGCTGGGCACTGCCCAGGGCAGAAGTTGTGCCTCCTGGGCAGGGGCAGCTCTGGGCTCAGGCCCTGCCCGTGCCTCTGGTGCCACTGCTGGGCCTGGAGCCGAGCCTGGCTCCAAAGGTGACCCAGGTCCCACCAGGAGTGGCACAGCAGGGCTCCCACAAACTGAGCAGCACCACATGGGAAAATAGGGGGGCCCTTGGACTGCAGGAACCCAGGGGCAGCAGGGATAAAAGCCTCAGGAGACCAGACTGGCCAAGCTCTGCTCATTAGCTCCTGGTAATGAGTGAGAGGTTAATTAACCACCCAGCAGCACAGCCCAGCCTGCTGGAGTTACAGCCAACCCAAACAGGAGCAGCATCTCACACACAACTGACAGGGCTGGTCTCCAGATCATTTATTGACTCATTTACACTTCTTTTGTCACTAAAGTTACTAAATTTTTATAGTGTCCATGGGCAGCAGAAACCCCAACCTGACCAACCAAGAAGTTTCCCAAAAGCTTGGTGGTTGTTGCTATTTGCAATCCTGAGGTTCTGCAGTTCAGCTGCAGCTTTTGACATCAAAAGCACATTATGGAAATCTGGTTCACAAGTAGACAGCACTGAAAAAATTGTATCCCTACCAAATCTAATTTGATTAGCATTTCTATACAGAGGTCTCAGTATTTTGGAGAAAATACTGCAAAAAATTAGTTGATAGGCTTTTCCCTTGCTAAAAAAAACACACCATGGGCTTGGGCATGTTTAGAAAATTCTCTCTACTGAGAAAGAGGCTTTCCATACTTCCCCAGTTACAAATTAATAAAAAAACAAAGAAAACGTAGAAAAGCAAACATATTTTTAAAAAATTTAAACCCTTATGTGAAGTTGAAGATTACCTTGGAACATAGCTGTTAACTAATAAGCTCTTAGAGCCCAAATGATATTTTTAAATAGACCTTCTTATTTCAAATTGTTATGTCTTCAGGGAATTTTCTAACTGGGATCCAGGTAGTTTTAAATGGAAGTAAAGAGGCAAGGAAAACGATAACAGAAATTAATTAAGGGAATTAAATAGAGTCAATTGATTCCTTTCATGTTCAAAGTAATGCAAGGTCTATATTCAACAAATGGGAAGGTAAATCAGAAAATTTCCTTTATGTCCACTCCTTAAATCCGTACCTAATTGATTTCATGCACTTTACATCTTTATGAGCTTACAGTTAACAACATGTTAATATAAATAAAAGACATGGCTCCAGTAATGGCTTCACTAAAACTAAAATACAATGGGAGTGCTGTAAGTGATCTTTCTTGCTGACAATATTGAATTTATACTAAATATAGCAGACACTTATATAGATCTACTGGGATGTGCTCCTGCAGAGGATTTCAGACAACTGAGAAACGTTGTAATATAGAGACCTATCACAGAGACCTGAGTGTCCAGTTCATTGTAGGTTGCCTGTTAACATGGATTAACTGAGAGGTAATTAAGGAGGGAAGAGCAGAGCTGTGGCCCTCCAGGGCAGCAGGAGCCTTCACTCCTCAGCCAGGAGCAGAGAACCTCCAGAGCAGTGACACAGTGCCAGATAACTCAGCTTCAATCCCTCAACCCTGCTGGTCTGCATGCTGGAGCTGTTTGAGTTGCTTTAAAAAGATGATTTTTACAAGGTGTGCTGACAGACACAAGTGTTGTCAACCTGCTGCAGACCTGGCAACAGGGTTCCTCCTCCAGCATGGTTTGGGACATCTCACACACCTCCCACAGCTGCGAGAACTGGGTCAGCCTAACACACAAGCACTGTCTAATTCACAATTAGAAATCCATTCTACATCACTAGAGTATGTTTCTTTAATTCACAGCAAAGTCAGAAACAGTTTTTCCAGAAATCTCAGGATTTATATTTTCCAGCTATTACCTTCCACCAGCTCTATGCACTAAAGTGCTCAGCTTTCATCTGCCCATTTCTGATGCCTCAACTCTGAAACATCAGAGCACCAGCCACGTTATCAGCACTGAGTGCTGACAGGAATATCTAAGCCACTGCATCTCCTCCTGCCTCCCCACAAAGGATTGCCTGCTGGATGTGTCATTCCTTGTCTCTTTGGTTCAGGTTTTAGACAAGCCATTGGGCAGGAGTCCCTCTGAGGTATTGACTACCCAGCCTGAAACATCTTGCTGTCAGACACCTGCCTTGCATTTATTTCACACCCCTTGCATTTATTGCATATCTCTCTGGTTTTACCCTCTTCTGACTTGAATATTGTTCCTCAAATATTTATAGTGGATTATGTTCCATTCCTCTCTCAGTCACCCTCCACACCTTGGGGTGATTTTCCTTATTAATCAAAGCCCCCAAGCTCCTGTTCCTTTCCTAGCTCCTCTTTGGCCATCTCCTCCATTCCAGTACCTTCACAATGACCAGAATGTCATTATTTAGGTGCACCACATCAACCCTTCCTAGGGAAGCACAGCCCAGTGGAGGCAGCTGGGTGCAGGTGTCAGACATGCCCCTTCCCCAGGCCCTGTAGGTGGCACAGGCACTGCCAGGCAGCCACAGCAGCTGTCTGGGGACAGAGGGACAGGCTGGGTGTCACACACACCCAGCACACACCCAGCTGCCCCCTCTTTTCTGCTCCCAGCCCCAGGGCTCCCCTCTGGGAAAGGAACATTTACCCCATGCAGGATCTTCCTTTGGCAATCAAGCAACATCAGCTTTGCACACAGCAGCTCCTGGAGACATCAAGAAAAGAGCAAAGCCTTCAAGAGGAAAGAAGGATAAAGAGGAAATCACCCTGCCTGTCCTCTGCAGCTTTGCTGTGCACGCAAGGGATTTGCAATTACAACCTCTGCAGTGCTGTTCCTTTCTCTTTGGGGGTGGATTTATGTCCCTGGGCTCAGAGACTCCTCACACATTCCATCCACAATTCAGCTTTCAGCACCTGGTTTACATTTCCAATGGCTCCATCCAGGATGTGTTTCAAATGCAACAACCAGGAATTCTGCATGCACAATGAAATCCAAATGTGCTCACAGATCTTGAGGGTCCAACAAGAAGGAATTAATGAGACACTGACTGTCAGTAGGGAAAACAAAAATCCAGGCACTAATGAAGAGGAAAAAACAACAAACTCAAACTAAGCTAACTTTAATGTACAAATGTTCTTATATACAAAAATCAAAGCCTACATTTAACAAGTTCATAGGCAAATCAAGTTTTTCATATATTTCATATCCATTTCTGTATTTTTCTGTTACCTACATATTTTAATTCATGCTTTGAAAAAGAGATATTGCTCTGTGTTACTGTAAAAAGCATTTTTGTCAAGTCTGTGGAATTTTTGGGGCGAGGTGAGGTGAGCCCTGTGCCCAAGCTCTCCACCAGGGGCTGAGGTGCACAGCCCCTGGCCATGCTGCTGTCCCCTCATTGTGCCCTCCCCATTTCCCTGCCCACAAGAGCTGACTCACCTCACTCTGCTCTCCTTAGAGCCCCTACATGCTGGGCTCTCTTGCACTCTGTGAAAAGCACTGTGTAGCTCTAGGGAAATTATCTGTTCCATGCAGAAGTTCACCAAGTTTTCCTCTTGACCCAGATCCTGGAGCCATTTCAGTTTCCAGTTCTCATGAGCTGAAATTCTACATTCTTGCTCATGTACTTTCTTTTGGCTGTTTTAAAAAAACAACAAACTCAACATATCACATGCAGCAAACTACTCTCCTTTTCACATACCCATCCCACGACCTCTGGAATGCAGCTTTCTCCAGAACAGTCAGGAAGAGCTTCCCAGATTCGTTTTACTTTTTTTTTTTACTTTTTTTTTTCTACTTTTTATTTTTTCATTCTCTCAAAATGTTCTTTCTAAGCAACGAAGAAAACAGTTTTACACTTGGAAAGTAAAGGTAAGTCTGAGATGGTGGCAAAAAGCAGGAGTGTGGAAAAATCACTGCTCCCAACAATATTCAGCAGTGTCCTTAGGGGTTTTGGAAAGCAAACTTGGCAACAAGAGCAACACTGAAAGGACTATCACTCAATAACTGACTGAAATAAATGTTGGTTTCTGCTACTATGAGCCAGCTGGGTTTATCCTTGTCAAGAATATCACACATGGTTGGCTCTCAGTCTATTACAGAGGGGCAATGATTCAAACCAGGACTCTCAGGGGCCAGCCCATGCCATCTGTAATACCAAGTGCCATATACAAGAGTTGCTCT
Organism: Molothrus aeneus; assembly: GCF_037042795.1. Taxonomy (NCBI): domain Eukaryota; kingdom Metazoa; phylum Chordata; class Aves; order Passeriformes; family Icteridae; genus Molothrus; species Molothrus aeneus. The sequence goes on from NC_089665.1 coordinate 1,406,079, forward strand.
GCAGATGTGTAATTAACATGAAAAATTCGTTCTCAAGCAAAATACCACTGTTAAAACATCTCAGTTCCTTGTTCTTATGTAAATATGGAATTCTGCTTCATTATAAACCAGTAGAACAGAAAGTTGTCCCAAAAGCCCATCCTCTCCCCTCCATTCAGAAACAAATAGCTCAGCCCTCAGTAGAAGTGAGTGTCTCAATTCATCATGATTCCAATTCCTTTGCACCAGTTTAAGTATGGCAGAAAAGGGGAGAGGTTCAGGGAGGTACAAATGAAACTCCCTTTTCCTGTGGCTCGTTCCCAAGCCCAGGAGAAGCAGCAAGCACTGGTGGAAGGGTGCTGGAGGTGGCACTGCTGAGGGTTCTGTGGCACTGCACTTTGGGCCAGCCTGGAGCTCTCCTGACCCTCCCTCAGTGCTCTGGGAGCTTTGGCTCAGCCTGCCCAAGCCAAGCAGCTCCACTGGGGGTCCTACCCGCCTCTGTGGGGCTGCTCTTTCAGGGCATCCCTGCCTGTGTCTCGTGTCTGTATGGAACTGTCTGTCAGCCCATCTGCACAGGAGACTCCTCCTCTTTCCAGAGACTTCAGGAAGTGGCAATTCCTCCCAAGAGCTGTACCAGGATCTGCTGTGCCAGGATCTGCTTTCCACAGTGCCCTCCTGCTGCAGGAGCTGGGCCTTGAGCTCGCTGGAGCTGCCTGGCAGCAGACCCAAAGTGGCAGAGCCATTTCCAGTGGCAGCAGCTCCAGCCTCCCACCCCAGCTCCCCAGGCTCATGGCTTGGCTATCAGCTTCAGTTTGACCTTCCAGAAAACAACCCAGAGCAAATGCCTGCCGAGCCACAGCTCAGATATCACCATGGAGACAGACCAGTGAGGCTGAAACTCTGGTCAGGCCAGCAACCAACATCTCCCCACTGCAATTCCCATTTCCCAGCCCTGGGAAAGGTCCCTGCACCCTTTCACAAAGCTGCTGCAAAGTCACGGCTGAGGCAGCTCTGTGGTTGACACCTGTTTGAGGAGTGGATTCACCCACATGTGAGGTTTACCCAAAACAGCACAAAGAGAATAAATTCCAGGAGCAGAGAGGGTGTTATCCCTGCCTTCTACCACCCAGCAACCTGGAAAGTGGGGCTCTTGCATTAAATGTAGAAGGAAAATTTCAATGCAGCATTTAAAATGACAGGATTTTCCTCTCAAAAGTATTGAAGTGTTGTGATCTCAAATGTTATTTCTGATGAAAAAATATTATCACCATTACTGTCATTATGCAATATTTTCATTGTGGAAAAATGGTTTTTCTTCCAATCTCTATTTAAAGCATTAAAGTGCCACCTTTCTGTTTACTGCATGAAAATTCTTTGTGTGTTTTTTAAGTGTGGAAGAAGCAAAAGCAAGCTAGCAGTAACCAAGGCACTTCTAAAATAAACACAGACCTTCACAAATGCCCTACAGTCACAGGCAGGATGTTCCCTGCAACGTTATTTCCACCTTCATGCCACCTACCAGACTTCATTTATTATCGTACCTCCTGGAAGAACCAAGTTTATATAGTTATACACCCAAAGTCAGAGAAACAGAAATAGGAAAAAAAAACCACACAGAGAAGTATGGCCAGGAGAAATCAGATCAGCAGCTCTGAATATTAAAAGGGCAGGAAATATGAAAGCAGAGAAACCCTGATCCTGCTGACACTCTTTTCCAGATTAAGCATATCTGGCACATCTGACTCTTGTTGTCAACTGGAATAAGGAGATATAAAAGAAAAGCAGATATGACACACATTTATGTTATTGCACAAACCAAGGTAAGGTTTATCTGCTGCTTGGGGTGAAGACAGAGCACCTCCTTCTTCATGATCACTGTGAGGACTTCACATTGCCCAAATCCTCTGAGAACATCAGAACCTGCCTGGGGAGGCTCAGAAATGATTTACTTGCAGGTCAGTAATTTGATCCAGGAGAGCAGGCAGCTAATCAGCCTGGAGTCACTGGGACATTAGCTCCTGTACTGAAACCACTTGTTTTTAACTGGCTTCTGACTGTCATATCCCATTGCTTCAAACCAGCCAGCCCAGGCCTCAGACACACACAAGGAGCTACAAGGCTTCCCTTACAGACTTCTTGAATACATTCAGGACCACTAACAGGAATTTGTCTTATAACAATGGATTCAGGAGACTAAAAATAATAACAATAATAATAATACACCCCCAAAACTCTAGATTTTTCCACTCAACACCCCTGGAAGACAATAACAGTGCTGAGACAATCATCTCCCAGGCTGCCTTGCTTTCTCAAGGCACAAAACCTGCCTTCCTCACTCTCTTGCCCAGACCAAAAACAACAAGCAAACTGGCTGAAAAGCCCCAGACCTGCTGTTTTCCTTGTGTTTCCTGGCAGTGTGGTGAACCATGAGACCATCAGCATCAGTGCTGTAAACACCAGTCTGGAACGGCCTGAGATGCCAGGAACAGGCAGAGGTGACAGCACTGCCACCCCCACAGCTCTGTCAGTCAGGGCCTGGCACAGACCCTGAGCCCACTGCTCCCCCAGCCTGACAACCAGCACTCCACTTCCATTTCTGGTTCAGCTATTAGGCGACGACAGGCTAATGGGGAAAATTTATACCAATTCCTGGGTAAGTGCTTTTAGATTCACAAGAGATAAAAGCTAAGAAATTATTAGCACTAGAAGAGATGGATGATCTTTGAATTGAGGCTTTTTGCCTCAGTCTGTGTCCTTATAAAACTTCCCATATGCTAAAAGAAAGTCTTGGCACTCCTGAGAGCAGCATCAGCTCAGACAAGGCTCAGTTTGCCTGCTCAGATTTCTGTGTCTCCCCCTCTTTAGTTCTCCTTCCAAACTCATCACTAAAACACTCTAGCCTTATCTCAGCAAATTCACTTAAGCAATTTTGTCCTACACATTAAATTTTTAGAAAATTTATATCTTCCCTCTATAAAACAGAACAGTAGCCTATAAAGATGCCAGGCTTTGAGAGCCCCAGTTGCTTCAGCAAAGTAACCAAACTCATGGTTCTTACCTGCAGTCACCTTTGAGGAAGTGACTGAAAGTTAAACAGGTCATGCTGAGCAACAGCAGAATGGTAATTAGATTTTCTCATCTTCACGTCTTCTCAGCTTATCTCCTCCTCAGCAGAAAACCCTTCCTTACTTGTATCACACCCAAAAAACCCCAGCAAACAGGACATATGTGCAACTCTCTGGGAGACTTGCTTGAAAATCAGAAAGGAAATGAAATCTCCTCATGGCCACCCAGACAGGGACAGGGTGACACACCTGGGAACAGGAGCCAGGTTTGAGCACTGCAGCAGAGTGGGGAACATCTGGAGAGTCATAAAGCCAAAAGGGTCAGCTGCCACCTCCATCACATGCATGGCTGTTCTGGTTTGAAAGCAAAACCAGTGAGAGACTCCAAGTCAGAAGTACCATTTACTAGGAAAAGAAAAACCAAAATACATGCAATAATACAAAAGAAAAACCATTGACAGAGTCAGAACACAACCTGACACGCTGTGGGTCAGGGTGCTGGGAGCAGTCCAGGTGGATTGGTGGCTGCAGCCCTCCTGGAGTGGCAGGTGTGGGTCTGTTGGAGCAGGGATCCTGTAGAAAGGTGCAGTCTTCCTCTGAGGACCCAGTGGAAAAGACAGCTGTTCCTCTGGGATCCATTGGAAAGGCTGCTTGTTGTGTCCCAAAGCCCAGATTATATCCAGGTGGGGATGCTGAGCTCCTCCCCCTGGGTGGAACATCTCACAATGGGCTGGAATCGTTCTGAGTCATGTGGGGAGTCCATGAAACAGAAATGGCTCCTGGAGGGCAAGGCACTGATGGGCCCATCAACAGGAGATAAGGAAGAAACAATGCCTCTCCTGGTTTCAGCAGCTCTTGAGGATGGGAATAGAATAGATCTTAATATTGTAACCTAGGACAGAGGCACAGTGAGATCCAGGAGTGAGGAATTCTGAGTTTTGATCAGGATTTCAAAGCTGGTACATACAAAATGTGCTCTACAGTCCTTCATCCCCCCCAGTCTTAGCTGCAAAGATCCCTGTCCTTGAGGGCATTTGATATTGTGTATGAACTTGCTTTTAACAAGCATGGACCTGGAAGAAGGATGAGTTTCAGGTGTAGTGACTTAGAAATCTCTTGTGAACAGACACTGCCTCAAGAGCTGGGCAGCCCCTGGTCCCAGCTGTGTTCTCAGCACAAACTCACTCTTGTACATATGGCAGCAGTAGCATCTTCCAGGCCTCAAAAAGAGAAATACAAAACCAGATTTATGTTGCCAACTGCCTCAGAGAGAAGAGAAACACAGGAGCAAAAACTGCAGCTATAAAGAGTGAATCCAATGTCCCCATGTGCATCAAGTAAATGTCATATTTAACAGCATAATGCCAAGACTGATTTTTTCCATATCACTAATGATTATTCCACTAAGAAATATTTATTAGGAATATTCCTAATTAGGGAACCACAGGAAAAGCAACTCTTGACATGGCTCTGGCCAGCACTGAGGTCTCAGCTCTTCCTGCAGATCCCTTGGTGTTTAAGGTCCACCCTGGATTAACAGAAAAGGGAGAGACTCATGCTGCAATCAAGAACAACTCGAAGTAAGCTCAGAAAAAAACCCAGAACTGCAAAGAGCAAACTCCTTGCAGATGGCAGAAAGGTTATGTAAAGACACCACACTGAGGCTTCAGGGTGAAGCTGTACCTCAAATAAAGAGCACCTGTACTAGTCCAGCAGGCTGACTGTACAGCCACTACAAACCAGGTGGGTTTTTTTTTTCTTTTTTACAAAAAAAGCCATTTTGGAGGAGCAGCTTGCAAAAGCTGTAACATCTAATAATAAACTCTTTATAACAAATGGCTGAGGTAGTAGCCTGCTAGAGAATCTGCAGGGCCTGGGGGTGATCAAGGGAGAAAAGGATCTTTCACACAAGAGAAGCTCACAATAAAAAAGATTGCATTTTTTCTTTTTCAGGTGAAAGATGTCAATGCTAGAAGTCTTTTTTCTTCCTCAAGACAGTGGGAGCTGGTGGCCTCGGAAGACCCACATGAATTTGAAGTGCTAGTGGAAGAGTTTTAGCAAAGGTAGAAAGCACTGAGTGCCAAATCATGAGCAAAGAATAGAATTCAATCAAGAGTTTTCAATTCATTCAAAGCAAAGAGCTGAAATTGTAAATTTTGTATTTGCTCACTATCTGATTTTGACCCCATGTTTAATCCTGTATGGGAGTTTTTAACCTGACCTTTCTGGAAGGGCATAAATATAACCTCCAAATAAAAGTTCACAAGGAAACACCTTTTTACAGTGTTTTGCTCTGTGCACTAAGAAAAGCAATGCACAGAATGACAAAGGCACAAGACTTTGCCCAGGGAACTTGCAGAGGTCTTCACTGTGGAGCAGTTACAGGTCCCAGCACTGTAGGCTAAAGAGGCCAGGATGCAAAACCCTCCAAGAAAGCTAACTAGGGATCTGGTAATTCTTCACATGGGCACCTCTGAAAATCTAATATTCCTTACAAATGGACCAGTTTACCCATTCAAAATCTGCCATTTTCTGTAACAGAACTCCAGGAGTTCACAGAGGTGCCCAGCTGGACATGGACAGACTGGATTTCTCTCTCTGACTCTCACTCACCCCAGCCTGGGCACTTTCTAAAATGGTTTGGGTGAACCATCCTGTGTAATATTTCTCCCTCGACTAGGTACAGACTGGATTAAGTCACTTGGCTTAGGCTGGAGATTTAACTTGAGCTCTGAATGAATTTGGTTGGGCGTTCTCTCATCCATGTCCCTGCTCAACACCTTTGATTTCAGCAGAATAATGTGCTCTTAGAAGATTGTGTGTCAGCTCCTTTGCTCCAATTTTGTTCCTGCACTCTGCAGTTGCAGCCAAATCCACAGCCGGATTCTCTTTGTCAAGTGGTTATAAAAGCACAAGTAACCATTAAACCAGCAAAAAGTTACAGCTACCCCTGCCAGTGGAACATAAATTAACTCCATTATCCCAGTCTGTATTACTAACAGGTACTGCAGCACTCAGGCAATTTAATAAGATGATATTTAATTATCTCACTGAGAGTTGTGAAGATAAATTCACGTCTGTAATTAACACTGACTGAAGACAGAGCCTGTCCCTGCGAGCACAACCCCACAGGGAGGCCTGAGGGGACAGCAAAGGGGAACAATTCACCACAGGGACCAGGACTGCAGTCCAGGGAATGGTTTGGGTGGGAAGAGACCTCAGAGATCCTCCCAGTGCCACCCCTGCCATGGCAGGGACACCTTCCACTGTCCCAGGCTGCTCCAAGCCCTGTCCAGCCTGGCCTTGGGCACTGCCAGGGATCCCTGGGCAGACCCAGCTGCTCTGGGCACCTGTGCCAGGGCCTGCCCACTCTCCCAGGGAACAATTCCTTCCCAATTTCCCATCTAACCCTGCTCTCCTTCAGTTTGATGCCACTGTCCTTGCCCTTTCCCTCCATGCCCTTTTTAAAGCCTCTCTCCAGCTCTCTTAGAGCCCCTTCAGGCCCTGAACTGCCCCAAAGAGGTGACCCCAGAGCCTTCTCCTCTCCAGGATCCCCATTCCCTCAGCCTGTCTCCACAGCAGAGGGGCTCCAGCCTCTGATCACCTTTGTGGCCTCCTCTGGACTCACTCTAATTGTACACATTCTTGATTTGAACTAAACCGGGTGCTTCTCACTTCACATGTGCTGGATAAAAGCGAATTTACCGTCTCTTATATTTTGATAGCAGTGTGCCTTGCAACCCTGGACATTTGAAGTTGCAAATCTGAATTTTGGGAACTAGGCTTGCATTATATAAAACTTTCTGAGCTACTGTAACTTGTACCTAAGTTTTCAAAAGATTTTCAAATGATACAGCTGAGAGCAAAACACATTCATCTTCACCTTGTCAGCTTGGAGGCTGTCAAACAGAGCAGAATGGACACACTTCTCTTACATGCACAAGGACCTGGCTCACAATTACAATTCATTTCCCAGTAAAATACATAAAAGCAAAGTTCCTTCAATAAAATACTTTCAGATCTCCAAAGGCTGGAAGGCAGTTTAAATTCTCATGATGCAAGTGCACTTGAACTCAGTCCTTTCCATTCGACTCTGATCTATTTGCTTTTTTGCATTTCCCACAGGACTTAGCACTCCAATCTTCCCTTGATGTCTGCCATTCCTGAAAGCCCAGAGGAAATTATAAGAATAGCCTAATACAGATGAAAAATGAAGCAATCCATAGGCACTAAAATGGAAAATTGCATACATGTATATTATATTAACTACACAGAAATACATCTTCCAGGAGACTGTACAGTAATTGTTGCAAAAATAAATCACACCCGAAAAGGGCTTAATAATGTTATGGGAAATAATGCTGCTTTTAATGTAATTTTTACTGATGGCTTGGTAATTTACTTTTGAGTATGCTGTAATTAGTAGCCTTTGCAGCAATTTAGGTTAAAAAAAAGAAAAATCAGAGGCTATGTAGGTCAACACCAACATTGTTTATGATTTTAAAATGGAAAAGAAATCCTGAGGGATTCCAAAGGCTGCTTTCCCAACAATGTGGATTCCCAGTTATGCAAACCCTTAATTATGAGAGGAAGGCAGAACTGGAGATGCTAATTACTATTTCAGTTTAGTATTGGGAAAGAGGGCAGAATACCCAAGACAGCCTCAACATTTACCAAACACATTTTGAGCAATTCTTAATTTGGTGGGTTTTGTCAGTGTGGTTTGACAGTACCACCAGAAAGACAAACAATGGAGAACAAGACAAAGGTTATGGCTGTCCCTGTTATTTTTTTCACAGACAGAGGCATAAATGTGACCATTTATCCAAAGGTTCACATCCTCAGTTTATTAAAGAGAAAGCCTCTGTTGATTCATGGAGCCAAGAAGCCCCTCTGAGCAAACAGAGACACATCCTGCTTTTTCTATCCACAGCTCAGATGTGTGCCTGAGGCCTCAAAACAGGAGCTGCACCCCTGGATGATTCTCAGAGAGACAAATTAATACACCAGATTTTATGAGCAATATATTCAGCTGCCTTCAGTCAAACCCAGAAGTGCCTAATTTGTCCTTTTAAGCAGAGCCCAAAGTGACAGCTTGAAGCATTACAGCAAACATGCACATGCCCTTCACTAATGAAGCAATAGGTTTTTAAGTCTCTATACAGGTATAATATGCTAATGTCAGATAGAAATGTATCATTATGAATAACATTATGCTCTATTCACTTGATATATCCTCAAACAGGATGTAACAATCTCTCAAGCTTCCCCTTGTCTATATACCCTCTTAAGAAGGAGATTAATTTTCATGCTCATTCACAAGTCACAGAGTCTATGCAATGAACATTATCCAAATATATCCAAAGAATATCTCTTTTTCAACCAAGGAAGCATCCTCTCCAGAGGCCAAAGAAACCCTTGTGGAGAGGAAAAAAACATGTGCAACTTCCTGAGTCTCCTAAAATATTTCTCCATATAGACTCCAGAAAATGAATCTGATGTGTTACAGTAAATTATTATATACACTGTGGATACAGGGCATTGATGTGTCTCCCTGGGGATTAAAGGGGAAGCAGAAGAAAATAATGTAAAATTCTTTGTGGTGGTGTTCACAGGGGTCTTAGGATGGGGGAAGAGATGAGGATCTGACTCCATGTTTGAGAAGGCTGATTTATTATTTTATGATATATATTATATTAAAACTATACTAAAAGAATAGAAGAAAGGATTTCATCAGGAGGCTGGCTAAGAATAGAAAAGGAATGGAATGATAACAAAGGTTTGTGACTGACTGAGACAGTCCAGACAGCTGGGCTGTGATTGGCCATTAATTAGAAACAACCACATGAGCCCAATCCCAGATGCACCTGTTGCATTCCACAGCAGCAGATAACCATTGGTTACATTTTGTTCCTGAGGCCTCTCAGCTTCTCAGGAGAAAAAATCCTAAGGAAAGGATTTTCCATAAAAGATGTCTGTGACAATTCTTGCTCTTCAAGAGCACATAAACAGCAGTAGAATCATGGAATGTCCTGAGTGGGAAGGGACCCATGAGGATTTATCCAGTCTGGGTCCTGGCCCTGCACAGACACCCAACAATCCCAGCCTGGGCATCCCTGGAGCTCCTGGAGCTCTGGCAGCCTCGGGGCTGTGCCCATTCCCTGGGCAGTGCCAGCACCCTCTGGGGGAAGAACCTTTCCTTGAAATCCAGCCTGAGCCTGCCCTGGCCCAGCTCCAGCTGTTCCCTGGGCCCTGGCCCAGGTGCAGGGATGGGAGCTGTCCCTCTGGAGGAGCTGCAGGCTGTACCTCGGCTCTGCTGTGGCTCTGTACACCACTGACATTTCAGGAGGTGCCTGAAGACATTGGGGGCCATCACCCTTGCTCTCCCCCTTACGGCCTGACATACCTGCAGCTCTCTCATCACAGAATGTGCTGCTTTTCAGCCCACATTTGTGCTCTTCTCTCTGTGTTGCTGAGCACAAAGATCTGTGTCTATGAGCAGCTCCAACAGGAACCTGTGACATTACTGAGAGGAGGATCCTTTTCACAGGAGCTGCTAGGTGAGAGCCAGAGGCTGGTGCAGACCCACATGGCAGCAGCCCCAGCCCTATGTGCTCTGTGAACTGCCCAGGCTGCAGGTGTTTGCCCTGCCCCTCTCCTGCAGGGCTGGGAACAAGGCTATCAGAAGCAAACACAGCCCCGGCCGTGTGGCAGCGAGGCCGTACCCAGCACATGGGAACTCCCTGCAATCTGAGAGCAGATAAAAGAATACAGATGTTAGCTCCACTGCTGAATTGACTGCTGAGGGCTGTTCAAATGTTCCTGTGCTGACTGTGGTACCAGAAAGTCCCATTCAGCAATTCAAGAATCCTATCTCCCCCTTTGTTCATGGCGATTATGCTTTTTTTATTCTGTTCATTCTTCGACAGATGTTGGAGCTGGAGGTTCACAGCCAGCCAGCTCCTTAGTTTTAACCAATATATTCTATATACTTCAGCAATGCCTTCTAAAACCAGAAGCCTCTTTAATTTAGTATGGAAAACCCTCTTTGATTTTTAACAGAAAAATGAAGACTTGGTCTTCCAACGAACAAGACTTCTCATTTAAAAAGAAAAGTGGAGTTAGCAATATGCTCTCTAGCATTTTTCCAATAATTTTTAATGAACATATAAAAACATTTTTAAGCTTGAAGATATTTTTTTGCTTCCCACTTTTAGAAAGTTTTTGACAAGAGATAGTTGTATCATCTAGTATTAAAGCACAGTATCAGGCACCCATTAAAGTCCTTGCCTGGAACCTAAAACAATTTAATTGCCTGGTAACGCCTCTCTTTCACTATCATGGTGAATTCAGTTTGCCAGGAGAGATTAAACTCATGAATACTATTAAACTTATCACCCTTCTAAACTTATCACCAGCTTGTTTTAATTTCAGAACACACCTCCTTGCTGGAATGGAGATTACATCAGGTCCGAGGCTAAATGAAAAGGCAAAGGTTGCGCTGTCATGCAAGCCCTCAGCAGTTCCACTGGGGTTGTGGGTTTGAGTGTTCAAAACCTGAGCAAAAATGAGCCCCAGAGCCCCTTGGGGCAGCCCCATGTGCTGTTCCCAGGCAGCAGAGCCAGCACCAGTATCACAGCAGGGACTCGTGGGTGGCTCCACACAGATCTGCCCCAGAACAGCTTCCTCTTCCTCCCTGGTGCCTTTGAAAGGCTCTGGGAGAGATCCTCTACTAAGCACCAAAGTGGAAACATGGGAAATATAATAATTCCTGGAAAATAGAATCATTAAGGTTGGAAAAGAACTCCAAGGTCACTGAGTACAACCTGTGCCTGATCCCCACCTTGTCCCCAGCCCAGAGCTCTGAGTGCCACCTCCAGCCCTTCCTTGGGCACCTCCAGGGATGGCAACTCCAAACCTCCCTGGGCAGCCCCTGCAGTGCCTGACCCCCTTTCCATGGGGAAATTCTTCCTGGTGTCCAACCTGACCCTCCCTTAGCCCAGCTTTTGCTCTTGTCCTCTCAACTGAGTTGGAAGAGTAAAATGGAAGTAAGAAATCCCAAAAGCAAGGATTTCTGATGTGAAGATGTCTGAGATTACAATGTAGGATGTAATCAAAAGTATGTATTCTATTACCACCTTCATAAGCTGTTGGAACAGGTGGGGCAGTGCTCCTCATCTCCTCCACGACTCTGCCCTGATAACTCTGGGCTCTGTCTCTGCTAACGGGCCATCAAGTCTCACTGATAAATTCCATCATCCCACTGGGAGATGTTGCACCCAGGGGCGGACCCAAGCATTCCTACATGGATAGAATCCGAGGTTTGGAACACCACAGGAGCCTTTGCCCACTGCATTCCCAGAGGACAAGAGCTCCATAACCACCACTGGACCTTCAGAGGAAGACCAGGCCCTTCTGCAGGATTGCTGCTTCAACAGAACCACATCTATCACTCCAACAGGACTGTAGCTACCATTTAATCAGGCTGCTACCAACACCCTGAGCAACAGGTTGGTATCTTACCAACAGGTTGTATCCTAACTCTGTCAGTTTAAGACAGTGTTTTTCTGCCTTTATTTTAATTTCTCTATTCAATTGTTATTCTGATTTGGAATCTCCGACTGGTTTGTCTTCAAACTAGTACAGAAGAAAAAATTACAAAAGCTGACATCCCTGACAAGATAATATTTGATTAAACTGTTCAGTCAGAATAATGCTCTAAGCACCACCTTTTTGCTGTATCACTCACCACAGTCAGGACTCCTTTTTTCTGTACAGCTACAAGCAGAGGCTTTTTGAATCCAGGCATGACCATGACTCCAGACCAGAACTTCAACTCATTTGAGGCTTCCTTCAAGCAAAGTAGAAGAGTGAACACAAGTTTTACACTGATAACAGTAATGAGAATAATTTGGGCTTTGACATTATGACAAAGAGCTTGTACCTCAAAACCAAGCCCAAGTCAATGTAAAGGATGGCATGGCTAATTCTGGAAACCCAAGACCTGAATCATTCAGTACAATCACTTTTTATTAGCATTTCTACATATCCCAGAGTTTCATGGTCCTTTAATTTCCCACACTGTGTCTGGGTTTCAGAAGACAGCAACATTCTTGTAAAATTGTGGTTAGAAAAACCTCAAAAAATTGTCAGGTTCCCACTCAGGGATTCAAATCCAGTGTACAAACAGAAATTTCTTTCCATGAATTTCCTGCAGGTCTGCATCTGAACAGATGTGTGAGGTACCCTTTTACAGAGGGTAGGGGGATCAGATCAGGAACATGTGACACTTTCTGAACCATAAATTTTCATATAAATCCATGCAAAGGGAGGCTAAGGAGACAGAGAAGATGAGAAAGAAGGAATGACATTTCTCCACCATTTATCTTCTCATAGTTTCCTTGTAGAAAAATGTTAACAATTCCTGTTTATCAACTTCCAATTTCCTCCTCCACTTGTCACACTAAGTGTCAGCTTGCTGGTTTATGCAAAATATATGTTAGTTGTTGTGCATTTTCACTTGTTTGGTTCATTCTCTCTGTCCTCCCCTTAAGAAACTGGAAGGAATGATGAAAGGAGGCAGAGTATTGGGTGTTTTGGATGAGGGAAAGGGACAGAGGAATTGTTAGCTTGTACATAACAAAGCCATTAAAATGGGCAAGCCAGAAACCTCTCAGAAACCAGAGGATGTGAGCAGCTCTGTGGAAAAGCATCTGTGTTGGTCAAGTCCTGTGAGGTACCAAGTTTTTGTTTCACAGAACTGGAAGCACCTGCAGATCTCGTGATTCATTTTGCAGAACAATCCCTGGGTCAGAGTCTCTGTGTGAGCAAACCCTCTGCTCCAGACAGATCCATCCTTGAGCCCAAACCACAGGACATGACAAAAGGCTCTCTAACAGCCTTGCCACTGCCTGCAGCAGCAGCCTGCACCCAGAGCCTGACAGAGCTGAACAGGAGGCAGCAGCAGGATTTCCTGGGCTCTGCAAGTCCCTCTCTCCTGGCTGAGCCCTGCCCTGCAGAGCCCTCTGCCTTCTCCAAGCAGGAGCACCTGGAACTCTGCCCAGGTCAGACATGCATCCGTAGAACTTCCCACATCTTCAGGCAGGGAAGGGAAGCCACGAGATGAGTGAGACATTTCCTGCTTGCTGTGTACAACTTTTCACCCTCCAGAGGCCTTTGAACATCACATGCTCCCCCTTCCAAGGGGAAGGGCTCAAGGGGAAGGGCTCAGCTCCCAGGGCTGTTTCTCTCCATACTGCTGGAGACAGGCTCACTCATCTAGATGGTAAATTATTCATGCTACAAGTTCTCAGTCTGGGCCCTGGCATCACATATCGTGTTTAATGTGGCAAAATCAATATATTCTGAAAGCTGTGGTCGTCTGTGGCAAGCTGTGGAATTTTGAATACTTTCTCCAGCTATGTAGCTTTGCCAGTTTTGTTCTATTTCAATTAAAGGTAATTTCTGAACAACACACAGTAGATGTTCAGTGATTTCTGAATACCACTACAATAATGCCTCCTATTTTAGAGGACAGTGGCTTGCAGGAAGGATTGAGGTATAGTGTAGTTGCTCTACTTAACACTGTAAAGCCAAATATAAATTCATGTTTTATTTGCTGGTAATGTCCAAGATTATAGTGGTCTCCAAACCAAAACATCAACTATGTCTCCTAAATTGAAAACAATTGGAAATGCTTGCTGAAATGTTTAGCAACTGACTGCCATTAAACACTTTAAAAACAATGAAAGCTTCTCTCCTCCAGAAATCAAATTTCAGAAGAGTAAATTTGCTTGGACAAGGCCCAGTGTGTCCAGCAAGACCAGGGCAGGACTTGTCAGGTGCACTGCTGGGGACGGCCCTGGGCCCCTCAGAACAGTGCAGACCCCGAGGGGCTGGAGGTGTCCAGGGAAGGGCCTGGAGCCCCAGGAGCAGCTGAGGGAGCTGGGCAGGGGCTCAGCCTGGAGCAAAGGAGGCTCAGGGGGGCCCTTGTGGCTCTGCACAGCTCCTGCCAGGAGGGGACAGCCGGGGGGGTCGGGCTGTGCTCCAGGGAACAGGGACAGGAGCAGAGGGAACGGCCTCAGGCTGGGCCAGGGGAGGTTTAGATTTGGATATTGGGAAAAACATTTTCACCTAAAGGTTGGTCAAGCATTGACAAAGGCTGGAGTGGAGTCCCCATCCCTAGAGAGGTTTAAAAGCCCTGTGGATGTGGCACTTGGGGACATGGGGCAGTGGTGGCCTTGGCAGTGTTAGGGGAATGGTTGGACTCAATGATCTTAAAGGTCCCTTCCATCCTAGATAACTTCACTCTATGATTTCCCCCCAATTTCATTGTGACTACACACATACCAAAGTTAATTATTTGCAGAATCTGGACTTTCCCCAAACAACTTCATGACTTTAGTGCCTCTGTAATGTGCTGTGTGCACCCTTGATACTTTCTCTGAACAAAAGACACCCATTTGTACATTCTGATGCAGGACTACATTTTTTGTTGACTGTAATCAGGTATGCTATTGGATTTTTAAATTTGGCAATACAATACATTCATATCCATACAGTACCCTGTCCCAACCCTCCAATGCTTCCATTCCAGCCTATTTTAAACCAACTGCTGTTCCTAGACATTGAGCTAAGAACAAGGACAAGACCAAATGCTAATGAACCAGTCTCCACTTCATCACCAGGAGAGCCCTGGGCTGCTCCAGTGAATCAGAATCCTGTTCCCTTGCAAAGGGCACTCAGAGCCTTGACTCTCCCATGACCACCAGGAGTGGCTGCTCCCCTTTGAGCTGGGATTGCAGCTGTTAGTTAAGGGATGGGAAGGAATGAAATTACAGGCTCATCACTTCTGTGCTCTGCTCCTGCCTGAGATTGATTAACACGATTCAATTTCATGCTAATCATCCCAAGTCCTTGCTACATGTTTTAGGAACAGGTCCTACAGTGCACAGAGAGCTGCCAAAGCCATCTTCTTTGAGAAATTCTTGCAGCATTATTCACTGTAAGGCTCGGCTGCTCCTCCCTGGCAGACTCATTCTCACCTCCACTGCTGTCTCAGACACAGCTACTCCAACCTGGCTGCAGCCAGAGCAGAAGGAAAATTCTGCTCCCCCCACAGGAGGTATTGTACAGAGGGTGGATAACTCACCATCAGGAACAGTCTGACCTTTATATACAAAGTGGCTGAATGCCTAAATTCTGGAAAAGCAAAATCCAGGGCTCATTTTAATTTGGACTGGGTTTATTCCAGAGCAAGCCCTGCATCAGCTGGGTGCCTGTAACACTGCCAGAAACCAGGGGTGTGCTCTGCAGAGAGCAGAGATGGGGGGCAATGCATGGGGAAGAAGAGATCTGAAGTTCAACATGGCTGCAACAGGTTGGCAAAAATAGTTCAAAAAGAAAAGCACAGCATCCTCCAAGACTGGTTACACCTGGGCCCAGGGACAGTTGGGAAGGTTAGAGATGTTCTCATTGCCAGGCCTGGCTGGGGGAGAGAAGCAGGGGACAGAAGGACCCAGGACATGTCAGATTGTGGCTGCTGAGCACTGGCCACGCCAATCCTGCCTCCCTGCAGGCCAGGGATGCTCTGTTCTCCCTCCTTCTCAGAGCCTGCAGGTGGTTCATGCTCCCCCTCACCTTGACTTCTATTCTCTTCTTTCAGCCAAGGGTTTGCAAGAGGAACAGCACCATAACAGCTTGGTCTGCTCAGGACCCTCCTCCTGCTCCCTGCTTTGAGCTGGAGAGGGATTCCTAAGGGATGGCCACCTCTGCCTGGGTATTCTGGGGAGCAAAAGCTCCATTTCAGTTCTCTGGTAGGACCAAAGTTCAGAACTCCTACGTGGCTGGCACTCAACACTCCCTCAACAAGCCTTGGCATTTTGATTTGTCAGCCTCAGCCAAGGAAAAACACTGAATATCTCTATACCTTTCTGCAAGTTGTCTTTAACTAGAGGTGCTTTTAAATTAGAGCCTTACAGATTATTCCCCTTGTTCCCCTGGGAAAAAAAAAAAGTTTAATTTTCTTTGACACATTTTTCATGAGGCAAAAGCATTCAAAAAATTATGAGCACAATTGATTTGAATATAATAATAAACCAAGAGATTTGCTTCATAGACAGCTGGTAAAAGCAAACCACTCCCAAGAGGTCCCAGTGGCTGCTCTGCACTGTGCCACCAAGATTCTTAGGAGAAGGCCTGAGCAACATGGGAGGGTTTCAATCCTCTTTGTCACACTGCACCAACAGCCATTTCATGCTCTGCTTCTGCCCTGCCTGCTCCTGCTCACCTGAGGGAACAGTGAGAAGGGTTTCTTCAATGATTTATTCAATAAAGATCACTACATTAATCAGATAAATAATTCAAGATATTATTTGTCAACTTTTTCTGCTTACATTGCAAGGAAAAAATTGAGCTCCTGAGGATGTTACAGACAAAAAGGTTGTGCCTACAAAAAAGCTTTGCCAAATCTTAAGCATACTATTATTCAGCAACCCCCTGCCCAAAGTACTCCTCCTGCCCAGAGAAAGGCCAGCACAGAGACAAAATAGAGGTCTGCTTTCCAGCATCAAAATGGGGAGAAAATACATATATTTATCTTAAAGGTCGGTTCAGTCATTGAGGGGTTGCCTAGCAACACTTCCTAGCAACACCACTGCAGGAAAACCAGGGAGAGCACTCTCCTACAAGTCAATTAGAAATGGTAATTTGTATGGGAAGATCCCACAGTCCGTTCCAATTACAAACAACAATGCTTTCCTCATTGATATTTTTTAATTAGAAGCTTTGTAAATTCATCCCTTACTCCATTTTGCTCTGTTTTTCTCTACTTGTCCTTTCCAGGTACCAAAACTTTACAGCAGCAAGGCAACACCAACAGCATTAGGAGAAACACCTAAAAGGATAAAACAACCCATTCATCTCCATCTCCAAATCAATGATGGGCTTCTTCTCTTTGCAAAGGCAACTCAGGAACACAGCTGGCTCTTCAGTCCCTTCACATGTGGGGCACTGTCAGAGCCCTGCAGCGAGCTGGAATTGGGGTGCTGTGCTTCCCTGAGCTCACACAGCCATGGCTGGGAACTCCTCCTCATCTCCTGGAGCACAATGCAATTAAGGGTTGTGGTATTGCATCAGCAAATCACTTTTCTGTGCTGCAGCCTGTAAGCAATAGCAGCAGATAAGAATGGTCTGGGCTTTTAAAAGAAAGTAATTAAAGTGCTTGGTAATTTCATGTAATTTAATGCAATGTGTTCCAAAATGAGATTTGAAAACTAAAAAGCCAGGCAAAGCCTTGAGATGAGAATGATCACCTATTTAAAGCCTTTCATACTTGAATCTGTCAATCTCAGGAATGAAAATAAATTGAAAGAAAGAGGAAAGAAAAAAGTGATCCTGTGTGGATTGGTGGCTGATCAGGCCTTAAACAGTCTCATTCACTGCTGTTTCCAATATACAGTGATGACAAAAAATAGATTTCCTGCTGTCAAATGACCATAATTTTCTACTTGTTTACTCTTTCCAGAGCAAAAAAAGCTATCTCCTACTTAATTGCTTGCACAAACTATTGTCTGCTTTCATTAGGGTTTTCCTACACACCCCCTCCTTTATATAACTTGTCACTATTTGAGGGAGGGAGAGCACAGAATCCTGGAATGGTTTGGGTTGGAAGAGACCTTAAAACTCATCCCTTTCCAACTCCCCTGACATGGGCAGGAATACCTTCCACTAAACCAGATTGTTCAGGGGGGTTTTCTTCAAACTTTGAGGGAGATAAGGTTTACACAGACTTCACCCATAAAGCACAAACTCACAAAACCTCAGAGAATGAGAGGAGTCCCTTCAGTCTTAGATCCTGCCCTGTTTTCCCAGCACTGCTCTCCAGAAGTGAACAGCACCTCTGACCCTCAGGGATGCCCTCACAATGCAGCACCAGTCACCACAAGCATGGACTGGCACTGCTCAAAATCCAGTTTGGGAAGGGGAAACAGCTGAGGCCAGCAATAAAGGTGGCACAATAAAGGTGCATGGTTAATTTTCAACGTTTGAACTCCTGGAGCACTCAGCAAGGGGGCAGGAAGAGCATAAGTCCTTTTCATCTGTCCCCCTGCCCCAGACAGGGTCAGCTGGAATCTCCACCATTCCCAAAAGGTGTGACCTTAACCCAATGTGACCTTAGCAGCCACCAGTGATGAAGATGCTGCTACCTCCAAAGGCTTCATTAACTTGGCCATCAACAAAAAAGCTTTGTCATATTTTAAGTCCTTTGACGTTGCTCAAGACTCTGTTAAAAAACCTAAAATCGAATTCTTTCAAGACATTTTGCCTGGCACACAGGACACCTGCCAAAACAGTTTCTTTTCCCAAGGGATGCCTGCTTTTCCCAGTTTCCAAGCCCTGATGCATGTGTGCAACTGGGAGCTGTCTCTTCCCCATGGGACACAGGGTGGGCTGGTGTCCAGGGCTATTTTCTGGTCATCCTCCTATAAAGGACACCCTCAGTTATCAACAGTTTCCACAAGGTCCAGCTGCTTGGCAGGGGCTAACTCAGCTGGGAAACATGACAGGCACGTCTGCAAGTATCTGATTCAAGCTGAGAAGTGACATTACACCTCCAGCAGCATCAGCTTTATGACACCATTAAGAGAAAGCTCATTAGCCTGTGAAGGCCTAGTGGTGAATCTGCAGCCCTCTGGCTGAATACAGCTACCTACTCATTTCATAAAGCCCACAGCAAAATTATCCAACAGTAGCAGAAGGGGGAATAACCACAACTGTGTGGTTTAATGTGTAGTTTGTCAAAGTTATTTGAACGGTGTGTACAGCCTTTAGCAAGGAAAAGGTTCCCCACATTTGCCTGAGAGCAATGGATTTGGTAATAAGGTGGATAATCAAAAAACAGCCCTGCCTCCACAGCAAACACATTTTGATGCTGGGATTTATGTGACAGATCCTGCGTCAGTGAGAGCTGGAAGATGGAGCTGCCTACACCTTCCCTTTCAAGTGAACACAGCAAAAATACCAGGAGCACACTGAACCTCCAGAGCTGGCTCAGGAGGAAACAAACCAAAGCAGATTAAATGCTGCAACAGCAAAAACATAAATGCAGCAGGTGTGCCAGATCCTAAGCAAAGGGTCTGAGCCAAGGACTGCTGTTCCCAGGTGAACGTGCAGGGAGGCAGGGATAAACCTCATCCATCTCTCTTCACCTCCCTCTCAGCCTCTCTAGGGATCAGGGCTCCCCCCCATTCCCCTCGCTGCTGCTGCTCAGGGGGGCTGCCCTGTACCTCAGGGTCTCCCAGCTGAGCCCTGCAGCTCTCCAGGCAGGAATCAGCCCCGTGGCACACATCATTCCAGGGATGGACAGACACAGAGGGGTACCTTGCTCTCTTTTGCCCAAGCACAGCTTCCAGAAATAAAATAAACCACGGAGAGTGAACAAGCAAACCACATTGCCCAGCCTGAGCCACCAACACTCCCTGGACACGGAACCAACTCTACAGCTCCCTGTAGTTAAGATGTCAAAAGTTACCTGCAATGCCTCTGGCCTTTTACCAGCTCTGCACTACTGAAACTGTGTTTGCTCATCCCTTAAAAGGCCAAAGAAGACCTTCACAAAAGAAATGAAAAGGTAAGATTTGAAAGGTAATTTTAGAATTTAAATGAGAAAGTAGTGATTATGGCTTCAGCCCTTCAGGACAGAGAGAAAAGCTTTGGTCTAAAGTTAGGTTGGAACCAGCTCAAATCAACTATCAGAAAAAATAGAAAGGAAAGGGGAAAAACCAAACCAAACCATTTTTCTGCATAAAAAGCACTGTCATGCTAATAGTCCAGAGATCCAAAATTTCCTCTCTCACTGGAACAGGAGGGCAAGTGAGGGGAGAGGAGAGCACCCTTTTTTAAGCACCCAGAAAGGACACTGTAGGGTCATCCCCTGGCAAATGAAAGCGACCACAGGCTGTGCATCCCGAATCATTTATGCTTTTCAGCCACACTCAGCCACGGCAAGAGGCAGCTGCTCCTCTCCTCAGCGCAGTTCACTGCTCCATCCCGAGCCTGCCACAGTCCCAGGACCCGGCCCTGCAGCTTTCTCCTGCTGATCTGGCATGGCCCAGCTGGAGCCAAGGGCGGGACGGAGGGGAAACGGGAGGACAAAGCCCGAGGCACCCCGAGGGCAGTGGGATCGCTCCCGCTATCCCCCCTCCAGCCCCGGACCTGCTGATTCCCAGAGTGCCCACAGGCACTGCCCCAGCTCTCCGTCCTGCTCTGCTTTCTGGGAGTGCAGCTGAGGAATCCTCCCTGTGCCCAGCAGAGAGAAGAGGCAGAGAATAAAACACCATTCAAAGTTCAAAGCCTGCCTTTGAACAAAGGGAAAGAATGCGTGGGAAGAATATTGGGGGGGGGGCAATTCTGAGGGAAGCCCAGGTCAGTGACAAAATCTGAGCCTCTGGGCAAAGCCCCGAGCTCTCCTGGAGACGACATCTATCCCGAGCCTCACGTCCGTTCTCGTTTCTTCTTGTTTTAAGTTCCCCTTCTGCCGAGAAACCCAAGTGCCTAACCGGGTATTTGTGGAATACTAATAGCCCCCGTTTGCAATTGAAATGAAGCCAGGCTACAGCAGCCACCACGCAGACAATCCTTTCTGGAAGTCAGGGGGCAGGGATGGGATACAAGCTGCTAAATGTCAGGCAGCAGAGCTGTGGCAAAGCCCCAGCATCTTCTTTGAGCACATTGCAGCTATGAAAAGGAGCTTTGTCTGTGCATAACCTACCAACTCCCACCTGAGCTCCCAAAGCCCCTGCATTCAACACCAGTTCATTGGTCATTACATGCTGGTAAAGCCCCATGTCACATCTTTACTGGCTATAAAAATTTACTACCATCGCCTTGACAGGGAAGCAAAGGGAAAAGGGGAGGGAGAGAAGAAAAGAAACATGTTCACAATCCCTTTTAATATAGACTGCTTGAAGTCCATGATTCATTCCTTAACCTAAGAATGCAACGGGGATGCAGGGGGGTGGGTGGAATCTGTCCCTTCTATGTGTGGAAAATCTTCAGCTTCTAAAAAGTTGTTTTGTTTGAACCCGACTGCACATTTGTCGGCCCTTTCTTGCCAAAAGAACTGCAAGTTATTTGCAGAAAACAGTCTGACACAACAGTACATGATGATAGAAAATAGAATTGTAAAAGAAACTTGTTTTCTTTAGCAGATGGCTCAGTTCATCAGCAGGTATTTTGAGAAGCTACTGTTTCCAGGTCTTCATGGAGAGAGAAGAAACCATTTAGCACTGGAGAGAGGGAAATCTAAATGCACTTGCAACTGACTCTGACTCTTCAGTAGCCCAGCAGTAAATGGATCCATCTGTAGTTGTCTGCGTTTCCAAACTACAGCAGGATTTTATCTATGAGTGGGGTGTGTCCCTCTCTCTCACTTTCCCCGTCCATTCCTTGAATAAAAGAAATAAAAGCAATGAGTGGGGACCTCCTGGGTCCTGCTGGAGCAACACTTCCATTTGCTCCAAGTCCTTTCTGCAGGCAGTTTGCCTTCACACAATCTTCAGCCACACAAACACTTTGTGTCAGATGATGGGATGGGCAGGATTTGGGTGGAATTCCCTGCCTGTGACACCAGGCTGCTGCACACCACTCCCCAGCAAGCCAGGGGAGTTTGGCCTGACACTCCTGCTCTCTCAAGGAGAGGAGAAGAACCAAAACTTCCTGCTGTTCAGATTTATCAACTTACATATTCTTCCTCAGAGCACAAAGGGAAGGAGTTTTGCAGAGAACATTTTTTGCCTCCTCTGATTGCAGCCTCATTACCTGTCAGGGAGCAGCATCATTCAGTCAGCATCTTCTCAGAAATGACTCATGAACACAAGGTAAGGCCAAGGTAAGTCCAAGTCCCCTCCAAAATTTCACAACATTAAACTGCACCATCATCATCCACAGGAATACAGATCAGCTGTAACAGTGGCAAAGATGTTGAGCAAGCCTGAAGCAGAGGGCACAGCCACCAAAGGTGAAAAGCAGCACAGAGATGACTGGAGGAAAGCACTGCTGCCCTAAGAGGCAGAGAGAAACCACACGTGCAAATGGCAAACCTCGAGGTGTTCAAACACACCTACACCACAACCACCCACACCTCACATGCAAGGGCTGGGGGGGAACCAAGTCTGTTCACACAGCCTTACAGTGCAAGGGACCAGCTATGTGTGACTCAAGTGATTAGGCACGTGCTAATTACACTGCTCTGCACTGGGAGATGGTGACCATGTTCACAGGGGTTTTGGACTGGGGAAGAGACAAGGATCTGACTCCATGTTTCACAAGGCTTGATTTATTACTTTATGATATATATTACATAAAAAATAAACTAAAAGAATAGGAGAAAAGGTTTCATCAGAAGGCTGGCTAAGAATAGAATAGCAAAGAATGATAACTAAGTTTTGTGGCTCGGCTCTCTGTCCGAGCCAGCTGGGCTGTGCTTGGCCATTAATTAGAAACATCCAACATGGGCCAATCCCAGATGCACCTGTTGCATTCCACAGCAGCAGATAACCATTGGTTACATTTTGTTCCTGAGGCCTCTCAGCTTCTCAGGAGGAAAAATCCTAAGGAAAGGATTTTTCATAAAAGATGTATGCAACAGGAGATAGCAGAGAAGACCCATGCTCCATCAGAGCACCCTGCACCACCAGCTCCCATTCCCAAGGAGGAAGTTCAGGAACTGCTATGGCTGAGAATGTCTTTCCCTACCCCACCCCAAACCCCCTCACAAAACCCAGGATTCAGCCACTGGCTGCAGCACCCTTTCCTAGTAAGGACAGTAGGATTGTTTGGCAGAGGCTTCAGCAGGAGTGTAGGTGGTTATGGGGAGGGATTTTGCCAGCAGTTATGCAAAATCTTTGCAGGCACCCAAATATTTGTCTAAAAGGCAGGGAAAAAAAAAAGCAAGCATGTAGGACTGTGATGCACTGGCAAATGGTCTTTAGCAATAGCACACATCAGAAGTAGGTGCACAGCTCTGTGCCACAGGAACACTCCTCACAGAAAGCCATTTCCATCTGCCCTACTTTGGCTGTGGTAAATGTGCTGAAGGTAACCACAGCCCCTGGGGCACCATTGCAACTTGTGTGCCCCAGCACTGAACATCAGAGCCTTCAGTCACAATGACAGGGCACTTTATCAGCAGCTCCTGCTGTTGTGCAATTGCTGTGGTATCCACATGCAGAGAAGAAGGGAGCTTGTGACTGCAGTGAACATATTTCTTCCCTAAAGTATCTCCTTGGAGCACCTCAAGAGGGGCTTAAAGTACAGGTCAAGAAGTCCAAGTGGTTATTATGTTGAAGGGATGAGACCTGAAAGGCTCCAGGGATGAGAAATGCCAACTATTGTGATTACCACAAACTGATCTCAAAACAGATATGGCGACAGAGAGAAAAGGATGGGCACAGTCTTCAAAGGACAGTCATTTTTCACTGTCTATCAGCAACAATTCAAATACAGCACCCTGTCTCCCCTGTGCTATAATTACACTTTCAGCTGGGCTCACAGGCAAGGATTGCTCAAAGAAGTTTCCATTCCAGTGGAAGTGGCTGGCTCCTACACTGCTATCTGAAGGAAGGCACTGGAAGGGGACAGCTGGGTCACTCTCTGGGGACATGGAACTTGATGATCCTGAAGGTCCCTTCCAACCCAAACCACTCTATAATCTTCTAAAGCAAATAAATTTAAACCATAAAATGACACACCTGTGTGCACACCTTGAACAGTCCTTCTGGTGCCAGCCTTGATGCAACGGCTGCATCCAGGGGCCATGACTTGACAAATCAGAGCATTCAGGTAGCCCAGACACAAAATAATCCTTCACCTTCAGGAACTAATAATGTATTTCTGAAAAAGCAGCAGGGAAAGGGCAGGGACACAACTCCAGCCAGCACACACAGAGCACATACATGGAGGTCACAGATCAGTGTTAACAAACATGAATGAAGCACCTCTGTGCCATCACAGAGAAAACAGGTGAAGGACCACAACACCCATTCCAGTACACTTTGTTCTGCTTAATAGAAATAACCACCAACAGCTGCTATTTCTTACCAAAACAGCCAGCAGATCTGCAGAACCTCAAACAACAAAAGACAACCCATGCTACTAAACATCCCTTTACCACCCTTCTGGATGCAGGAGACCCACAATTGCCAACCTGATTCCTAAACAACCCCATCCTCCACAAAAGAATGAAAAGACAGACAATTTATACAGAAAAACAGAGCACCCATGCTCCACAAAAGAATGAAAAGACAGCCAACTCATACAGAAAAACAGAGCACCCAGCAAATGACAGCACATATCCTTAACTCCAAGGCTTGCATCAAAGTTCAGTGATTTTGTGCAAGTCATCTCTGCCCTGTGTTTGCATCAAAACAAAGGCTTGTTTCACACTGTACTGCTCTCTGCCCACACACCCTTCCCTACACTGCTCCCTTCCTGCCATCCCATGCAATACTTGGCATTCCCTGACTTCTTGGCACTCTTTGAAGCTCAGGATTTCCCTAATTCATTTCCATGCTTTATTTCTTCTCAGAATCCCTTTGTGAAGCCTGCTCAGGCTCGGGAAGCAGCAGCACTGTGCCAGTGTGTGCCTTTTCTAACCAGCAGCTCAGGCGTGAAATGGGAGAGAGCCCAACAGTGCAGATGCTCACACGTGAGCAGGAATGAGGAGGGGAACAGAGCCCACAGGAGAGATGGGGAACAGCTTCCTGGCCTAGGAGCAGCTTTCCATTCAGGAAGATGAAAACCAATTTCTCCACTATGACTCAATTAATTACTGCCACCATCCCCATCTGATTGAGGTGGGGAGATGCTTTAGACGAAGAGATTTTCTGCCAGAAGATCACCAGTCAGTGGGGTGAAGACTGTCCCTTGTACCCATGAGGTGCCACAGGCTGGCTGCCACTGGGCTCCATCATCCCCAGAGCCCACATTACAGAACCCCAGGCTGGGCCAGGCTGGGAGGGGGCCCAGAGGGTCCCTGGTGGCACCTCCCTGCTCAGGCAGGGCCATCCCAGAGCACAGGGCACAGCATTGTGTGCACAGGGCTCTGCAGGATCCCCGCTGAGGGAGACTCCAGCCCCTCCCTGGGCAGCCTGCTCAGGGCTGGGCACTGCCCAGGCAGAAGTTGTGCCTCCTGGGCAGGGGCAGCTCTGGGCTCAGGCCCTGCCCGTGGCTCTGGTGCCACTGCTGGGCCTGGAGCCGAGCCTGGGCTCTCCCTGCTGAGGTTCCCTCTCACTCATCTCTTCTCTGACCTCTTCCCTCATCTTCAAGGAACTCACCAAGAACTCCACACCCTTGTTTCAGGGTGATCAGCAGCATCCAGGATGTCACCATCCCTAAGTGCCTGCTGCCTCCTGGGGCTCTTTTCCTCAGCCCTGTTAAAACCCACCCATGCCTGTGCAGCTGGGATGTCTCTCACTGCCCTCCATGACCACCCTGCAAGCTCTCCAGGGCATCCTCCTCCAGGCCAGGGGAGTCTTCTCCTCTGGGACAGAGAATGGTTTCTGCAGATGGGAGGCACGACCTCAGGAACAAGTCAAGCCAGCTTGTGACTCCATTCAACCAATAATATCCTACACCTGTCCTCTGAGGATTTTGTAACAAAGCTTTCAAGCCTTGAATCACAGACCACATTCCCATTCCCTGCCTTCACATTATTAAGCCAGGATTTCAGCTACAAGGAACAGACTCCAAGATGCTCAGTGCAGAGTATTCTATTAATTTGAATTGGGACTAGTTGAGGTAAATTGATTTTTTAAATGTGTTTATCCTCTATGGGGGCTTTTTTTTTTCCTTCTTAAATGCTGATTTGCTGAAACTGTGCCTATCCAATACTCATTACTGAAATGCATGGAAAGCTGCCAAAAGAAGCAATGCCTTCTGGACTAAACAAGGGATTTATTACTGAGAAACCACAGCACCGGGTAAAAATCCATCACAAACTTATTGATTTAAACTGATTGTAAGTAATCACACACAATTTATATTAAGTGAAACATACTGCCATCTAATTTAGAGTAAGTGAATGGAATGCTACTACTCTGAATTCTGTTTAAATGCAAACTCTAATTGATACCCACATATAAATAACTGAGACTTTCAGAAAACATGAATTAAATATTTCGTTATCTCTGTTTATTATGTATCGATAGATCATTTTTACCTATTTAAGACATGGTTAGACAGCAATTATTATATTTCAGCAGAGACTTACATGTAAGCCTCAGGGCAAGTTCAATAGAATGGGACAAGAGCAGTGTGGAGAAAAGCACTTGATGTGTGGGATGCAGTTTAAATAACCTCAACTTGCTTTTAATAAAGGAACCTCAAACTTTGCTTATCTTCCACCCCAAATGTGATTAAATCAAGTCATGCATTTTACTCAAACATGGTTCTCTCACCTCCAGAGGAAGCATTTTGGGATGAAAATTGTAAGGCACAAGTTATCACTGCAGCACCACATCCTCCCTCCACGATCCCATTCAGGGAATTGTGCTTGTCAGCCCCTCTGATATGTCCCATAATTGGAACCCAATCCTCAGCAGTATTAGTCAGCCCCATAGTTAATTTTATTTCTAAATAAAAAGTTTGAATGTATTTGCCGTTCTTTTCAATGGTCAGTGTGTAAACACTGTCAGGAATTTAAAAAAAAACAAACATTAAATCTTGATCAGAATGCTCTCTCCTGTACTCAGCTGGCTATTAACATTTAAGGATGTAAGAACATATTACTTTTTATTAACAAAACCAATTGTTTATAGCAGGAACACACAAGTGTGCCATACTTTCAACAGTCTATTGGCTCCATGGCTTTTGAAGACCAGAAGCCCACCACAAACCTTTTCCTATGGCAATTTCTTCTCAGGTAATTTTTAGTCACACACTGATGCATAATTTCTCAGCAGGATTCACTTTGTGTCAGATCATAACATGAACATCTTAGAATATTCATCCCAAACATTCCTGGTGCAGGTTGGGTTCAGCCAGCTCCCCCTTTGCAGGGAGGTGCATTACAAGGGCAATGTGAATTAAAGCAGAAATAAGGTGTTCTGATGCTTTCTATCAACTTGAAATTTTTCTAATATTGCTTTAACATATGCTGCACTTGTGAGTTGAACCTAGTCCTGCAATGAGCTGCATGCAGGTGGAACAGTTGCCCATAACTGGCCTCATTACAACTCAATTAAGTCCATTTGCAGAGTGCATTGCAAGACTGGGCCCTTAGGAATTTCTTATGCTCCTGGAGCTTATTAAATTGCTGGATATCCTCCTCAAGCTCTTCATTGAAACCATAATTTAGCCCTTTTAACTGGTTAGCACAAGCCACCTGGTAGCCGTGATTTTTGCTCAACCAGACACTTCCATGTCTATAAAACTTTCCCCATTTTTATAATAATCTGGCTTTTAACACCAATCCCCTGATCAAACACTGAGAAACACTCTCTGCTTGTTAGCTGCTCTGAGATGGAGTTACAGACCCCTTTCATGCTGTGTTGGACTGTGCTAAATTGTACCAGAGCACATCCATGCCTCTCTGGTAGCTGCCAAGCAGGACTTGATTCTAGAGAAGCTGCTATCAGAAACAAGCCCTAATTTGAAGTTTTTTAAAACAAAGTCACCCACTGCAAAACAGGCTTTCAGCAGAGGCTTTTGTCTCATGATGTGAACGTGTCCAGGCCATAATGAGCCTGTTTCTACCCAACACAGGAACACCTGACTGACACTTGCACCCCAGTGCACCTCCATGGGGTGCAGGCAGCTGAGCTGGGCTGAGGCACTTGCTTGTCTGGCAGTGTTTCCTCCATGAAAGAAGAGAATCTGAATCTGAAGATCTTTCTGAATCACAGAATGCCCCATGTTGGAAGGGACCCACGAGCATGACTCGACTCCCTGCTCCTTGCAGCGCTGCCAAAAGCCAAACCTCCTAGACATGTCCTCCCTGGCTCCTTGGACTCTGGCAGGCTTAGAGCCATGGGCACTTCCCTGGGAACCTGTTCCAGGGACCAAGCACCCCTCAGCAGAGAGCCCTTCCCAATGCCCTCCTCCACTTCCTCATGTCCTGTTGGGGTCACCAGAGCGGGACCAGCACCTCCCCTCCACTGACCCCCAAGGTGGGTCCAGCCTGCCCAGAGAGCCCCCTCAGCCTTCTCCTATCCAGGCTGACCAAGACAAGTGACCTCAGCTGCTCCTTTTAAGTCTTGCCCTAAATAATTTCTATTCCCATCTCAAGAGCCTTGCACTGATGTCTGGAGACAGTCCCAGATTGAGCACACATTTGTGTGCAGTCCCTGAGCCATCCACAGCCCAGGGCTGGGCCTCCCAAAACCTGCTGGCAGCTCCTGCACTGCTCCTTCAAAGAACTGAGAGGAATTAGTCAGAGTAGTAAGTATTAATCCTTTCTCTGAGGTGTAAGGTTATTTCTTTATTAATAAACAGAAGAAAAACCTCAGTCAGAGATAAACTGTCACAAGGGAAGGAAGTGAAAAAAGTTTATTTTTTCAAGGAATGGCTAAGGTTGAGCAGGTACAACTAGCAGTTTTTCTGCTGTGTTTCCCCCACCCCTCTCAGCAGTCTAGCTCTTTCTACCCAAGCTCTTAAGGGAATAACCAAATTTTCAGTCAATGTAATGTCAAATAGCACAAAAAAATCCTTCAAAATCACATCTTCTATTGGCATCCCTGGGACAGCATCCACACACCCCTCATGTCTACAGCCTGTTAATTTCTGATGGTTGTCCTCTCCTCGCTTAAGTTGCAGCTTTGGATTGCAGGAAAGTGAAATATTGACACTGAAAGTGAAAGAGAAATTCATCTGTGTGATGAGCAGTGATTTGGCATAGAAGCTGTCAAACCATGGCAGTGTTTCACAACTGCCACAGAATAATGAAAATGTTGTTTAAAACCCTGTGACAATTGCAAAGTGAGACAGAAAATGAAGCTGCAGTTCCTGTGTGTGAGCATCAACCTCTGCTCTGGACTGCACAGCCAGTCTGAGTGGGAACAAGCCCTGAGAATCAACAGCAAAAAGGAACAGCAGAACACTGCCTTCCCATCTCCCCTGTGCCAAATCAGTCATGACTGGAGTCCTGTTTTGGAGCAATCAGAAGAACTGCCAGGACCCCAAGGAGCTCCTTGGACAGGATCAGCCTTAGTGGTCACTCAGTCCCACCTCACCTGGGGCAGGTGGCTGGAGGGCCCCACAAGATGAGGCCACCCAAAGACAAGCAAAGCCAGGTTAGGCTGGAGAGAGTCTCAGCTCATTTGAAAATCCACTGACCAGCCCAGGGCACAATTCCAGGCTTTTACAGAATGCAGTTGACATAACAAACATGCTTTTTCAGGAATCAAAATAAAGCTGATGCACATGAAGCTTCAAACTCTGCAGAATCCATAAGTACTTGAACTTGCTCATCTGACTGTCAAACAGCAAACCCCTTTCTTTACAAACACGATCTACACAGATTCTGTCTTGCCACAATTCCTGAAAAGCTGCTGATAATTTCAGTGATTCAAACTTTGCCTCACTGCAAGCATTTCTGGACTTCATGAAAGCTGAAGACTTATATGCTTTAGACACCTGGAGATTTTCATAGGTCACCAGGGAACTTGAGTGTTGAGCTCTTGCCAGAAATTTGAACATTTGAGGAGTGAGCACAGGCAAGCAAATATTTGAGGTATTTAGCCTCCCCCAAAGGTACCACAGCCAAGCACACAAGTGACTGAGTACTTGCAGAAACACAAGGTTTTGGGAGGTCACTTGTGTCAGCATGGAGCAGATATTAAGAGATTTGGGAACATCATCCAACACCTTTACCTCAGCCTTCAGTGCTTAGCAAAGCACACCAGGCCTGCAGGGAAGAGCCTGATTAGCCTCAGGGCTTTTAATCACTGTTGTGATTTTATATGAAGTCCAAGTGCAAAGGTGGGGCAGGAGGGGCATTTAGCAGAGTTGCTATGAGGCCAGAGAAAATATGAAATTACATTGAGATGGAAGATTGGTATTATCAAATCAATACTGTACAATAAATGTAGCAAATGAGTAAATCCAATTAGCTGAGTGGAGCAAGATCAATGTGCTGGTAGAACAGAAAGATTGCAAGAGGCTAAAATTAAATGTACCCAAGAGAGAGGAGCAATGAAAACAATCCTCTAAAACAATGGGCTTTGGTGGCTATGTAAGTTTTAAAACTGAACCTGAGCACAGATGTCATCTTGGAATTTTTGGAGCATTTATCCCAGAGAATGAACTGGGACAAGTTTCTCCACAAGTGACAAAGCCAGAATTCTGCTTGTTAAACTGTTTGCTAAATACCTTTGCACTGTAATAGACTGAGAAGGAATAAAACCATCCTTGTAACACTGTAGCTACTTGCAAAAACTTATTAATGCTAGCACAGCCCCCCTGTCCTCAGTGAATATTGCAGCAGTCAGATTGAGCAGGGAGCTGTGGAAATAACAGGGAGGAGGTGGCAGCCATGGGAAGAAGGACTCACAGTGAGGGGGAACAGGAATTTTGGGCAGTTCCCAACACTGCAAGGGAAGAACTGAGCTCACATCCCATCAGCCCATGGCCATGTGTGCACAGCACCACAACTCAGTGGCCACTGCACACACAAGGAACAGCAAAGCAGCCTGCTAAGCAATAATTCCAGGTAAGCACAGTGGGAAAGGAAAACTCTCCCTGAATGGTTAAGGGGAAGCTCATGAAGACTGATTTATGCATGCATGTATTAAAATTCTCTCTGCACTGAGCATTTCAGAATTGAAGGTTCACGTGCAGCTTGAAAGCAAGGCAGAAGCCAAAATGTTGGGAAAAAGACCATCTCTTCAGAGGATTAGGAATTAAGTTAACTGCACATTAGAGATAAAATAGTGGAGTGCTTGTCTTTATTCTTAATAATAAACCATAAGGCATTAAGCTACAAAGCACGATTAACTCCTTTCAACTCACTACTACTGCTGACACAGCAATGTGGTACTTGCACAGAAACACTAAAAAATGCAGTGATTAGGTTAAAATTAAGTGAATTTAGGGCAGGCAAAAATGCTACAGTGCAACCCAGGAGGGATAAGTCTTTGTTGCTGTAAAGAGCAGCCTAAGCACCTGCAGTGTTAGAATGAATTCCTCACACTCTAAAATCATTCATGGTTTGAAGTGACCACCTCTGGGGCTGGACATGTCACTCTGCACCCCTCCTCTCCTTCCTAACTCCTGAGTCACCTGGGTTCCTAAAATACCTGCCCTGCAGTGGTGCCAGCCAGGCTGGTGACAAGGATGGACCTGGGGAACCACAGGTGAGAGCTCATCCCCTCCTCCTCTACCAGCTCCATACAGTCTGGAACTTCGTGTTTCTCTGATTAGGTTCCCCATTTATAAACTGCTCTTAGAGACATGACAAAATCCCAAACCAAACAACCAAATAATACTTTATTCTGTAAGATGCAGGGATACTAAACAAACAGGCCACTTTGACCATTAAACAATCAGCTCAGCACATACAAGGTATCAGTAAAGCCCATGACTTACCAGACTCTGGGGAATAAAAACTCTCCACAAGATGGACAAAGCTCTGTCCTGCAGTGTACCAGAAAATCTTCAACTACCCTCTAGAACCAGTGAAATACTAAATTTATTATCCTGGTCTGGTTTAGGACAGCTGGAAGAAGAAAAGGAACAGAGCAAACTTCCCAGCCCTCCTCCCTCCAAGCCAGTTCAGGCCTGGTGTTCAGAAGCTTAAGAGTAAACACCTGCACACCTCCTCCCCTACCACCACCTTCCACCTGTGGGAGAAGCTCATCTGAAAGCTATTGGTTTGAGCATCCATCAAATCCTATCCTACAGTGCTTCTTTACTGCCTGAAAAAACTACAACCCTTAAACCACTGAAGAAACTGTGGCACCAAAGCCTGTCCTGTTGCAACACAGCTGTAGCCTTGTCTCTGCACAGTCTTGGCTGTTCCATACCTGGGCCACCTTTTCCTGCATTACAGAACCTGGCACAGCTGACTCAGACCCAAACCAAAGCAAATCTGAAGAATGCAACAGCTCCACAGGGATAGCTGAGGTCACCATGGCACAACATGCAGCTGCTGCTTTGGGGTGAGGCACCTGCTGCTGGGGTGGGCAGCAATTCCCCCTCACTCCCATTCTGGCAGCTCTGTGAGCTCCTAAGCACAGCACCAAACCCTTTGAGCCACAGATGATGTGCTACCTGTGCTGGAGGACAACCCTCCAGGCACACGGGGACAGCTGAGGAGCTGAGCTCTGGGGTGGCTTTTAGGCTTGGCCCAAAGCAGGGCTGAGTGCCACACAAACACATTCCATGTGCCAGGCTGGGCCCTGAGGTGTTTGCCACCAAAGCACGCAAGGCAGAGTTAGAGCTGATGAAAATTTTCCAGGAAAATATTGGAAAAAGGCAATGAGTCAAAATGAAAATGCTTCCTGGAATATACTCTCTCCCAAAAACAGGGGCCAGTTCCCCATAGACTCTCAGGCTGCAGAGATTTCACAACATCACAGGCAGAGCAGACACATAAATCACCTGAAGGGCTTTTGGTTTAACTCTGCAGCACCAGCCTTAGGAAAGTGGTGTCTACTGAAGCTGGCAGAACTTTCAAATTCAAGGTCTGTGCACCCTTCAGGGAAAACATGAGAAGGGAGCCTTTGGTCATAATTCAAAGGAAAATACTCTCAGTAGAAACTTCTCTGGGATCCTCTGGTCTGATAGATGTCAACATTTTGGGAACCTGAAAGCCTGGTTACTGCAAAGACCCAGTTCTTCACTTAGCAGTCCAGGGAGGCTTGGCTTGCTCTGGAATACACTCAGGGAAACTGGGATCCACAGAGAGCTTGAACTCTTCTCCCTGAAGCTGGTATGGTCCAGCTCTGTTTGTCCTGTTGGCAAACAACCTCAGAGTGTGGCTGTGCTGGGGCATTAGAAACTATTACCTCACTGTGGGTAAACATTTCAAAATTACATTTCCTGTTTTGTCTTTAGAAGTTATCAGGAGAATATCATTCTCCACCCAGAGGAGTGATATTTCTTGTTTCCTGTTTTCAGAGATCTAAAGGATGGAGATACAATGGATAATACACATGAGGAAATCTGGATCATTGGGCTCATCTTGGTACTGGAAGGACTGTGTAAATCTGAGAGTCTCTTACTGACCTGCAAAGGCAAATTAGGGCATCACACCCCCAAAATGGTGCCCTTGGCAGACAGCCTGTTCAGCTTTACTGAGTCAATCAAAATAGATGATTTTGCCCTAACTTTTCCCAAAACATATCTAATAAACTTTTCCATACCTGTGACAAATTGAGGAACTCCTGGGATTTCTGTGATGTTCACCAGTGAGAAAGTTTATTACCTTCAACAGGTTTTCAGCTGGTTTTCAGCTTTTCAGCTGGTTTTCAGCTACCTACAGGAAAAAAAGATTCACACATAATCATCAGCCTCTGTCTTTGAAACACTTGCAGGTTCAAAAATTCACATTAAAAACTTTTTTTTATTTTACAACTGAGTTCCCATTAATTTCCTTTTTAGATCTTCTGTTCATCTCCAACTTAGACCATCCTGGGTCCCTTCCTCCAAAGCATAAACATCTCCACACAAAATCCTTCCCTGGTGTAAAGTTATGGCACTGGTTTTTTACACATCAGATATTACACAGGTGCTAGCTCATCCAAAAGCATCTTTTGGGTAGCTTTTCTTTGCTAGTAGAAAAGCCATCCAAAGAATCCACCTGAACTTCCTGGAGACAGTCACATGCCAAAAAGACAAGGTAACAGCAAACCAATCTTCCTCTATGGAGCCAAAACTCCAATCCAGTATTCTAGATAAAAGAAAACCCTACAATTTTAAACTTCATCATCACACTTTGTCCCCACCAATACATATTTGTGAGGGCCTTTTGCTATCTTGATGAGTTAAGTGTGAAGTTTCCCTGATGGGATACATTTAAAATGAAAATCAAAAGCATGAATCATCAAAGCATTGCAGAGCTGTCTTCTTCTTTTTCTGTTGGATTCTCAGGTTTGGCAAAGTGCTGAGCTCACACACCAGAATGTTGCAGGCATTTGTGTGCAAGGTATATTGGAAGGGAAAGTCAAGGGCATTCCTGGTTTAGCCCTTCAGTGACAGGGAAATTCAGTCCTGTACATTTGGGGAGGAGGTCGTCAAAGGGACATGCACAAAAACAAAGCCCAGTTTGATCCCACAGTAGTCCAGATGTCAGAATTTTGTAGAAACTCATGTAAATGATCAATTAGACAGAGATCCACCTACTCTGTGTGAAATTTACTAGAAATAGACTGTTCTCTGTTCCATCAAGTAGTCATGGGACTATTCAGAGCAAAGTTTGCTAAGCCAAAGCTGCAGAGGCAGGGAACAAGCTGACAGAGTTTAGAATTAGCAGTGATAGAGAGCTCTTGCATTAATTACAGGATAATTCTTAAAATCCGATGCCCACTTTGATTGTAATCCCTCCAAATTCAAGATAAAACTAAGTAATCTCCAGAATAGACTTACTACATTGCTAATGAGCATTATGAATTGTAACTAGGGGAAAAAAAGAAACAACCAAAAAGACCATGATGAAACCTCCCATATAGAATTCCTAATAATAGATCTTAAAATTTCTTTACAAAAGGCAAAAGGGGGAGAGTCTTATCAAAAGGAAAAAAACAAAGTTACAGATTCCCAATATTCCTCTTAAGACAGAAACAGATCTCAAACTTGAAGCTCCAGGTCCTTTGCTTTGAAATCAAATTTTAAAACATGCAATCATCTGAATAAACACACTAGAGAACAATATACAATTTACCTGTTCACAACTGGTGTGAGAACAAATTTTATGTCTAATTCCACACAGTCTGGCTGTATCCCTGTGATCCCAGAGCTCACGAGTCCCACCGTCACAGTGAATGTACACAGTGATGGGGCACACACAATTTCCCATTCAAAAACGCTGAAGGTCCTGGTTCTTCCACCCCAAGTGGAGGATGCAGCCCACCCTGGGTCAGAAATGAGTGACCACTGCCTGTCCCTGCTGTCCTGCTGTCCATCCAGCCCCACGGGCTGCCTCAGTCCATGTCACAGAATTACGGGATGCACTGAGTTGGAAGGGGCTCATCAGGATCATCTAGTCCAGCTCCTACAGCAGAGTCAAAGACCAGTTACCCCCAGGCTTCAAATAGAATTCTTTTGTTACAAACAGCTAGGCTTTAATATGCACTCAGAATCTGCTGAGTTGGAAGGGACCCACAGGGCTCAGAGCCCATCTCCTGCCCTGCACTGCACCATCCCCAAGAGTCACACCAGAACTACTGTCCAAATGTGTTAGGATGGTGTTCAGGGAAAAAAACCCAAACTTTTTCAACTCAAACCTAACAAAATACAACTTACATGAAGAAATAAACCACCAAATATCAAATATTTCCCTTATACCCCAGCATGTTGCTTTCTTTTAAAGCCAAAAGAGTGAAATTACACAGGTTATTGGGGAAGAGGCAACAAGGTGAATGTGGGTGACAAAAATTTCAGAAGAGGGAGAGGATTTGTAGGGGGTTTCCTTCCCTTTCCCTAAACAAGCCTTTTTCCTTTCTTTAATTCTTACTTTTAACCAGATTTATGTGAACCTGCAGCCCACCATAGTGACCTTTGCTGGTTGTTTAGCTGCTGTGTCCAGTTTGTCCTTCTGAGGGCTGAGGGCACCGGGACCAAAGCCCGGAGCCGTCGTTCAGAGGTGCTGGCAGAGAAAGAACCGCGCTTGATGATTCATTTTATGGCAAATAAATGAACACATGTAAACCCCAGCCTGTCACACCTGCTCCTTTTCCCACTTCATTTTCCCATCACCTCAGGCGACACATGAACTTACAGGCGGTGTGGTTTTTTCCAGCCTGTGCTTCAACTTGCTGCGTTTCTCAAGATGTTTTTCAAGATGCCTTTATCAAAATGAATGCCAGCCTGACTCCCACCCGAGCACCGCGCGGCTCTGACACAGGAAGATGCCGGGACCTGTGGAGAGCTCGATGAGGGCAGGGGAGCTCCTGGCAGGCAGGATCCATCCGAGCGAGGGCCAAGCCCGCCCGAAGGGCCCCAAAGCGGCGTTCCCAGCCCGCTGTCCCCCTCTAGCGCCTCAGCGCGCGCCATCTTGGGCGGCCTTTCCCTCTCCCACACTGCCCTCTGCAGCTCCATCGCGGGCCGTGCCGGCGGGAGCTGAGGGAAAAAACCATGAAATAACATAGTATTATCTAAAGAGTCCTTATTCATATTAGCAGAGGACTATTCCGATCATCCAGGACGGACTGCGCAGCGCAGACCCTCGGTGTTCCCCAGTACACCAACACCTCACAGGCCTGGCTGCCTCAGCAGCAGCGCAGGGTCTCTCGTGTGCATCTGACCAGAATCTCTCATTTTATTCTACAAAAATGCCAGATTCAGGCGGTATCAAATTTCACTAAAGATGCTCCAGCAGTTCCTGTAAGCACATCAGCATCAGCCGTGTTTTGGTGCAGTATGGGACAGGTGCCCCAGAGAGCAGGGCTGGCCCACACAGGCACCAACACCTGCCTGCCCCGGCTGTATTTTGTTAAAGAGATTCTTCAAAGCCACAGATTAGTACATTGCTGTAGTAGTCAGTGATGTATTTACTGCTGCAAAGCTCCAGATGCTCTGTAAGCCACAATAATACAGTTAAGTGGAAAATGAGTAATTTAAAACCATAATGACTATCATAGCATGACTCCGCTGACAACGAGCCCCAGCGATAACGCTGCGAGGTGGATGAGACATGTTCACCTGGGCTGCCAGTCACAGAATCACAGAACCACAGGATCACAGAACCACAGGATCACAGAACCACAGGATCACAGAACCACAGAACCACAGGATCACAGAACCACAGAACCACAGAACCACAGGATCGCAGAACCACAGGATAACAGAACCACAGGATCACAGAACCACAGGATCACCGAACCACAGAATCACAGAACCACAGAACATGGAATCACAGAACCACAGAATCACAGAACCACAGAACACGGAATCACAGAACCACAGGATCACAGGATCACAGAACCACAGGATCACAGAACCACAGAACCACAGAATCACAGAACCACAGAACCACAGGATCACAGAATCACAGAACCACAGGATCACAGAACCACAGAACCACAGAACCACAGGATCGCAGAACCACAGAACCACAGAATCACAGAACCACAGGATCACAGAACCACAGGATCACAGAACCACAGAACCACAGGATCACAGAACCACAGAACCACAGAACCACAGAACCACAGGATCACAGAACCACAGGATAACAGAACCACAGGATCACAGAACCACAGGATCACCGAACCACAGAATCACAGAACCACAGAACATGGAATCACAGAACCACAGAATCACAGAACCACAGAACAAGGAATCACAGAACCACAGGATAACAGAACCACAGGATCACAGAACCACAGGATCACGGAATCACAGAACCACAGAACCACAGAACCACAGAACATGGAATCACAGAACCACAGAACCACAGAACACGGAATCACAGAACCACAGAACCACAGGATCACAGAACCACAGAACCACAGGATCACAGAACCACAGAACCACAGAATCACGGAACCACAGAACCACAGGATCACAGGATCACAGAACCACAGGATCACAGGATCACAGAACCACAGGATCACAAAACCACAGAACCACAGGATCACAGAACCACAAAGCCACAGAACCATAGAATCACAGAACTGAATAGCTTGGAA
Source organism: Molothrus aeneus (assembly GCF_037042795.1). Taxonomy (NCBI): domain Eukaryota; kingdom Metazoa; phylum Chordata; class Aves; order Passeriformes; family Icteridae; genus Molothrus; species Molothrus aeneus. The sequence goes on from NC_089665.1 coordinate 1,443,967, forward strand.
AAGACCTTTGAGATCATCAACTCCAACCTATGACCTTGTCACCCAGTTCATGGCACTAAGCACCACATCCAGTCTTTTCTTAAACACTTCCAGGGATGGTGACCCCACCGCCTCTCTGGTCAGGCCGTTCCAATGCCCAATTACTCATTCTGTGAGGCTCTGCCTTGGGGGAAGGTGCTGCAACCAGGAGTCCCCCCAGTATCAGGGTGCTGAGGTGCCCCTGCCCTCTCTGGGGTGTGCAGGTGTGAGCCCCCATCTCCTCAGCACAGTTCCCCACCTCACTGCTGCTCAGATCATGGAAAACACTGTTCTTACCTGCTGCTGTTCCTCCCAGGAGAGCAGTGCTGGTCCCCAGGTTCAGGCTGTGAGAAGGCAGAGCTCAGTTCTGCTCCGAGCAGCCCCAAGTTCATACCACAGTGCCCTGGGACCAGCTGGGGACTGGCTCCTCTCAGACACCCAGCTGGGGCCCTGCAGACACAGCACTGTCCAGTACTTGCTGTGGGCAGTGTGGGCATGGCTGGTGTGAGGAGGGAGAGGAAGGCTCCACCAGCCCCCCTCCTCTGGCCAGACAGCAGCCAGAGAAGCGATGTTGGCCATGCTCTGCTGCTCCTTGGACCACCCTCGTCCCTCTGAGAATCAGGAGAGCAGCACCAGGGAACAGTTGGCTCTCCTTTCACATGGCAAGGGCAGTGAGGGTAGGAAAAAAAAAATACAGAGCCAAGCTTTCTGCTGGTATGGTGCAGACAGCTCTGGTGATTTTCAATAAACCATTTTAATCTATGTCCTTAGAAAATCTGGCATGAATTTCTTTCCCCATCTCCAAATGAAGCAATTATCTCGCTTAGTCCTTGGCTACCCCTTTCAAAAGCCAGGTAATGGGTAAAACAGACAGATGTGCTGAGACTTTGAGGAGGTCATAGAATAGAATCATAAAATCTCCTCAGTTGGAAGGGACCCACAAGGATCATTGAGTCCAGCTCCTTGAGCTGACATACAGTAACTCATTCTGTGTCTACTATTCGTAATAGAGAAGCATCTTTTATTCCCTTAACACAAGCACAATGTGCTTTGTTGCTGGTCTGGAGCAGCATGCAATTTAAACCTAACTCTCCAAAACACAATTGCCTCTATCGAGCGGAATGCTCTGGGTACGGAGCACTTCTAGTCCCTTGTATTAAATGTGACAAAGTAAGGTCACTCCTTAGTTAGCCTGAGCAGCGTCTGCCACTGCACCGCTGGGATTTCTGTCACTCAAGCAGGGGAACACGAGAGCTCCTCACAGAGCAGACTCTCATAAAAACAATTTACAGCTACATTCACCTTGCCCAGAACAGCAGAGCCGTCCCCTCTTGCAGCATAGCCTACACGTGTTTCAGGCTCTCTAACCACCCTCTTGCGGTACCACTGCAGAACAACATCTTTATCTAACAGGCTAAACCAAATCCAGTTCTGCTTCTCTGTTCTAGGATTAATGGAGACAAAACTTTCCTTTTGGCTGGCAATAACTGGACATTGTTTGATACCTCCCCCTCTTTTTTTTAATCAAATTAACTCCAAACACATCATGGTAACCCCAAACACACTGAGGCCCCAAAACAGGGACTACTGAAAATCTTTGGAAGTTTATGCTTGCATTTTTAGTTGTCTGTAAAAGAAAAAATAAAAAAAATCCCAAGCTTTTGATGTCAATGGAATTTCTGCTGCATAAAACAAATTCTCACAATGACACTGATTCAATGGAAACTATTAAAGGGCTTTGAAGATGCAAAGCAAAAGATACATTTAATAAACATATTGTGTATTTGATAGGTGACATCTTTATGCAATGAACTGATTCAATTCTTCCTTAATTATCTTGTCCTGAAACAAAGATGACTGTACTGGGGGGGGATGGCTCAGTTCCTAGGGCTAAATTCAAGTTTTTCAGTAGAGAAACATAAATTCAACCAAGAAAAATGCTGCACTCAGAGTGAGTTTCAGTACTGGGCAATATGATGATCAAACAAGCCACATTAGGTGGTAAAATACAGCAAATCTGCCCTTAGTAACCAGAATGACCACAGCCCTTATCAGCTTGGGTCAATGCTTGAATTACTTATCAACAAATAGGTAAAACTTTCCTTCACAGGTAAGTTTAGCAGTCTGAGATGCCACAATTTGTTAATATGGAGGGTTAAAAGTACTTTCTAGAACCAAAGGAGGAACTCAGAAATTCCTCATTTCCTGCCACCCTTGACTCTGCAATTTGCCTGATTCGGGTTTTTCTCTGTTCCCCAGTGGCTCAGGCAGTAACCAATTGCCCTGGGTGACTCCTGAGATCACTCAGGCAGTAGGTGCCTGCTATCACCCCGGTGACTCCGTGTTTGGGGTTCCCAGCAGCACTTCTCCTGTTTATAAAATGGGGTTAATGCTGTACTGAAGTCTGTAGTACCAGAACCAGCAGAGGGAACATCAGATGGCAGCAAAACAGCCGTTAGATTGTAGGGTGGCACCAGGATTTTATACTTTGCTCCTTGCTGGATTGAGCTTCTTCCCTGGTACTGTACCTGACAGCACATGTGCATTTTGATGTCCATAAATACCTGTAGCTGTATGCAGCCTCACAGTGCACAAATGAGGAGGGGGATCTATTTTATCATCAGGAAATATCTTTGTGCTAACACGATTTCAGCTGCAAGATACCAGTGGAAAAAGAAAGGGGTGTGACCCCAAGAGATGCCACCTGGGAACTTCACCTTGCCCACAGGCACAAACAGCCCAAGCCCCCCCAGCAGGAGACAGGGCACAGGGAGAACAGTCAGTCCTCCCCTACAGCTCTGGTTCTCCTTGGCTAGCAAAAATGTGGAGTTTCTTATGCAGGTTTTCGTGGCTTATTCACTGAAGCTTCAGTTTTAGCATGACTAAAATAATTTCTGCAGTATAGCTGCACTGGACAATGCTCAGTTGCCCCAACCAAGGGCACCAATCATGGTGCAGTCAAAGTAAGAGACAGACTGTGTCCCAAAGAGCTTCATGTAAGGAATGGCCAGGATTGTTTTTTTTGTTTTTTAACATGTGCAGGAAGGATCTGATGGGGCCAGGACATCAGCAGGGCAGGAGGCAGCCCCACCACTCATTTGCAATGCAATTCCCAGGCAGCTGAGTTAGAGGCCAGCCTCCATCCACAGCTCAGGCAGAGTCACACTCCAAGGGCAATGCTGACCATTTAACTGGAATCGTGCTCCAGATCACCTTCTGAATTCAAGCACTGCCACTCCAAAGCTGGCAGGTGGAGTCCAAAGAAGGAAGTTGGTTTATCCAGGTGGGACTTAACCAAGCCACCATGGCAATTAACAAAACCCTGTGTAACTGGAGTCCTTGGTCTCTGAACCACTGCTCACTCTTCTTCCTTGCCACAAACCAAGCAGTGAGCCAAGGAGCTCCTCTGGAAGTGCAGCACCACTGCTCTGGGACCTTGGTTCATGTCCAGAGCCTTTCAGCAGAGTCACCTGCACGTGTGAAGCCGTAATTAGAGTTCAAATCTGCACGAACAGATACTAAACATTTCCTCAACGAGGCACAGCCACAGCAAATGAAAATACTTGCAGAAAAATCGTCCCCAACCTCCATCTGCCTATCTTCCAGTCCAGCAAGGACTACAGTTTTCGTGAGCTTATACAGGCAAAGGTAAAAAGGAACAACAATATGACTTTTGTAAAAAATCTGCAGTGTTTATTGCTGCCTCTGATAAGATTTAGCTGCCCTAGGCCATGAAAGGGGACAGGACTGGCAAAGAGGGGAGCAGTAAGGTATGAAAAGCAGAAAACCAGGCTGGAGCTAAGTCTCAGTAAGGAAAACCAAAGATCAAAACATAGGAAGTTAAAAAAGAAGAGACCAACCATGGCATAAAATGAACAACGTACAGGGAAACAAAAGTTAGGACTGTTTTCAAAGATTCCCTTCCTAAACACTGTATTTGGCATCTCAGCTAGTGACAGGAAGCTGCTATGTGGAAAATTAGTTGGAATTTGGGAAGGTGGGACTTGAAAACCTAAAGCAAAGTTCCTGGTTGCTATAAAGCACACTGAGGGTTTTCTATGATCAAAATCTCACACAACCTACAGAATTAATACACTTATGACTCATTTCATTCCCACAGATGGTAGCTGGCATGGTCTTTAAATGAAATTCATTTCTTAAACACAAGTGACTTGAAAAATAGAGGATTTAAGACAAATATCCTGAATAGAAAACCCTTCAAAAAAGATCAAATTGTCTGTATCTGCAAGCTAACATCCCTATATCAAACTTTTGAAAAGCAGTGAATGCACCTGAAGACGTTTAAAAGCATTAAAAATCTTGTTTCATCTCTTACTACACCTTTCAGGCATACTTCTCTGAGCATCACCAGTACAAGACTTGACACGTGGATCTTCAAAGGCACTGAAATTGAATTCAAAGGGACTGAAATGCCTCAATGCTTTCCAGACTCTGGGAGCGGGGGCTCATTGGCTTAATTGGGAATTAAGGACCATCAGCAAGAGTTTGCTCACAAGGATCAGAGCCTGGACAATCAAGACCGTGTTTCTTCCCTCCTGAAGACGCTGCCAGAGCTGTCAGGCTCCTCTGTAAGGATGAGAGGAGCCTGGAAGATGATGCTCTCAATCAGACCCTGCCTTGTGGGGCTCCAGCAGTTACATCCTTCTGTGGCCATCCAGTCCTGCCTTCCCTCAGCTTTTTAATGATGTGCATCCAGCAGACCAAGATTATGGTCTAATTAAAATCTATCCAAGTAGAGTGCTACTGTATTTTAAAGAACATGGACAAGCCAAGGATCTGGTCTCCTTTCTGTTTCTTTTTCCCTGACAGTGCTAAGGATTCCAGTAAGATGGCTTAGGAAAGCTTGCCATTGCCTTTACAATTTTAACAGCTACTCCTGAACAAAACCCCACTGTTGGGAAAAAGGACTTCCTCCCCATAGCAACGATGGGGTACTGCACACAAAGAAGCACCTAGCAGTTTAGTTCACATTTTTTAATAACATGGCACAATTTACATTACACAAGTCTTCGCTGAGGAGGAAACATGCTGAAGATTGAGAGCCGCTTCACTTTTCTGTTCACATAGGATCTAGAAAGGACTTTATTACATACAGGATAAACAGCAAAAAGGTTTGTATATAACAATCTCTTTACAATACTGAAAGCTACCACTACGGTTCCAGTGTACATATTCCTCAGGGTTGGGACTTTTTTGTATTTTTCCTTTTGTTTGTAGAAAAAAAAAAAAAAAAAAAAAAGAAACACTGCACAACATCTGGAGTTCACAAAAATCTGAAGCTCACAACTAAACCTTCAGTTGACTACTAAAATAGATCTCTGATCATTAGAAACAACTGTTTGTAGTTAACTTTTTCTTTTTTTTTCTTTTTTTTGCCAAAACAGGGTAACAACTTCAGATAGCACTTTAATACACTAGAAGACCAATGGAACTAATTTTATTTCATACATATATTTTACAGTCCAGTAGACAAGATATTGAATTCTCTCTGATAAAGTCATATTCTCTCCAAATATTTAGACAAGAAACTTAACACATTATAAAAAAGTGTGTTATGAAAAGACAGATTTCAGAAGATTGATGCATATTTTTAAAAAGGACCATGTTCTTCAGGTTATTTCATGTCTTCTATGATTAGGGAACAACAAGGCTGACCTGTTAGCTATTCACAGACTTTATTACCAACTGAAATACAACAAATTCCATTATGAAATCTGCAATGGAGTTCATTAATTAAACTACTGATCCACAGTGAAAACATATCCATCATTTAGAAAAGTATTCACTTTCTTGTAGGATTTGTTTCAATGTAGTTAAAAATCACTTAACACAAAAAAATGTGTGTACAGATAAAAATGACACACTGGCAATAAAACCAGACATGAATGGCTATAAGCAGATGTTCTCCCCAAAATAAATTTGACATGTTAAGTGACAAAAGTTCTGGAAAATCTCCAGCATTCCATTATTACCATTTAACCCAGATTAATATGACTGAAACCCAATCTGCCATGACTCCATGTCAGTGATCACAGAGCACTAATCCTGACACCATCCAAGGGACACACGAGTTACAGTGACCTCAGCAGCCTGATGCAAGGGTTCACACAGAAAACTACACCTCTGAAGGGCTGTTTCTTCATCAAAACAAGAGAAGTAGGCTTCCATTAGAAATGAGCTTGTTCAGGGAAAATATGACTTTAATTATGTTGTGTGTTGAAAAGGCTCCTTTGAGTTATAAAGGCTTTTGTGAAAAGCCTTAAAATTCATTGCATAGTTGAAGGGGTTTAGCTGTCTATAACAATATAAGTAACACAGCATAAGCAGACTGTGTTGATCAATATTAAGTTTGCAAATAGCACAGTTTAAGAAGTATTAATGTATTATGTTACTTAATTTTATCTATTTACATTTGTACAAAGTAAAGCTTTCATCTTACCCTTTTTGCATATATGAACCATTAATCCATGAAGCAATCTTTTTACATAAATATCTACAATTGACTTCGCTTCTGGTTTGAAAGAGCTTTGTAGGGTTGAAATTGGTGGTGGCTTGTTTCTAGTCAAATCACTCAGACTGATGTCTTGTTCTTCAGTTCAAATTTTGAAATTTTTAAGCTAGAAATAAAATAGAGTAGGAGACACGAGGAACATATGGAACATTGGCTAAAAGATCTGGAAAATTTCAACATATAATATACAAAAAAAATCATTTCAAAATCTTTGCACTCAGGTCTATACATATTGTACACTGGGTCACATCCCCAGTCTGTATCAATGAGTAGTAAGAAGGTCTTTATATTATGTTCATTTACAAGGTTTTTGTCCCTCTTGCTCTGGTTTTCATTGAGTCTCACTCTGCTTATCGAGCTTCGATGTCCTTGAGGGTGTGAGAGGGAGGCCTCTCTCTCATCTCTGTGGACAGAGGAGTAGTCCTTCTGGGAGAGCCGGGCCGAGGGCCCAGCGTGGAGATAAGAGGCGGAGGGGCACTGAGAGCTGCTGTGGGGGGAGTTTTATTGAGGAGGCCGTTCTGGTGTCCCGTGGGGGGACTGACGCGGGGGTAGTGCATGCTGGGCAGTCCTGGCGTGAGCAGGCCGGGGTGGGGCAGGTGCCCGTCCAGGGCGGCGGGGTGCACCGAGTGCAGGCGCGCGTGCTCGTAGTCCTCGCGGAGCATGTGCAGCCGCTCCCGCTCGTCCAGGTGGGCGCCCCTCTCGTGCTCCCGGCGCGGGTCCACGGACAGAGGGTGGTGGTGGTGGTGGTGGTGGTTGTAGTCGTGAGGTTCCCGATCCCTGAATGACCTGTCTGCTTCGTACAACCTTGGCGTAGAGAGGCGATGGAGGGGGTCATTTCTTAGCAAAAAGTCTCTGCCCAGGGGGTCTCTCCGATGAATATCCAGCTCTCTGTAGGGATCTCTCAAGGGATCTCTCATTGGATCCCAGTGGAAAGAAGGATAGGGGAAACGTTCTCCACCAGGAATTGGGCTAATTCCCATAAAAGGGGTCATCATGCGAGTCCTGTCCAGGCCACTGATGCTGTTCATGTGATGTATACCAGTCACACCTACAGTCATGGGCATAGACACTAAAGGACTTGGGTGGACGTTGGATGTGGATATAGGTGGTGGCTGATCAGATGACCTATGAGTCTGAGGTCCCTCAGGCTGAACATCATGGTCTTCCTTTCGCTCTTCCTTCACCTTGACTTCGTTGCTTTTCTTCGGGTTGTCGTACGCCGGCTCGTTCTTCCTGTCGGCCTCGCGGTTGGAAGTGCTGCTGGGCCTGGTGCTCTCCACAACGGGGGGCCTGGCATAGGGGGAAGGAACCCTGGGCATTTGCTTAGACTCTTCCACCACTCGGCTTTCATGGCTCAGGCCTTCTTTCTCCGAAACGTAGCTGTCCTTCACCTTGTGCTCTTCAACATTAATCTCCTTCCGAGATTCTGAGTGATCCCTCTCTCGTTCTTTGGGTTTCTCTTTTTCTCGAACCTCGGGATTCAGATGGCTCCTGATCTGCTCGCTTGAGCTGCGGTTATGTCCGAGGGAGTTTACTGGATGGATAGGTGCTGGCGAAGGATGGCTGGAGTGTCTTTTCTCAATGCTCTCCCTACAAGAAAGAGAAGTGTGAAATGAAGGCATGAGAAGCTCTGCAAAGTAAACAAAGCATCAGAGTGCCTGGCTTCCTACTCGTGGCTTTGCAGAGAGCTGGTGACGTGCACCGGTAAAGGCACTGTGCCTTTGGCACACCCAAAACTCCAGAAGAACATCCCATCTCTAAACTTGGCCTACTCTGTTATCTCATCAGAGCAGCTGCAGATCTCCAAAGCTGCTCTGTAAAGAATCTGACTGAGATCTCAAACACTGAACTCCACAGAAGGCTCCCATGGGAATCTAGCTCTAGGACATGTATTTATTTCAAAGACTTTAAATGTTTGCAAAGAAGAGAGAGAAAAGTAAAAACATACTCATTTCATCCAAAACGTGAGGGAATTAAATACAAATTACATGGTTAAGAGTATTCTACCTACTTCTTCTATTAAGAATACATTTGGGAAAAAAGATTACTATTTTTCAAATGGCTTTTAAAAACATTTCCAGACCCATGTACACTATTTCTCTATTTCACTATTTCACTAATTTCTCTCCTCTATTCTTTTCAAATGTCTAGCTTTTCAATTTACTTTTTGCAATTCCATTTACTTCAAACTGAGGCAAAATCTTTCGAGCACCACCAGTACTGATGGTGCCAACACAGCCCTCTGACAGGAAGGCACTTCCTGAGTGTGCAGTGACTCCCAGTGCAAGTGTTTAACAGAGCTGCCCATCACACAGATTTTGTGCTGACCTCCTCAGCAGAGATAAGTCTGCTCTGTCCCTCCATCCTTCAGACTCGCTCTGAAAACATCATGCCTGGAGTCAGCAGCTTCTTAGATGACCAACCCCTTCCATTTCTAGGTTAAAACAAGCTGAGCAGGACAGAGCCAATGCTACAAAGTCAGAAAATACTGTGAATTCATTCCATCTTTCAAACCTAGTATTGGTGCACAAAAGATTGGGGAATTATTGTCTGGCAGTGAACAAAAACCTAAATATGGAAATGGGTTCCATACCAATTATTTTCAGGAAGTAGTGTTGACCAGGAGTTGTTATGGGCAATGCTAAGTGAAAAAGCTCTCCCATTTAAAACTAGTGAAATTCAAAAGGTGAATCTAATCCCTCAGTTCCAGTGATTTTAACCTCTTAGTAATTTCAATTGACCTCTGAGTTGGAATCTCTCCATAAAGACAGCTCCACATATTCAGTGCTGGACACATGCTGTTTGCTGAGCATGGAAATTCTGTTCCATGTGGGATGAGGGACAATGTGCTGTTAAAGGCAACAATTATTTATGGCCAGAAACTAAAACCAAGGAAGTTCCAACTCAACATAAGGAAGAACTTCTTTCCATTGAGGGTGGCAGAGCACTGGAAGAGGATGCCCAGGGAGGTCTCTCTGAAGACAAAACCCACCTGGCACATTCCTGTGTCACCCGCTCTGGGTGGCCCTGCCTCCGCAGGGGGTTGGAGTGGATGATCTCCAGAGGTCCCTTCCAACCCCAGCTATTCTGGGATTCTGTGGAAAGGGTAAGCAGTGAGGGCTCCCCTCAGCTGACATGGTGTCTCTCTGGTGCTGGTGTCACCAGCAGGTGACACTCTGGGCAAGATCAGCAGTAGTGGCTGCTGAAGGGCAGCTCAGAGGGTGACTTCACAGTGAACCCTTGCTCCCTCACCTGTACAATTTCTGCCACCGACTTTTTTTGCTGAGCTGTGTAAGATTTGTAGCTCTAGGTACTTTTGGGCAGTGAAACTGCAGCAAATGCAGAAAAAATGCCTGTGGAGAAGGAAACTCTCATTCTAATGTCACCAGGTGCATCTTTTGATGTGTCTAGACTGAACTGTTGAAACTGTCATTTCATGGGCCATGTCTGAGAGACGTCCAAAGTCCAGAATGTGACTCCTGGAAAACACTTGGAAGACAGAGCATCTGATACCAGCCCTGCCTGGTCTGCACTGTCCAGCACTTCACTGCTTGGGATCAGGTGCTGCCTTCATTCAATGGGACCTGAACAGTCTGGAAATCACATCCTGGCTCTAATTTCCCTCCACTTGCTTTTCACCAAGAGTTGAGGCATTTAACAGCTTCCACATCTGGACACAGGGAGATGAAGTCAAGGCCCTCCAGTGAAGGATTCTCAACATGAAGGTTCAATTCTTTTACTTTGCTGGGAAAACACTGGCTTGTGGGCTCTGCAATACCTAATCTTTTATTTATTTTGCTCATGGGACTAGTTCAGAGGGTACCCTTAATTGTTTTATTTCCCTAGGAAAGCTCAGTCAGTCCTTTTGTTGATATTTAATCAATTTCCTATATAATTGGAGTACTTTAAATGACATATAAAATGTGGAAAAAATAACAGCTGTTTTCTATAATTAAGGAGAAATATATGTGCAACCAAAATGACAAATTCCTTTGCCAATGTCATTGTATTCAATGACAGTCCTGTGGTAACATCTCAAGAGGCTCCTGATTATCCAGCTCATTTAAGGGAACTGCACATAGTCCAGTGGACAGAGAAGGAATAACTTTTTAATCCTCACATTTGTCAAGAGCTCCTGAGGTTGGTAATATAAGAACAGCTCTAAGCCACTGCCTCCACAAAGAAGAAACTTGAAATCACATTATTCAATGAACTTATTACCAAGTAAGAGAAGTTCTGAGGCTGTGTGCTACACTGAAAAATACTGAATTTCTTATGCTGAGGTGTGTGCCTCATTTATATTGATTGAAAGATCAACAGATTCTTGGTTGGTTTGGTTTAATGCTCTAGGATTGCAGACCCTTAAATGCCATTATGATTATACTGGAAGTGTTCAGTGACATCTTTTAAACAAAATACCACTGAAAAGGAACAAATCCTGCTTTCCACATTTGCTATTTTTACTTTTTTTTTTTTTTTCTCCCTAATGTTGGGCTGGAATAAAAGAGTCTTTAAAAAAAACCCCTCCACAACTGCAATCCATCAGTCCCAGAATACCCAGAGCTGGAAGGGAGATGCAATGTTCCAGGAGCCATCAGGGCTCTGCAGTGCCACTCCCAGCCAGGAAAGGGTCACTGCTGCAGTTCTGTACTCTCTGGGCTGTCTGAGGATTCACCTCTCAGTCTGCCTGGCAGGGCTCTGGTGCACAGGCCATGCAGCTGAGCCAAGAGGAGCCACCAGGGATCTCCACCCACCCCAAACCAACCTTAGCTGGGGAGCTCCAATTGAGCTCAATGCTTTTGGCTTCCTGGGCCATTCCTGGGTTGGTAAGGTTAGACCCTTGATGACCAGGTGATTTTGAGATGAAATCAAACCTCTGGGTGTGATTCCCAGCTCTTCCTGCTTGGGCAAATTCATTTCAAATAGATAACAAAGGTTGGGACCTCAACTAGAAAGCTCTGTGCTCATCCCACTGGGTGCCCCTGGATGTAAGGAGGAGGTGGGAGAGGCTCTCAACTCCTCAGACATTCTCTGCACAGGGAGCACAGCTCTGGGAAGGGATTCTCAGCCTTCCTCACACAGCCCACAGTGTGAAGATGCTGCAAAGTGCCATGTCCCAGCCCACAGAGCTGGGCACACAGCAGCACTGCAGGGGTGAAACCAGGACTGCACTCACTGCAGGCTGGAACTGTGCACAAGTGTGAGGGATGGATGATGCTTACTGCTAAGCTCTCAAATTATTGAACAGAAATATGTTCTGAGCTATGATATGGAGTTCAGGCAATGCCAAAGCAGCTTGCAATGAATGTTTTCAGTAAGGGATTTCCTTCAGCAGAACACTCCATGAGAAAACAACAAAACAACAACCAAAATAATCACATAATTCTACAGACTACCCAGTTCATAGTAACTAAAATGCTTTGCCATTCAAGCCAGTAAAGTTACTCACATGCTTAAGCCTTTTGCAGGACAGAAAACCCAATTTGTAACAGCAATTTCTTTTGAAGCATTAACATCAGACATGAAAATAATGAAGCTATGCTACCAAACAGAAAATATTCCAAATGGAAAATGTAGGTGAAAAGATCTGTAGTTAGCCTTTCTTTTAGAACAATGTAGAAAAGCTCTTACATGTAGTTTTAGAATATCTAATGTGTTAGCATAACTTCTTTTAGAAAAGGCTACTAATGCATATCTTTGGGTTAGTGACAGAGAAGTCAGAAAAGCACATCTCCTAAATATTCTTTTAGATTAAAATATTAGAAACAAATAGCCATTATGTAGTAAAGTAATGTGCAAACTTAACAGGAAAGCCATCAAGCCACAACTGAAAAAGCTGAAATCAGCCTCTCTACAGTTTTCAAGGAAGGCATGACACTTGCTGAATGGCAAACTCTTATAAATTTGGTATTTCAATGTTAAGAGGAATTTTTACTGCGTTAACTGAATAATGGGAACAGTCCTGACAAAAAATAAATATGACCAGGTGTTACTTTCCATTAACCCTTCCCAGCCTGGACATGTGAGCATGCAAGTCCATGTAAAACACTGAATAGAAAGAAGTTGGAAGGTGTGCTAACAGCAGTGCAAGTGTAGGGGCTTCTCTGAGGGGAAAGAAGGTGCTTTTCATGAACTGCATGCTCTGAAGCTTGCTATGGTTTTGGCACATGACATTCCTGGTGCATTTTAGTCTTCTCATCTCACACCTTTAGCACTGGTCCCTCTGGTCAGGCTGTTTTTTGAGGAGGGAGAAAGTGTTTTGCAGACAAGGTCTGATTTACAAAGATATTTAAGTATTTGAAGGTGCAGATAAGCATCTGATAGACCTCAGAATCCTTTCCTCCATGCTGTCAGGCACTATCTCCATGTTAACCCTTCAAGAGACCTATGACAATGTGACCCACAAGGTAAGGGTGGGTGGGTCTGATTCTATTCCCACTTGACACTGCCTGAACTGGGCTCCAGCAAACTCCTTCAGGTGAAGTGTGAGGTGCAAGTGGGAAGAGAAACCCTGCAGAGGGGAACACCTGAGCTGCAAACCTGCCTCTTCCGTGGTGCCACCCTGGGGACAGCTCCAGGTGTGCCTCTGGTGAAGCTCTGGGTTCACAAGGTGCCAGGCTGGGGAGGGTTAAAAGCGGAACGGAGCCCCAAGCTTTGAACTAGACAATTCTTGGAAGTGTTCTTTCGTACCTTTCTTTGTCATCTTTACTAACAGATGAGTCTCGTTTATCTACATCTCTATCTCTGTCATGAGCTGCAGCAGATGAACTGCGCTCCAGCTCTCCTGGCTTCAGCCAGGGCGGAGGGGTCGGGAACGAAGGAGGAGTTCGGTGCAGTCGGTTCCAGGGCTCGTGAGGGTTGCTAAAGCTCTGCATACTGGGGCCATCCTTGTGGCCGAACATTGAGTTGGGTGCTGAAATGGTGAAGTGGAAAACAAAAAGGTTTAAGAAAAAGGTATGCTCTAGTGAAGGTACTTACCAAAACAACTTTTACAGCACTCAGAGTTAAAATGAATACATATTATTGGGAGCTGGAAAAGGAAAGGAAATTAACAGAGATTCATTAGAGGGTCTCATTCCTAAAAATGGGCAGGCATCTGACAGCTCTTTTAATTGGAAAGGGAAATGCTGTGGATAAAATTGACAAGGGATGAAGGAGTAAGATAAAAGTGACAATGACCCTTATTCCAAATGTTTTGGAGACATCAGGAAATGACTGTTATAGGGACTATAAATAATGGAACTTGTTGCATTTGATCCTGAACCAAAATAAAATGTGACCAAAATCATGCCAGATTTGAAGTATGAAGAAAGAGAGTGACTTTTAAAAGGATGATTTTCTGTGACTGGCTAAATTTAGAAAAATGTTGATGAACCTGGACTAGTAAATGCAGGTTAGTGATCTTTTCCAGGCACATGGCCTGAATTACTGGTGAGAAAGGAAAAAAAAATCTCCATCCACAGCTCTCTAGCTGCACACATTATTTACTTCTGAACATGCAACAAAACTGTGGGAAATTTCACAAACACTCAAAGGCTCTATTTTTTTTTAATGAACAATGTAATGGTAACATTTAGCACTAGGTTGAAACCAAACTATTAAGTAATTAACAAAAACCAATTTACTGACAACTGGAAAAGGTTGTTTTCCAAATTCCCATCTTTTAGTGGTAGGTGATGTAACCAACCAGTACAAAAGAGAGCCAAGAGTCCCCTGAGTGGCCCTGGCAGGCTGCAGAGCAGGGAGGGCCGTGGCCCAGGTACTCACTGACTGTGGGGTTCCCGAGCCCCCCGAAGGCGTTGCTGCCCACGGCGGTGAGGCCGCTGAACGACGCCGGCCGGTTGAAGGGCTCTGCAAACCAACAAACACAAAGAGCTGAAACCCCCGAGGCTGCCAGCTCCCACCCAGCACCCCTGGGGCACCCCTCTGCACCCCAGCTGTGCCCAGCTCCCCCCACACACAGCAGAGTTCTGAGGGGCTGGGACACAAAACATTGACTTTGTTCCTGGCCATACCCATGGCATCATCTACTAAAAAAATTCCTCTTAAAGGAAATCAAGATGTTAAAATGGACATGATACTTCATTTGAAACCTGCAAACATCTCTGGTTTTACTTCCTTTTATTTCCTTCCTCAGGAAATGTCCCTTGCTAGTCAGACTATCATTAACTGTGCTCCAAACACCTTCAGGCCATGTCTCCTAAGCCAGAGCCAGGGTATAAATAAAATGTCCTGTTCCACTGATATGTCATGCTGGCCAGAGCATTCTGTGATTCCCTTGGTGTTTATTGTTCATACTACACAAAAAACTAATATGGACTGAAAAATGCTGGAACAACTTTTTAGTTAATGCATACAGGCAACGGAAAAATCATATAAAGCAAATTCTCACTTTATTTTGGAGCAGTCTAACAATTTAGATGAAGTCACTTCTGGTAGATATCAGCACAGAGAAAAAGAAGCCCAAAGCCAGCATTTTCCATAGGCAGCAAAGTGCAGAATGATAAACCTGCATTGTCTGTTTGCTGTACCAGTTTGGTGCCCCTCCCAAATGCTTCCCCATGCAAAATAAAATGCCAATGTAAAGTCTTGGTCTTGGATGCTCCCATAATGGGCAAATCACCTTATTACAAAAGCAGTAAGCTAGAAAGGAAATAACAACATCTGGTAACTTGGGTAGTTCTGGTTTTAAATGGGTATTCACCAATTTTCACTAACTGACACATGAAGCCAGATCACAAGATTTTAAAGCTATGTTTCCTATTCACTTTAATGGAAAAACAGATATCTAAGTAGGAGTTAGGAAAATAAACATCTCTGTGATCTGAAACATTGCCCTTAAGGCATTTTTTGGACTGGTTTAAAGCATAACTCAAACGAAACCCAGCTAGCCCTGTCACTCTGCTCCTCTAATGTCCAGAAGGTATTTCAAAACACAGTCAGTGACACTTTCTGTGTATTTAGAACTTCTACCTGGTAAAGACTAAAACTAAACAGCTAAAATGTGCCATTTGTAAAGGCTAGTAAGCAGAATGCTCAGAGTGTCTCCCCACAGGAAGTCTGTCATTTCTCAGTGGTCAATGCCTGAGCTGTACCCCCGAGCTGAGAGGACGTACCTAGGTGAGCAGCTGGGTTCAGGAAGTTGCTGTGGTGGGGTGGTGGGCCAAAAGGGGTTCCAGCTGGATGCCCCCCACCTGCCAAAACAAAGCAAAAGGGGTCAATTCCCAGCACAGGCTCACAGAGGGACTTGCTGTGCTCTGGGCTGTCCTTTCTTTAACAGCTCATGTCAGCTGACATTGCTGTGCCCTGCACGGGGCTCACAGGGTCCTATGCAAAGAGCAGCTGCTTTTCCAAACAGAAATACCCGGTTAGAGGATAAGGGATGCAGGGGAATTAATGTTTCAGGTCAGAAACAAAAAGGAAATGTGTGTGAAATACACCTTATTTCCAACACTGATCTCCACGATGCATCAGACATCACTCTGTGAGGAAATGTTCCTTCATTTACTACCTAGCAGTGTTCCAGCAGGTTGGGCTTTTTATAAAAGCATACAGAACCATTTTAAAATATTTATCAAATAGACTAATAGCCCCTGGCATGTCTTGCAGAGAGTTCATAAGCCAAAGCTTAAGGGAAATTCATGGCAAGGATCAGCATTTTAATGAGCAAGGAGCAAGAAGGGGATTTCACTTTCAGTACTCACTGGCTGTGGAGAAGAGAGTTGATGGCCGAGCCAGGTCATGGGGGTGGTGGATGGCTCCAAAAAGGCTGGGGCCTGGTGGCCTGCTCAGAAATTCTGGTTTCAGGCCAAAGTCCAGCTTGTGTGGGTCAGACTGCATCTGTTTCTGAAATGGAAAACAGGACTTGGAAGAGACTGTCTGAAAAGGCAACAGCAAAAGGCACTTCCAGAATGATGTGGGTAGAGCAGCTCATTCATACTGATGTTTTAACAAGAATATTGGATTTTGGGACCCCAAGCACAGGTGCACAAATATTGGATTTTGGGACTCCCAAGCACAGCTGTTTTCCTGGAAGGGGAATCTAAGGCAAAGAGGGAAAAGCTCAGGCTCTTGCATATTTCCTGCTAATTTCACCAGTGTTTTCACATATGCTCATACCCATCCCTCCAGGATGTTCAGCACAGAGCTGCCTTCAACAACAAACATAAAACTCTCTGAAGAGGCCTCAGACACTCGCTGAGCTGTAAGGACAGGTCTGTCCCACAATAATTAAATGGGAATGTCAGCTTGGCCCTGCTCCCAGCTGGGCAGGGGGGCTGAAAGACCAGACATGGACACCACAACCACTCATTTCCCAGGGAAAGCTGCCACCAAGAAATGCTGGATGCAAAGCACCCTCCAGTGCCCCTCAGCCTGAAGAGGGGCTGAAAGGACCAGACTGCAGAGCAGGAGTGGTTGAGTCCCACTTTGACAGCTCCTACTCCACACCCAAAGTACTGCATGTCTTTATTTACATGTGCTAGAGTCAGCAGCCTCCCTCTTGTGAGGGGAATTTGCTGAGGCAGCTGCACTGTGAGTGATAAGTGGATGAAGGATGTGCTCTTCTTTGTGCCACATCCCCATTTCAGGGGTGCCCACTTCAGTAGTTTTATAGAATGAAGGAAGAAAACCAAATTCCCAATTACCTGTGCTGCCAGAACTCCCTAAATGCAGATGGCTGATTAATTGTGCAGGGCAGCTGAAAGGATTTCTAAATGGGTAACAAGGAACCAGGAGATCTTAACAGTAGTTCTGGAGCAGGCTACGCTTTATAAATCAGTATTTAATACTGTGCCAGCCCCAAGTACAAACTATTGCAATGATATAAATATGCATATTAAAAAGTTATGATCAAATTAATGTGCGTGCCTCATAGCTGTTTTTCAAGTGCTAGAAACATGTCTGTGTAGTCATGAGAACAAGAAAAAAGAAAAAAAGAAGGAAAACAAGAAAAGAAAAGGGAAACAAAGGCATTATCTATGTCTGGAGATAATGGCCTGCAAGAATACTGAAATTGCCAAGTCAAGGTCAAGTCTTTTAAGGAAGTAACACTGAAGTGCTTTAATAGTTAAAAGGAGTTCAGAAAATACAAATGCCTCACTTGAAGCCCGTGTGCCAGATTTTTATGCTGTGAACTCTTTTTATTCTTTTTTAACAACCAAGTTATAAACCCTGACAGGCATTACTCAGAATAGCAAAAGCTGGCTGAAGCTTTAATTGCAGCCATATGAATGGTGCTGCTCTAAATAACGAACAAATCCCCTGTCTGAAGAGGAACAGGAATACCATGGATGTGTTAAAAGATTTCTGAATGTGCTGGTTCACCTTAAAATAGTACCAGGGAAATGGTCAGATTTCTTTTCTCCCCAGCTGCTGTTCAGGAGAGCAGCCCCTGGGTGCCAATCCTTCCTAATGTATTTCCAGAAAATGTGTAACACCTGAGCACGCTGCCCACAAAAATCAATGTAAATGTCTGCACTGCCCTTAGATCAGGCTGTAAGGCCCTTCCTAAAGGAGAGAGGCCCAAATATGGAGCATAAATCCTCTCCTGAGCAGTGGGCAGTGTAAGGAGGGTGTAAATGTGCTCTGTGCCCTGACTGCTGTGCAGCTCTGTTGAATCCCTGAGGTGTGCAGAGGTTACCCAGGTCTTGCAGCAGAGGCACAGGCAGCCAAACAGCATCCACAGCTGCATGCAATTTTTCCTGAGGTCAGGAAGGTTGTGTTTTAAAGTTTCCCATTGTGCCTGCTCCTTCAGTGCCTGCTGCTGCCCTCTGCAAGCAATTACTGGGCCAGATCGTTACTGGCAGCAGTCCTGTGGCACTGCATGCAAACTGGAACCCAGCCCCTTTGATTCCCTGCTCTGTGCTCAGGCAGCACCTGCAGCTTGTGCAGAAGAAAAGGCACCTTCACAACCATGGCAGTGAATAAGGAGAAATTGTCCTGTGTGAGCCTTTGGGCAGAGATTCACCTTTGTGGTCACATCAGGAGGGGGACACGGTTCCTGTGTATCAGGGACACCCCACCCCTCCTTACTGACCAGACACACTTCTCAATTATTCCTGAAAATATCATCAAGCACAGCCTCAAAAACTCGAGCAACATCCTTTCATGTGCTTCTGGGCTTTATTCTTGATTTTTTTTTTAACATGCAAGGTGGAAAAGTATGAGGTAAAAGAAATGGCTGCATGAAAATGGCATTTACTGTGAGTTATAAATATACTGGTTTGACCTCTCTCTGAATATCAAATCAAGGAAGATTCAAAGGACACAGATAGCATGGGAATAATAATTTCTTTTCAAGAAAATACCTTTTCAATAAAATAAAAAAAAAGGACATATAACTCTCTAGGTCTATAATCTTGTCTTTTTTGATAATGGGAAGATGAATGAAGATCACTAGCAGGGGAAACATAAGGAAGCAGAGAAGAGAGATATGTCTACTGCAGCAAATTAACCTGTCAACCTTGTTTAAAAGGGTTATTTTTAAACTCTATTAGCTGCAGGTTTTCATAGCTGTTCAACATCTTCATATTCTTATAGCACTACCCTACACAATTCAAGTGCACACACAAGCTGCAAAGTGCTAAGGATTCCCTGGTAATTTTAGTTTCTAACACAAGCTATTGATTCCTGAAGTATGAGCAGTGAAGAACAGCAACCATTCCTGACTTACTGAAAAACTGTAGGAGCAACACAAGATCTTAAAGTGATGGGTACAGTGAAAATACCATAAAGGGCAAGAAACTTTCCCAGAGTCCACATGCAATGGCAATTCAGTTACAGTAAGAATGGAAAACTGCTCATGGCCTTCACCCTTGAAGCCTCAGAGCTTGAGAAATAACTAAAACAGGGCTCCCATCCCCTGACCTTCAGTGCAGTGAGGCAGTGTCTGCTAACACAACATCCCCTGAGAGGCTGTGCCTGCCTGGGCAGCCTGGACACACCCAGGTGCCACCCTCCAGCCATGAGGGGTTGTGAAGGAAGGCTCAGGGGAGCCTGTGCAGCCACACTGGTAAAGCATCCTAAGGCTTCCTGCACCCTCTCCTGCCCTGAACATTAATCAGAGGAAATGGATACACACGCCTAGGGTCTCCAGGAAAAAATCCCACTTGATACATTTGTGTCCTCAGCCATAAATAAATAAAAGCCACCTTGTCTCCTAGCTACAGAGCTGGAGCTCTTACCCAGGATCTGCTGTCCTGGCTCCAGCACATCCCAGACACTCTGCTGGGACTCTGCCTTCAGCTTTTCACCCTTACACCAACCCTCAGCAATGAGACTTCTGCTCAATGCTGTGTGTGTGCCTTTACCAAGGCACTGGCCATGGCACAGAAGTGCCCAGGTGAGAGCCAGCCCTTCCTGTCTGAGCTCTGCTCTGTGCCCTCCACCCCAGTCCAGGCTTCCCAGGCACTGACCTTGACCTTCTGTTGGTGATGGTAGATCTGCCAGGCGATGTGAACGTGCATAGCACACCACTTGCCAGGTTTCTGGAAAAACAAGACATGAATCAGTAACTATCAAAAACCTGAAGTGATGCTCTATTCTATTTCTAGAAGAAAACAGACCCTGAGCCCTGTCTGGTTTGGTCTGGGGGATCCCCACGCCAAGATAACTGAAAGCAAAGGGTTCCCTCTCCATCCTCCTGGAAAACCAGAACTGGAAAGACTTGTCCCTTGCTGGGGAATTGATCTGGCTATCCAGGAATGCTCCAGCTGGACACGCTCCTGTAATCCTCTGATGCCACTGGCTGAGAGTGCAGCTTGTGCTGCTGACAGCTGTGAAGCTGTGTCCCTGTGAGCAGCTGCCCTGCACAGCTGGACCGCTCACAGCTGCACACTCAGGTCATTTCCACAACTGGCATTTCCACCAAATGATGAAAATGGAAGTGGTTTAAAAGGTCACTCTGGTTTTCAAAATTCATCTGACTCCCTCATGTAATTGCTGGTCTGTCCCCCCAAGATTTCAGCTCATAAATGTGCTGAAAACAATGGAGGTCACTCAATTCACTCTGTCTGGGGGTCTTTGCATCCTCCCTGTCCCCCCAAGTCACAGGGAGGAGAGAGGGAGGCAGGAACAAGAGTGCTTGTTAGGCCTCCTGTTGAGTTTGTACTCCATTTCCAGCACAGCTGGAAACTGTCTGAAAAAGACTCATTTGAGAGATACTTTCTTCAATTTTGTTACTTAGGGGTCTGTAGTTACCTACACAAGTAATGACTCCTGCAGATTCAAAAATTATCACAGGAATTCAAGAGTCACCTTAAGCTACTTGAATTAAATGTTTCACAAACTATGGCACATGCTCTGTCTTCTATTTCTAGCTGGGTATCAACCAATAATTAAATAATTTTAAAAAATTAATTCTATCTCACAGACATACTACCCTAAACTCAAGCCTTTTGCTAATTTGCAAAAACTGGCTGTGCTAGTGATTTAGTAAGTTCACTAAAGCAAAATCTAGACCTTTTTCTTGAATGTGCTGAAAAAGTAACAAAAACCCCTTTTGGATGAGTGATGAACTGGGTCTTTAGATCCTTTTTTAAAAAATATTTTGTGGTTGAAGGGGATTGTCTATCTACAGTGGACAGTGAGATACCTGGGTGGGACATATCAAACTGAGTAACACAGAAAACACATAATAAAATAATAAAGCAAACTCCTTCAGAGTGCAGTGAAATAAAAGGGAATCACTGCCAGGATCTCTAGGATTTGCCTCAGGAAACCATAACGGAAGGATCAGCAATATTTAAGCCCAAGTATTCACGTGAGGGGTTGCATGAAAAGAGCAAAACTTCCAACTGTGAAACTCTGCCTTGTCCCTGAGTGATCAGGAGCTGCAGGAGTGCCTGTGCTCTCCCAAAAGCGGGGCAGAACTGCCCAGGTGACACTTGGCAGCTCTCATTTGGGATTATTCTGTGCTGCAACCTGGTGGGACTGAGCCGAGCTTGACAAACAGGAGCACAGGAAGATTTCTTACCCTCAACATGGGCCTGAACGGATCTGTCAACTGTGAAGAAGAAATGACAGCTTGGTTACACGCCTGTCACTCAAACAATTGCTCTAATTAACAAATCTGTATTGCTTCATTAAGAGACTAAATTAAAATGTTAGAATTTTACTTTCAAATGAAGGCCTTTTGGATAATAATTAGTCCTGAGCCTCCATCTCCGTGCTGTCCCCTCCCCCTGGCTGTGGCACCTGAGTGGTGACGAGCAGCTCCACCAGAGCTCTGGCCCCTGGCAGCAGCAGCAATTTGTTGATTTAATGCTGCAGAAATGGCCGGTTAACTGCACTGATGGAGGCACAGATCTGTCCTTTGGGCAAACTCCTGCTCTCATCTTTCAGAGCTCCTCAGCTCATGGCAAGGCTGGATAATGGACAAGGCTTGATGGCACAGAGGGGCTGGGATGGCTGGAATGGGGTGTGAGCCATGCCCTGCACACCAGCACTGTGCCCACCCACCAGCCAAGGTCATGGCCTTGTGCCTCACTGCTGCCCGAGCTGCTCTCTGCCATAAATGGGCTTTGCCTTAATTATTAGCACACTGAAACAATGTTGGTAAACAGGGCCCATATAAAAACCCAATTTTCTCATTTTTATTTTTGATGTGGCCTGTTAGGGGTTTTTTTTTGAGTAGATTTTTTTCTTATTCCCCTTTTTTGCTCATATTTCATCAATAAATGCTGGGAAATAATTCAATTTATTGGGTACTGCTCATTTGTTTTGGATTTTCTGTTTTGAAATGCAATACTAAGGGAGATTTATAGGTGCAGAAGGTACTTAGCAGATGCAGTGATGGCACAATGCATCATCTTGAAATAATCGAAACTCACTCCCAGTTGAAAGGGAACATAAAGCTAAATGACTTCCTGATGGGAGGTTCTGGTTATCTCTGCACTTAGACAAACAAACAGAAATGTGGTTCCTCTTGGTGTAAAGCTCAGCCTCAGCTCCACTGCTGAGCAACCCAAAGTACTGGAACTCAGCCCAACACAAAGACAACAGCTCTGGAGGTTCAGCTGTGCCACAACTCAGAATTTTAGGGAGAGCTCCTCAGTGCTTTTGTCTGAGAGTTCTGCTAAAAATATTTGAGTGTGAAGTTCCTCATGGAAATAATGGCCATCAATTCAAACACACCAACAACCCTTGGGCAGAGGGACAAAGTGCTGAGGCAATAAATGCTGTTCACATCCCCTGGATCTCAGAAATCCAGAAGCACCAAGTGATCAATAAAGTGCATCCGTATTTCACTGGGGCAATCAATGCTACAGTAACCCAGGGAATAGCTGTCATTACCCACATTAAAAACAATTACAGACTACAAACACAAATCTTGGGGAGGTTTGTACATTTTCTACACTGAATTGGACTTTTATGCCTTTATACCCCTGGGCCTGGGGGGAGAGAGCTGCCATCAAGGACAGAGCTCTGCCAGCGCACAGGGGCTGTTTGAAATGTTCCCACAGAATTTCTGCAGCCCTCCCTGATGAAACAGCTCAGACAGCTTTGGCTTTAAGGGTGTTCATTTGGACTTTCTCAAGATGGCAGCCCCAGCATTCAAGGTTTTCAGGAGGAACAAGATTTACTTGAGAAAAAGAAAACAGTTTTTACAGACCCGTGGATCCTTCTGTAGAAGGGTATGTGGGACAGTTCCAGGTCTGGCTGCAACATCAATAGGATTGGAAGTCTGGAAATTCCACAAGGAGAGACAACATTAATGAGCTGCACACCAGTAACAATGCCTATGAGCCACAGAATGTGCAAAATAATAATTCTTTATCATTACATTGTCTAAGCAATGGAGATAAACTTTTTATAAAGGAAAGGAGAACCATTATAATCCACTCAGTAATAGGAGTATTATCATCTCCATATCCACACTTTGATTATCCACCAACTTCCCATTAGTTTAATCAAAACCACTGAGGGAACAGTGACTGTTTAAACTGGAAAATCTTCTAATGTGAAAAACCTGATTAGGAACACATTTATGACACAGCATCAAAAGCAGCATGTGGAGGACCCAGCCCCTGCTCTGCTGATTACCAGGGATGCACTCAGCACACAGAGCAACACTGCACAAGGACCTCAACTCCATCCACAGGGACTGCCACAATATGGGCATCAGGAAAACATCCACTTGGAAAAAATTGAAACCCTTCCCATTATTTGAATGTTAATAGTCAGTTAATAAAATGCAGTTTTATGAGGGGGAAAAAAAACCCAAACAAAAAAAACCAACCCAACCCCCCTACATTTAGACAGAGCTTGTTCCTCTGTCAAAATGAAGAAAATAGAAATCAGCTCCAGCATAACTGACAATTAAGTAAGAGAGTTGTTAACAGTCTGATTACCATACAGACAAGAATCTCACTAATGAACTGCAATTTACATATTCAGTCATTAGAGTGGATGGGCCAATTTAAGGAAGGTTTCTCCTCTGCAGAAATTCCACTCCTGATTTCAGTCTTTAGCTGCAAAGACTACAGACTGACTTCTTCCCACTGATAAATAAAGAGTGACTCCAAAAAAACCAAAAAAGAAAAGCCCTGAACTTGCCACATTTCTGTCTCCCAGTTATCACCCATGAGGACAGCCAAATCAGTGTTCTGCACTGTGCTGGAGCTGGCAGGTAATTATGGAAATGAGTAAACAAGAATGAGCACCATTTCTTAAAATCCTGATTATTACATGACCTTTCATTAATGCACACTATCTCAGAACTAATTATATTGCTTCTAAAGTTAACCAAGCCTTTATATAAATAATTTTTTTTAAAAAATGCTTGTAGATGTTTCTGAACTTAATGAGAAATAACTTCTCTTTGTGGTAAATCTGGGAAAAGACAACTGTCCCCTGTGCAATGAAGCTGTAAGTCAGAGCTCAGCCTCTCCAGAATGTGAACCCTCTGCTAAGCCCAACCCTGCCCTGAGCAGTCCCAGGTAATTCCTGCCTTACCTTGGGTTGGAAAGCTCCTTGCAGCGAGCCAAAGGGGCCGGTGGGAGGGATCATGGGAGGAATACCTGATACAGCTGGAGGATAGGAGTGAAACAGCTGCAACAGAAAGAGAAGAACATCAACACTGGGTCACCACCAGCACAGGCAGCTGAGGAGGACACAGACAGCATTCCTGCAGAATAGTAGGAAAATGTTACATGGAGAAAACTGAGAAGCATTGAAGTGATCTCATTGCAACAATGTTAGTTAAAGCAGTCGATGGGATGTTCACAGATGTCATGAGGTTTAGAGCTTAAAAGCAGTTCCAAAATCAGACAGCCAGCAACCTGTACCTGCCTCGGGCCAGCACAGCATAAGGGAGACATTTGCTCCTCAATTATTAATTTTTAAATTGGTGAGAGGTTTTAAATGGTTTCAGTCTGTGACTTGTTTCAAGAGAAAAGGAAGAATCCTGAGCTGAATGAGGCTCAGAAATCTCCTGTTTAAGTGGAAAAAACCCTTACGAGTTCTAGGATATTGTATCATTAAAACTCCATTAGTAGGTTGGGATTTTAATGGTATCTGTAGGAAATGAGGAAAATATGCACAATTCTTACTTCATTAGTCTGTCTGAGAGGATATCCTGCCACATCTAATATTAGCAGACAGACAATCTGATTTGTTAAAGATTAGTATTCAAACCAAATGTTAAGGCAGAACCTCCCAAAAATGGATGGGAGTTTTTTGTAAAGAGAGAATGCTCAGCACAAAAACGTGCCCACCTCCACTGACCTCCCTGAGCCCAGTGCTCTGTCCTAAAGGAATTTGGGAACAAACAAGATGCTGCTCTGTGCTAATGCAGACAAACACAAGGGAAACAAGCAGGTAAATTAAACAAATAAATTGTTCCCTGGGAGGGTGGGCAGGCCCTGGCACAGGGTGCCCAGAGCAGCTGGGGCTGCCCCTGGATCCCTGTCAGGGCCCAAGGCCAGGCTGGACAGGGCTGGGAGCAGCCTGAGATATAGGAAGGTCTCCCTGCCATGGCAGGGGTGGAAGAGATGGTTTTTAACATCCCTTCCAGCCCAACCCACTCT
Organism: Molothrus aeneus; assembly: GCF_037042795.1. Classification (NCBI taxonomy): domain Eukaryota; kingdom Metazoa; phylum Chordata; class Aves; order Passeriformes; family Icteridae; genus Molothrus; species Molothrus aeneus. The sequence continues at coordinate 1,469,545 of NC_089665.1, forward strand.
GTGATTCCATGATAAACAATCACATCCCAATCTGCCTCTGTGCTCTGCTGGTGAACCTTTGGCTCTTGTTGTGACAGAAAACTCTCCCAGTTTCATGAAAATGCTGCTAGCACACAGCAAACTGCTTCCTGGTGGGAGTCAGGGATGCTAAACATCACACTCCAAACCCATTCTTGGTGGGAAACCTCTGGATCTCAGAGGGGATAAATCTAGGAGGGGATAGATCTAGGAATGGATGGATCTAGGAGGGGATGGATCTAGGAAAGGATGGATCTAGCAGGGGATGGATCTAGGAGGGATGGATCTAGGAAAGGATGGATCTAGCAGGGGATGGATCTAGGAGGGATGGATCTAGGAGGGATGGATCTAGGAAAGGATGGATCTAGGAGGGGATGGATCTAGGAGGGATGGATCTAGGAGGGATGGATCTAGGAAAGGATGGATCTAGGAGGGATGGATCTAGGAGGGATGGATCTAGGAAAGGATGGATCTAGGAGGGATGGATCTAGGAGGGATGGATCTAGGAGGGATGGATCTAGGAAAGGATGGATCTAGGAAAGGATGGATCTAGGAAAGGATGGATCTAGGAGGGATGGATCTAGGAGGGATGGATCTAGGAGGGATGGATCTAGGAAAGGATGGATCTAGGAGGGATGGATCTAGGAGGGGATGGATCTAGGAAAGGATGGATCTAGGAGGGATGGATCTAGGAGGGGATGGATCTAGGAGGGGATGGATCTAGGAGGGATGGATCTAGGAAAGGATGGATCTAGGAGGGATGGATCTAGGAGGGGATGGATCTAGGAGGGGATGGATCTAGGAAAGGATGGATCTAGGAGGGATGGATCTAGGAGGGGATGGATCTAGGAGGGGATGGATCTAGGAGGGATGGATCTAGGAGGGATGGATCTAGGAGGGATGGATCTAGGAAAGGATGGATCTAGGAGGGATGGATCTAGGAGGGATGGATCTAGGAGGGATGGATCTAGGAAGGGATGGATCTAAGAGAGGATGCAGCTCCACTGGAATTGCCACCCTAAAACCTAACAGGATTCTCTGGCTGAGACCAATTCCCCTCTGACCATGGCTGAGCAAAGTCAAACTACTGTGTGCTACTTTTAAGATCAAAATAAATGAGTTAATGGCCAATTGAACAGAAGCAGGACTGGGCAAAGTCAAAGACTGGACATGAGGGGTGGGAAAACACTGAGCAAATCCCATCCCAGAGTAAATCAGTACCACGAAGTTGTGACAGATTTGGATATGCCAGGCATACACTTGTGCTTTTCTTCATCATTTTTCCTTCAACTAGCTTATCTTGCAATGTCATTTATCATATTGTATTTACTGAAAGCTGAGAAAACATTTCAGAGGTATCAGAAGATTTTCTCAGTTCAAAAGCCTGATATTGAGCCTCTGTTCCTGTTGCTGCTGTTGTTTTTAATTCTATTTCATTTGGACCTGCTCCATCCAATGGTGCAGAAAACATTTTGAGATTAGTTGATACTGAACTGTAGACATTTGAGAAACCATTAAGAGACATTTGTCCTCATTTACAATAACTTTTAATGAGTAAAATGTGCTTGATATTCTCCAGTGTCTTCTGTCTTTAATTCTCTGTGTAATGGACTAATTCTAAGTGATGGCAAAAGATGTAATACTTCATATTCTATTGGCTATGACTAATAATAAGAAATTCTTTCCTCAGTTTTATAACAAGTGGTAAGTTAATTAAATGTGACCTTTCCTCAAGGTCAGAATTATTAATAAAATATAAATAGTTTATCTCCATGATTAATTTGTATCAGTTAAATTCCTCCAGCTTTCAGAATTCACATTTCATAGTCAAATACATCCTTCTTCCCAAGAATTCCTTCTCTTTTGAGCAGCAGTTTTTCCTTTTAGCTTTCCCTGGGGAAACATGCAGTGACTACCTTGGCCAGGTGCATGTGATGCTAAACTAGACCTGGCAGCAGCTGCAGGTAAAAGCAAAGCCTCACTGTGCTAAAAGAGAAGAAATAACACTGATTTAAAACTCAACATTAGCTTCTATATGAGCTGCACTCCCTGTTCTAAAGTAGATGGATTTTAAGTCTCAAACAGACCCTGTTCTCCTCCAAAGTTCACCCACACTCACTGCCAGCTTTAAGGTATCTGAGCTCCAGGTGTGCATCTACAGTGGGAGCTCTTGTCCCTAGAACAGCTCTGTGCAAGTGCCACATTCCGACAGTATTTGTATAGTATAGATACAGTATAGTATCTATATGTATATGTATAGTATGTATATAGATCTAGTATCTATATAGATATGTATAGTACTGTATAGATACAGTATTTGTATTTCTCCTGCCCTGTGGCTGTGCCCCCAGCCCAGCTAAGGGACAGCTCCCATTCCCTGTGTCCTGAGACCAGTCCCAGGGGAAGGACCAGGGGACACCCAGCTGGCCTTGCTGGGGTCACAGACAGGCTGGTAGCCCAGTGCAGACACCATGGCATCCTCTGGCAGCAGCTGTCCCACAGGGGCCATGGGGCAGCCCTTTCCCAAGGACAAACCTTTCCCCAGGGAAGGCAGGAGAGACCAGGTCCCTGCCTTGGCCCCAGCTCAGCTCCCTGGCTAAGGGAGCACAGCATGGAGCTCTCCTGACCTTAGAGGGGTGAGGCCATCACCTTTGCAATCCAGGGAACTCCCAGATTTCTGAGATTATTTGACTGAATGTGAGCAGCAGATACAGCAGGAGACTTCTGCAAGGCTTCCTATCCTACACTGCCAACTTCTGTGCTTGATTTGTCTAAAATCCATGCACTATCTCCCAATTCCATGTTCCTGCTGGGATCCACAGGCCACACTGATGACAATCTCCTGGAGCCCTGTGAAGCTCAGCAAATGAGAGTGCAATTGAACACTGGTGCAGGTGAGCAGCAGTGTCCTTTGGAGTGGAGGTGGCAATGTCTGCCCAGTGTTCCTGGAGCTGTGGGCCTGCAAACACTGAGTCCCAGCTCCTCAAATCGAGTGCCAGACATGGACAGGACTGTTCAGGGGCAGGACAGGCTGTGAGTGGGGGCTGTGTTTGATCCAGACACCATTATCTTAACCAGTTTTTTTTGCCCAGTTCCACTTCTAAGCAAAACCAACACATAAAGCCAAATGCTCTGCAGATTTCTGAGTGCTGATGCAGTACTCCTTCTCTCATCAAAATATTGCTCTTGGATTAAGAAACTCTTGCCAGACACCTGCCTCTGCCAATAGGATGAAGAAAATACAACCCAGAGTTCAGCAGCAAACCAATCAGTGGATTCCAACCCTTAGGAGCAGAAGCTTTACATATAACTGGAATTTTAAAAATCAGTTCATCTCAATAAGTAACATTTTTGGTAGCTTAGGTAAACACATCTAGTGCATAGCTGGATTCATGTTGCTGTCATCACACAGAGCTTTCAAAACATAAGCCCAGCGGATCAGATGAGCCTTTGAAATTTGAATAATAAGACAGGTTTTCAGATTTTATCAAACAAAATATGATAGATTGGGAAAACTATTAGATTATCTATCCCTGAAGGATTTGTCTGATAGTTTGTCAGTTCATTTTAAGTTCCTTAGCAAAAATATCAGCCCAAGGGTTCGTGGCACAACTGAAACACTGTGATGGAATCACTGCTCCCTCCTGCTCCATGGAACAGTCAGCCCTTCTGTCTCATCTTTTCACATCAAACCTGGACCCAAATGGTGTGTGAGCAAGAGATCTTTTGATTGGAAAAGCTGATACTGCATCTTTATCAGAAACAAGCACCATGAATGCAAGCCTTCAAAAGCCAAAGCAACCAAGGACGGTAATGGTAAATCCTGGAGTGATGATTAGGGAGAGATTTGACACTGTGCCATTGATTGAGTGGTGATCCCAACCCACCACAGAAAAGCAGTGAAGTCAGTTGGAAACAGAGCAATAAAACTCACACTGTGACGGTAGAAGGGGTCAACTTTTGTAGGATATTTGTCAAACTGCAAAGGGATCAAAGCACAAACTAGTTACTTTATATTTCCTTGCTTTAATTCTGTTGGCAAAATAGAAGACAACTTCTCTATTATTTGGCAACCAACAGAGAGGAAAAAATACGCAGAAAATTAATTTCCAATGAAACTGCTTGGGATTTTTTCTTTCTTCAAAGTAAATCAAGATCTTTTTGGGACAGGACAAAGGAGGAGGCCCCAGAGCAAACACTCCAAGCAGGACTGGCCAGAGCCTCGTCCCTCAGTCCTGTGCTGGCACCTGAACCTCACACTGTGACAGAGGGACAGCCCTGCCTCTCCTGCCCAGACACCCCTGGGCAGCACAGGAGCCCTTCCCCACAACCTGGCAAATTCTCCACAATACTTTTGTAACAAAGAATAGAGTTGTGCTCTACTTATCCTCACATTTCTGCCTGGGGTACGCACCATGGGCGGTGCTGGCGTCGGCATGATGGCAGTGGGAGGGATGGCGTGTGGGAAGGGTGTGAAGGTGTGCTGGTGGGTGTGTTGGTGTGTGTGCTGGTGCTGGTGCTGGTGCTGGTGGAACTCTGTCCTCAGGTAGGGCGGCGGGCCCAGCGAGGCGCCGCGGTCGGCGCTCTGCGACGCCAGGAACCGCGTGTTCAGCTCCTGCCGCAGGAGGTCTTGCTCTGAAACACAGAAGCACAGAGGGACAGAGGTCATGGGCTTGGAAATGACCTTGGAGATCATCAAGTTCAACCTGTGACCTAACACCACCCTGGCATCCAGACCATGGCACTGAGAGCCATATCCAGTCTTTTCCTAAATATCTCCAGGGACAGTGGCTCCACCACCTCCCTGGGCAGCCCATTCTGATTCCCCAGCACTCCTTCTGTGGATAATTTGTTTCTAATGTCCAGCCTAAACTTCCCCTGGTGCAGCTGAAGGCTGGGTGCTCTCATCCTGCTGCTGTTCCCTGGGAGCAGAGCCTGACCCCCCCTGGCTGCACCCTCCTGACAGGGAGTTGTAGAGAGTGATGAGGTCTGCCCTGAGCCTCCTCCTCTCCAGGATAAACAACCCCAGCTCCCTCAGCCCCTCCTCACAGGACTTGTGCTCCAGACCCCTCACCAGCTTTGCTGCCCTTCTCTGGACTTGCTCCAGCCCCTCCATGTCCTTCCTAAATCGGGGGGACACAGCACTGCAGGTGTGGCCTCACCAGTGCTGAGTACAGGGGAAAACAAACAATAAAACAACTCCCTCAAGCTTTTCCAGACCTTGTGCCACTTCCTTTGCTGTCTGTGGATAATCATGACAGGGTAAGAGAGCCCCCTCAGGTCTTCCTTCAGATCCCAAAGGCCTGAGACATTACAAAGTTTCCATTTCCCCTCTCACCAAGCCTGTTTTCCCATTTCTCTGAGCATTTATGGACATAGACACAGTCCTGAATAGGTGAGGGTGGACGAGCAAGCTGGAGTGAGCAAAAAAGTGGCTGCTGCTCACAGGAGCATCCGGGTGCACGGACACAAAATGACACTACACAAATGCTCCATTTTCTTCCCCTCAGTAACCTGGTCAGGCCCTGGCACAGGGTGCCCAGAGCAGCTGGGGCTGCCCCTGCATCCCTGGCAGTGCCCAAGGCCAGGCTGGACAGGGCTGGGAGCAGCCTGGGACAGTGGGAGGTGTCCCTGCCATGGCAGGAGTGGCACTGGATGGGCTTTAAGGTCCCCCCAACCCAAACTTTCTGAACACACCTGAGGCCAGAACTGCTGTGAGCTCAGCCAGCACAGACCCTCCCAGCAGCCAGGGAAACTGCTGGGCACAGACCACAACTGCATGAAGACCTTTGCTGTGGGGGGCACAGATTCCATGTGGGCACCTCCTGAACTCAGCTGTGATTTCACTGTGGGTTGAACAAAACAAACCAGGGAGAACCACAGCCTTCCCAAAGCAGTCACTCCTGGGGCAGAGGGAAAGTCCCTGGCTGTGCCTAGGTGTCTGCTTGGCTTTGCCATCACTGTGCTCAGCAGTCAGTACAGCCTCTCCCCACCGCAAGGCCCAAACCCCAGTTATTCTGACCAAAGCCAGAGCTGAGCATCCCTCACGGCTCTCACCTGAGTAAGTGCTCCCAGCCGGGTGTCCTGGAACCTGCAGCGTCCCTGAGGTCAGCGGGGGTGGCGGGGGCAGAGCCGTGGGAGGGGCAAACATATTGGGGTGGTGTGGGTGTGCGGGGGGCTGCAGGGCGGGCGGGAAGCTGTGCAGGGGGCTGGGGCTGGCCAGGGACAGCGGGAACGGCGACGCCGACGGGTGGTGCGAGATGTGCGGGGGAGGCGCCTGGCTCTTGGCGGGGGTGCTGCTCCTGCTGCTGCTGTAAGGAGAGGAGGAGCTGTCAGGGCACAGAACAGCCCCAGCACACACACACACACCACACAACCTCAGCAGCCCCTCATGTCAAACACAGTGTTACAAACGCCAGCTACCATTTCCAGTGCTACCCATTCTCCAACACCTGCTCTGGTAGCTTTTACTTCCTGTGGTCCCCACACACCTGAGCTGTGCAAGAGGTTGGTATTGTCCCACAACAGCACAAAGGAGTAATCAGCCCTGTGCATTCATGACTTAATTATCAGGTCCTTTCTACATGACTGCTCCTGGTTCATGTTTTCAGGCAACTGAAGCTCAAAATCACTGCATTAATAAAAAATTAATTTTTTTTAAAGCGAATCACTAAGACGAAAGACTGCAGAATATGCTAAATGAAGTTGAGAAGGCAACAACAGATTTGTGCTTATTGTACAGGTAATGTCCCTCTCTACCTCACAATAAAATGAGATGAGTCAACAAAAGAAGTATTTGCAATTACACTGGCTGCTATTTTTCAGGTTTCATTTCCTACTAATGAGTATTTAAAATACATTCATGGAAGGCTTAATTCTCCTTGTCTTTATTTCAAGTAACAACATGCTTCTATTGCAGTGACTTTTAAAGACAAGTAATACCAGCTTGGTTAAAAATAAATCCAGGTCTTAAACACCTCCCAGTCTTTAGTCAAAGCATGAAGCAACCACAGTGCTACTTCCCCAGGTCTTGAAGGTCACACCTGCCTGCTGGGAGCTCGATTTGGAGAACGGCAACCCAGCTTAGAGTAGGGGAAACCTGAGATCCCTGACTCCGAGGGACATCACGGGTTCCTGTGCACATGGTGTTTAATCTCACTGCTCATTTCTGTTATCCACAGATAAAAGATGAGGCTGATTCTCACCGTGGACAGGTGAGAGAAAAACACTGAAGCCTGCAAGGTGTCAGGAGTGCAGGAAAACACGGAGGTGGAAGTGCCTGGTGTGTGACTGCCCTGGGCTCCCTGCCCTGAAGCATGGCAGCACTTGGAGAAAACAGATATTTACAGGGATGGGAGGGCAAAACTGTCAGCCTTCAGTGAGCAGCCCAGCGCAGGAACTGGGCTTTTCTTCCCCTGATCTACATACACTGTGTAGAATTCCCTCCAAAAACCCACGTATGGCAGAGAAAAAAATCCAAAGCAAATGAACTTAAAATACCAGTTTATGGGATCACCAGGTCACAGAGAGTGATCCTGGCTCATCTCAGGGCATGAATCGAGGTTAAATGCACCGAGTGCCCTTTACTTCCCAGGGATGCGATGGGATGGGCTGTGCTGTCCCTTCTTTATCCAATTCCCCTCCAGGCTCAGCCCAGCATCCCAGACCCCTCTCTGTGCACCTACCTTAAGCTGTTGAGGCTCAAGCTGCTGCTGTTGTAGGCAGAGAGCGGCTGCGAGAGGCTCTGGGGATGGGGCTGCACGGCGGGCAGGGCCGAGTGCGCCGGGGGCAGCGGCGACTGCGGCCGCGGCGGGTGCGGGCCGGCCGGGGGCGGGCCGGAGGGCTGGCCGGAGGGCTGGCCCGAGTGCTGGCCGCAGGGCTGGCCGGCAGGAGGGCGGCCGGGCTCTTCGGGGGCCGGGGGCACCGGCACGGCCGGGGCGGGCGCTGGCGCCGGAGCCTCGGGGCGTGAGGCGAGCGCGGGGCTGGGGCAGCGGCCCTCGGGAGGTGGCTCCAGCGGCGGCGGCGTCACCTGAGGACGGGGGTCTTTAGGCACCACAGGCTCAAGTATTGGGTCTTTGCTGCTGTCCTGGCTCTTCTCTTGGCTCCTTTCTAGTCCTGATATTTTGGGGACAGCTGGGCCCCTAGCACCAGAGTCGTCATTGTCAGCAAGTGCACCAACTCCCACCTCTTTATCTGCAACAAGAACAGAGAGAGAAAATGGCTAAACGTGACACAGACAGGCCAACCCAAAGCCACTGCTGGGCCACTCACTCCGAGTGGGTAGCTCCATTTTGTTTCCATCAAGAACCATCCAGGCGAACATGAAACTGAATCAAATCCACCTGTCCCAGTAACTCTCTTCAAATAAAACACATGGCAGAGAAGACAGGCCCTGTTTAGCGCTGCTGTTCTCCATCGTTGTTACTCATCATAATCCCTCACGGAGGGAACAAGCTGAGGGAACTGACCCTCTGAGGGAGCCACCACCACAGGAGCTCCGGGCTGAATGGTGAAAGCTGGAAAAGATCCACCAAGTTCAATCCCTCACCATGTTCACCACTAAATCATGTCCTCAAGTACCACATCCACATGTTTTTTGAACACTTCCATGGTTGTTGACTGAACTGCTGCCCTGGGCAGCCCCTGCAGTGCCTGACCCCCCTTTCCATGGGGAAATTCCTGCTGATGTCCCCCCTGAGGCTCCCCTGGCCCAGCCTGAGGCCGTTCCCTCTGCTCCTGTCCCTGTTCCCTGGGAGCACAGCCCGACCCCCCCGGCTGTCCCCTCCTGGCAGGAGCTGTGCAGAGCCACAAGGGCCCCCCTGAGCCTCCTTTGCTCCAGGCTGAGCCCCTGCCCAGCTCCCTCAGCTGCTCCTGGGGCTCCAGACCCTCCCCATGACACAAGATCTGAACTTTAGAACACACACTAGCAGCAGCCCAGGCTTCTTTAGTTTGGCTGATCATGGAGTGACTTACTTCTATTTCCCAACTCTTTAATAATAATGAATATAATTATAATTTTAACATCTGTACATTCAAGTTTTGCTGACTGGGGCTCCACAGCAATTTCCCATTGGAACTGCTCCCCAAACCTTCTGCCAGTGTGGATCTGATCCATGGCACCCCTTGGAACAAATCCAGGGAAATGTTGCTGACCAAGACTGGGAAAGGTGCGGCAGGTGGGGGATCAGGAACCCATTTAGGGCCATATTGCACCACAGCTTAGAACAGCTGACTTAAACCTTCAGCAACTACAGAAACAGAGCCCAAAGGAAACATGCAAGGTTTGAAGGGGCTTGGGACAAGCTTAGAATTTAAAAAGTGTCCAGTGTTCTAAATAGCCCTAAGAAAAGACAACTTTACTCCTCCTTGTGCCACTTTTAAGGGATAAAATTACTAAATGCATAATGAAAGCATATCCATTCAGAGAAAATTGTTGACAGCTCCTTTGTGCAAACCCTGAAATAAAGGAGTGAAATTCAAAGGATGGGGAGTGAACTCTGCCAGCCCACGGCCTGGGCACATGTTGCCAGCCATCACATCCCTGGAGGCAGCCTGGCAGCCATGTGTCACAAGCATGGCATCAGCTGAGTTTAATTTCATTAACAGATCAAAAATAAACCAGGACCTGCTCCCTAAGTGTTTCACAGGCCCAGTGCAAGGGTGAAAAGCCTGGTAAAGCAGAGGATTTTCACAGGTTGTAGACAGGAGGTGGCGGAAAAGGGGACAAAGGGAGGCAAAAGGGAGGTAAAGAGGAGAAAAAGGAAGCAAGAAAGAGGGCTTATTTTATGAGGACCTTCTTTATTCACTCCTGGAATACCTGTAACAGGCAGAGAGGCTCCTCCATCAATTTGGATGGGATGATTATGAGGGGAAGAGTGGGACTCCAGAGTGATAAAAACAATTACTCTGCCATATGCCCAAGGTCTATGTCACTGCAATAAACTGCAGGTTCTAGGTAAAGGAAACTTTGCTTGCATTAACTCTTTGGATCAATCCTCTTTGATCAAACATTATTGCAAGTTAGAGTGTGATCCACACATTTGTCCAGGCAGGTCCCCCAGGAGGAGAGAAATGAGCAACAGTTTTGTTCAGGAATAGGTGGATCTATGTTCCCAGTCCTTATGGCTGTAGGAGTTACAAGTTTTTGGGTTCATTGGGGTTTTTTACACAATGGCTTTGAGGACTCAGGCTTGTCACCAGTAATGCCCTACTGCATGGCTCTAGCAGGTGGTCTGGAAATCCTGCAGAGGTGATACTTCCAAACCTAGAGGGAACACCTTGCTCTTAGTGCATTCATGAAATCCTTTCCTTTAGCCTCTCTCATGTGTCACATTTATTCAGCACAGCTCAGTGCTGGGACCTGCTCCTCCTCCCAAGCAGAAAAGGGCTGGGGATGCCCCTGTCTCCTGGGTGTTCCCTGCTGCTGCTGCTCACACCCCCAGTGCACAGCCCTGAGTGCTATCCCTGGGAGATGCTGCCTGCAGTAATATAAATGTTATTCCCAGCAGCTGTGCCCGTGGGTTCTGCCTCCCCTGTGTCACACCAGTGCACCCACACTGTGGCCCAGCCCAGCTGTGCAGGAGTCCCAGCACACACAGCCCTGCCTGCTGATAACCATGAGGGATAAATCAGAACCAATTCTCCAGCCCACTGCATCTATTTGGGGAGTTGAAATCCCCCCTCAGTGATAAACGCCACCAATCACAGGTTTCATGAGGAGGGCTCCAGTCCTCATCAACAGCACTTCAAGGTCACACAGACAAGATTGCTCTTTTCCTACCATGACTGGCTCAGTGCAAAAACTCTGGGGAAAAAAACCCTTAATGTCACTATGACACTGAAAACCCAACTTTCTGAGGCTGTTTATCATCAGAGGAATTCATCTCCACCCAACAGCTAAGCAAGCACCAAGCTAACTTTATTTGCTGGATGTCTCTACACTCTGCTTTGGATAAACTGGAATTACTGCACTGGGATTCAGACTCTGATGTAACTTCCATGCTGACACAGGCTCCCCTTTTTCCACTGGGTTGGGTTTTCCACCAACAGCCAGTCTTCCACTACAAAAGGAATAAAGCCAGAATTTGATGCTGAGGACTGAGGAACATTGGCATTTCCCAGAAAGGAAATGCAGCTTTCACTATCTTCCATTCCTGTGCCCTTTGATGTACCTTAAATCTCAAATTCCTCTGTTCTTCACTCAAACACACAGAACTCCAGTCTCCTCCACATGACCCTACTCTGTATGTGACTATCATCACACCAGGGAGCAGCCAAGGCCACCCTAGGGACACCTGTAGGTAACCCAGGTGACCCAGAGAGACTCTGCACCTGGGAGGGCCAGCAAACACTTCCCTCTGGAGACATGGATTTGTGTAATAAATACAGGCAATATGCAGCTTTCCATCACTGTCTCTCTTTCTAATGTGCAAACCACTAAAATCTGACCCAAACTCTGTGTTCTGGCTCCTGTGTCCCACCCGTGTGGTGCCAAAGAGGCCAAGGTTGGCCAGGGGTGGCCATTGGGAACATCACAGCCACAGGGACAGCCCAGCTGCTCTCCACTGACAAAAAGGCCCTGTTGGAATTGCCAGATGTGACATTCCCAGAGAATCAATGCAGAACCCCCTCACTGTGCCTGGCCAAGGTGTTTGCAGATGGGTCCAGGAGCACCAAAGAGCACAGGAGGTGCCAAGAGCCAGCACAGGGTGTGCCATGGCCACCTCCAGCCTGGCCAGTCCCGAGTGCTCTGGGCATCCCTGGCCTGGGGAATGAAATCCCCTCAGGGACACCCCTGCAGGACCGTGTCAAACTCACAGTGGCCAAACTTTTATCCCAAACATAAAATCATCCAACTTTTCTGTGTCCAGGTGTGAGACAGCCAGGTCTGGATGCCATCCAGAAAGGAGGCTGTGCCATACTCTGTCACTGCTCCTCCTGCCTGCATCCAGATTCAGCCTCCACGCCTGGCCTCTGGCAACTTCAGAGATCAACTCAGAACCAGCACTAAATTTTCCACTTTCCTGAGAGGAAAGTTTAGGATTAGGTTCAATGTCCTTACTGCACAAGTGGGAGAATTCTAGGAGTTTTCAGTGTTCTGCAGCATTATATTTGGGACTGAGCACTCAGCCTACCAAATAAATATTCTATTCCATCATTTAATTTTAAAATAGTATTCATTTTCTTTCACTGCTTTGGTAAGTTGAACTCTGGACAAAACTGTATCTGCCTAACTCAAATTTTGTCCAGACTTCTTAATGCAAGTTAAAAACCCAGATTTTTCAAACCCATTTTCTCCAGCTTTACCATGGACAAGTGGGGAGTTGGTACAAACCCCCAGGACATCTCTGGAGTCCTGGAATGCATCTGCCCCACAGCCCACCAGCTCTTTACAAGCACTTTACAAGGCTTGAAATAATTAATTAGATTGCAGCGCTGATTGTCCATTTCATATTGATGAGACGTTGGTCAGTGCAGTATCTGCATGGGGAAGGCAGGTGCCAGGAGCTGTTCCTGCCAGAGGGAGGAGGCTGTGGCTGCAGCAGCCAACACACATCAAACAGGCCCCAGAGCAGCTCAGCTGCTGTACTGGATACACATAATTTGCTAAAAACAATTTCTCATTTTTAGCACACAGTCATCTTTCATCCTAATTTCCAAGGACACTAACAAAGCATTTGATTATGCAAATGAAGAACATGCCTTCGAAAGCACAGCTCCTTGCAGCTCTGTCATCTGCTGATAGCAATTACTCCACAGTGAGCAGGTATTTAGCACAAGTGAACAGCAAGGCTGGTGACACACTTTGTACTTAATTATAAAACAGAGAAGAAAATCATTCAGGACAAAAGATTTTGCTACCTCCTGTTAAAAATGTTTATCCTCTGCACTGAAAGGGATTTAATTGTCAACAGTGAAGTTGCAGATCAATGAAAAGAAGCACTTAGTGGGATTGCACAAGATGCTGACAATTCTTCAGTCATTGAGCTGCTTCTGGCCTTGATGTGAGAGTGCAGAGTTCTCCAGTGCTGCACATTAAACCATTTATTTCATCCAGCTGTTAAAGAGAACACTCTCCATAAATGTAACTCCTATAGCTGTACACTGGGAGCATATGACAGCACTTATTTCATTTTTTTAAAGCACCTCTTGATTTAGTACAAAGGAATGGGGTAAAGCTTTCTAGAGGGAAGGAAAGGGAATATCCAAGCACCTGTCTGTCAGGAATCCTGGCACTTTAGTAAATAAGAAGGAACTGCAGACAGGTGTAACACACTCACAGACCCTGCAAGAACTCAATCCTGCTTCAACACACACAGCCAAAGGTTTATTTCCAATAAAATCTCTTGACTTCCTAACCCATCCAGCTGGGAATCAATAAATGACATTATTAACTACACAGCCCCAAAGTGTTCTACAGCCTGGTCCTGAGGGATGACTGAAGGGGCTCCCAAAGGGGCTGGAAAACTTCCCAGGTGGGAAGTGATGCTGACAAAGTCACTGGGGAATATTCTTTACTAATAATGGGTTTGTGATCAAAGAGTTTCACCTTCCTGTTTCAATTCTGCATTTTAATCAAAGACATTCAGGTTTTGTCATGGCAATCCTTTTAAAACACACCCAGAAACACAGAAATCCCTTGTGGGGCCAGGCTGTGCTTCCCACCCCTCCAGCACCAGCACAAGGCTTTTCCCAAAGTGCTGCACAAACCTTGGAGCCAGGATAGAAATCTCACCTGCCAAACCATGAGCTCTGCTCCTGATCTCTGCTCAAAACTGCTTTAGACCCAAACACCTGGGACTTTCTGCCAGGATTCTCTGGAATTGTGGAAAAAACCAGAGGCTTTTTATGCACCTAAATCTCAAGAGTTATAGAATCCCAGAATGGGTTGAGTTGGGAGGGACCTCAAAGCCCATCCAGTGCCACCCCTGCCATGGCAGGGACACCTCCCACTGTCCCAGGCTGCTCCCAGCCCTGTCCAGCCTGGCCTTGGGCACTGCCAGGGATGCAGGGGCAGCCCCAGCTGCTCTGGGCACCCTGTGCCAGGGCCTGCCCACCCTCCCAGGGAGGAATTTCTCCCTAATATCCCATCCATCCCTGCCCTTTGGCAGTGGGAAGCCATTCCCTGCGTCCTGTCTCTCCATCCCTTTCTCCAAAGCCCCTCTCTGCCTTCCTCTCTCCTCTTTTGGCTGTCACAAGAACACCCTGTGACCCCTCATGGGCATAGCACAAGGGTGGGAGCACACTTCAAACCTGCCCAGAGTAAATGAGGTGACAGTACAAGACAATAATCAATTAAAACCAGAAAACACGGCAAGGCTGGATCATTTTCTCCAATTATCAATAGGGACATCACCTCAGCACAGGGTTAACCTCATCAGAGGACAAGGAGAGAAAAATATCTTGAGTTTATCAATAGCCTCTCCTACTTATTGATTTGCCTTGGCTACAGATCCACAATATTTCCTGAAATGCCCATGACATCTGCTCATCCCACTTGTGTGTGACAGGATTACTTGAATGAGCTTGAACAAAACCAGCTTTCAAAAGCAGCCTGAAAGGTATAACCCTGTGAACACTGATCAAATGTAACCTGACAGCTCACTGAATACACCAAGGACCCCAAGGATGTGTGTGTTATGTTTATACAGCAAAATAACACATCTATTCCCCCTGAGAGGTGCCACACCCCCAGCTCACCAGCCACACAGCCCTGGCTCCTCTGTGAATTTGTTCTTTACAGCCAAAGAATTTCTGATTTTAAAGGCATGATGCCAATATAAGCAGAGAGATCAAAACCACTTGCTAACACTAAGATGGAGCTCAGCACCATGAGAATTCCCATTTTCAATTACAACTATTTCAGCTCAAGGAAACTTTGCTGAGCTTCCACATCCCAGCTCCCCCACCAGGGTCACTTTACACTGTTCTCATGCTTGGCACTATTTTCCTTGAGTTTCCAATGCTGCAGAGAAAAAGACTGATGTTAAAGAATTAGGGTTGATGTTAGAGAATTAGGGAGTCATCAGGGTTAGAAAAGCTCTCTAAGATCATTGAGTCCAGCCCTGCCAAGGCTACCACTAACCCATGTCCCCACATGCCAGATCTGGACACCTTTTAACTCCCTCCAGGGCTGGTGACCCCACCACTGCCCTGGGCAGCTGTGCCAGGGCTTACCCAACCCTCTGCTCCAACTGCCCAGAAAGGATTCTTCCGGTCTGGGCTGTATGAACAAGTGCAGAAATGAGATTTTATTGTTTCTGGTAAACAAATTGTCACATTAAATGTGTTAATTATATGTGTCCACTAACACCCAGCTCTTTGCAAATTGTTTGAAAGCAAAATTCAAGCAAAGGTACAAAGTCAGTGTGATGGTCCCTGTGAGCCACTCTTCACTCCTGAGGCAGACATCTTCAGGGCAGGTCCAACTGAGGTGTTTGACCCCAGAGTCGTGGATCCTCTGTGCCCTGCCCACACAGATCACTAAAAACACCCTGTCCAAGTGCCTTTGCACATCACCACGAGCAGGGCTCACCTTCAGGACACACCAGCTGACCTGTCCAGAGTGAACACAGCAGAGCAGCAGGGCAGGGTGGTTTTGTTATGAAGGAGGAGCTGTCTGGGAGGCTGAGCACATCCTGAACACAGCAGCAGGAATGAGCACTGTGCTCACAGCCAACACAGCACCTCCAGCTCAGTTCAGCCCACAGCCTCACTCCTAACCTGAACAGCCACAATAAGTGGCAAGCAATGAAGACTAAAGTCAGATGTGCCCCACACTGTCCCTGGGATGTGGTTAATGAGCTGGCAGGACACAGGACTGGCACAGCAGTGTCCCACATGCAAGAGGACACCCACATCGGGGTGTGATATCTGAGGCTGAGGATGACCCCAAACGTGGGGATTTTCTATCCAAACTGGAATCATTAGCCTGTGTATGATTCATAATAGCATTTGAAAAATGCCCTGTGCTCCTCACTTTAATTTTGATTCATGTTGTGCCTTGCTGCTGAGGCTAATTATTATCCAGCAATGGCGAATCCAAAGCCTCCAGCCTCATGAGCAGGACTGTGTGGTGTTGCCTCCATGTGACAGGGAACTGTAATTCTAAAAGGATTAAAAGTTTACCAGCACAGCCATGTAAAGCAGAAAATGAATTGTTCACTCTTCTCATCTCTGTCTGGAAATTAGATTACAGGCTCCAAGTGAGCTGAAATACAGAATGAGGCAAATCTTTGTGATTAGCTCACAGGTGGCCAGTGAGCCTTTCTGTGCCTCAAAGGCTGGCAGATTCCCATTAGCTGCAATAATAAAAGAATGTGTACTTATCCCTCAGCCCAACCCTGTCCTGTGCCAGCATAGCTACCTGCTGTGCTAATCCTCAGAGCCAATATCACCACCCTCAGCTGGGAGCTCTGAAGTTTGCTCAGCTGTCAGCTGGGACATTTGGGGTGTGTGGCTCTCCCCTGCCCAGCCCCAGGGCCCCACTGCACCCTCAGCACTGGGAAGGAACTGGGGTGCTCACCCTGCCAGCCCCACGCTGGCAGCAGCTGCTTCCCAGCACTGAGAGCAAAGGCTCTTTATTAACAATTTGTACTGTTCACCAGCAGTGCTTCATGCTCCTGTTCTCTCTGCAGAAGGCAGTGAGTGTCAGTACAGCAAACCCACCGTACTTTAGCAGAAACCAGAGCTCACAAGTGGTGCAGAGCATCAGTGGTTCATTCCATCTGGGATTTGCTCCTCATTCCTGCCAGCTGCAGATGCAGTGAGACAACAGGAGCCTCTCACTCAGCCCCAGCCCACACACAAGGAAACCTCTCCAAGGCCTCCCACCACGAGGCTGGTTCACATGAGGAACCTTGAGGGCTTCTTCCTCTGGCAAACTGATATCCCACCTGGCAGAAATGTGATAACTTTTTTATTATTTCTGTAAACATCTAATAATCCTCTGAACCCTCCTAAACTCTCTACCTTAACATTACCTTCCACCAGGGAGCTCTACAACTCAACTTACAATTTCCTTTTCTTCCTTTTATAGAATCACTGAACCATTAAAGTTGGAAAATGCCTCCAGAGATCATCAAATCCAACCTCTGACCCCCACGCACACTAAACCACACCACAAAGTGCTGAATCCTCTTGTCTTTTGAACCCTTCCAGGGATGGGGACTTCACCCTGCCCTGGGCAGCCTCTGCCAGTGTTTAACCACTCTTCCAGTGAAGAAATTTTTTCCTACTATCCAACCTGAACCTTCCTTGGAGCATGTGAGGCAGGGAGATGAGAACCCATTTCCTTATTCCCACACAAAAAAAATTGCCAGAATATTTCAAATTAACTTCATAAAATTTCTTTTACATGAAAAATTTAAAGAACCTGTTGAACAGTGGTGCTGTGGACCAGTGCTTGAGGCCCCAGCCCTTGGCCCTGCCCTGATGTGGGGCTGTTTTATAAGCTGCTCTGGGGAAACAGATGGAATTCAAAGTAATCTCTTCCCTCTTCATTCCCCCTTTTCTAAAATCACCCTTTGCCTGACCTGGCAAAACTGGCTTCCAACAGTGCTGCTGCTGGAAGGAATGCCTGGAGAGCTGCTCCTGTCCCTCACCCTGCACAGCAGCACCCACTGCAGGTCCTAAACCACCAGGGCTCAGTGTCAGACCTCCCTCAAGTTATGCACATATTTAACTGGATGTGAAGGGAGTCACCTCCTGATTAGGCAGCAGCTGATTGTTTGATCTGGGGATTAATGTGACACAGACACCTGGGCTCAGAGGCACCAGCTGGTGCAGTGGCACTGCCAGGCCTTGGGGATGGAACCTGCTCGGGATCTTCCAGTCAGGGCACCAAAGGTGCCCCCAAACCTCCCTGCTGGCTGCTGCTACAGCCCCTGGCAGCCAGACTGGGGCACTGAGTGTCCTGCAGCTGGGGGTGGTGGTGGACACTCTCCCCAGGCCAGCACATTGTGCCAACTGTGCCAGAACCCCAGGCTGGGCCAGGCTGGGAGGGGGCCCAGAGGGTCCCTGGTGGCACCTCCCTGCTCAGGCAGGGCCATCCCAGAGCACAGGGCACAGCATTGTGTGCACAGGGCTCTGCAGGATCCCCGCTGAGGGAGACTCCAGCCCCTCCCTGGGCAGCCTGCTCAGGGCTGGGCACTGCCCAGGGCAGAAGTTGTGCCTCCTGGGCAGGGGCAGCTCTGGGCTCAGGCCCTGCCCGTGGCTCTGGTGCCACTGCTGGGCCTGGAGCCGAGCCCGGGCCCTGCTCTGCCCCTCCCTGCACACAGGGACACCCAGGGCTGAGGGCCCCTCTCAGCTGGGGCTCCTCTCCAGGCTGAGCAGCCCCAGCTCCCTCAGCCCTTCCAGCAAGGAATGAGCAGCCTGAAGGCTGCAAAACTGCCCACCAGGAATTCCCACTGTGTCTGGGTGACTGGTGTGGAGAGGGAAGGAGAAAATCTCCCAGCCATTCCACAGCCCCTCCTCTGGATCCATGCTCTGCAGAGTTGGCCTGGAATGCAATATCCCAACCTCTCCCACCCAGCACAGGTAACCTGTCAACAAAGGTTTTAATGCTCAACTTTCATTTTCACCTCAACAGCTGAACAACTCACATCTCATTTTATTTTTCCCCTCTCTGTTGATCCTCTCCTAGACCGTTCATCAGGGCACACATCCCTCCATGGGAGCACTGCAGCTTGTGCTGAGCTCCCAGGCCCATCAGGGCACAGGGGTGGTTTTGCAGAGCTGGAGCAAAGGCAGCTGCTTCTGTCCCCCCACACTCCCAGGGACAGCCTGACTCCTTCCCCAGGGCTACAGCACTTTGGGTCACAGAACCATAGAATGGGTTGGCTTGGAAGAACCTTGCAGCCATTCCACCCCTGCCATGGCAGGGACACCTCCCACTGTCCCTGCTGCTCCCAGCCCTGTCCAGCCTGGCCTTGGGCGCCACCCTCACAGGGAACAATTCCTATCCAATATCCCACCTAAACCTACTCTCTTTCAGCTTAAAAGTAAAAAGGCCATTTCTGAAATAGTTTTGGTTTCCAAGAAGCAGAGGCAGGAGGAGACATCTAATGCAGACATCCTAAAATCCATGGGGCTGCAGGTGGCAGTGTCCAACAGAAAGTTCAATCCCTTAGAAATTATGCATAGCCCCCACCTGTGGCATGAAATCTCCATCTTGGAATGAGGGGAACCTTGACAAATAACATTTATTTAAGTTTAAGACAAATACTTCAAAATTGGGGAAAAAACTGCAGACACTTTCAGTTTTATAGTATTTTCAATTCTTTTCTCAAAGGGAGGTAAAACTAAACCCAAGTGTTTACCGGGTGCTTGAAGACCAAATCAAGCACATATGATGTTTCAACAGCAGCCCAGTGAAATAATCAATAACCTCCAATTCCACTTATTGACTTTTGCACACCCTTGCAGGCATGAGACTCCAGATGAAGGCACTAGCATCACCAGATTGTTCAATTTGCTCTTGCTCAGATATTTCACACTGACATTTTTATGACAGTGTGTGGAAGCTTCTTTGAGAGAAGCTCTTGAAAGTCAGGGTGGACTTTAGCTCCTCAAATTCCCTCTTTTGCTTCATTTTGGGATCCAGGGCTGCTTTATGCATAATAGAAATATGAAGTATTTCCCTCTCTCTATTTTGTCCTCTCTTACAGCTAGAAGAAACTTCAGGAAGAAAGACATCTTCTGTTTAATCATACCAGAATTACAGAAGATTACACATCTATAAACTGCATTACCATGGGGAAGAAGTGCCTTTGTGTGCCCCCCACACCTCCCTGCGTGTGGGACTGCCTTCCCTGACACCCATCTCGTCTTTTTATGAGGCTGCTTCAATAATATAATTCTGCACTCTCTAACAGCCACAATAACAACTTGTTTGGACCACTGTGAAGCAGCAGGAGCTCATTAAGTCCTAGAGAATGTTTGCAGCTATTTTGGCACGGGTGTGATTTGTTATGACATGGGAAAGCTGCACTATTTCACCAGGTTTAATAGGTAATAGATATGCCCAAGCACATCCTTCTTGCAAGGCTACGAGGAGCTTTTAGCAATAACCCTCGAGGATGTGTTGGGCAAACTCATCTTGCAACATCTTCAAATATAGAGAGAAAATGATGCGAACTATGGAAAATCACCGTGATTCAGGGACAGTGCACTAGACTAGAAGATTAAAGTTCTGCTCCAGCTCCCTCAAGATGCAGTTAGGTCAGTGCTTGGTCCTGTTTCCTTTGCTAGGATTTAGATGATGAGCTTTCCAGGGCAGGGGCTGGTGTAAAACAAGAATCAGCTCTTGCTTAAGGCCGCTCTGTATTCGTTTCATGAGAATAATAATAAGGATTTTTAAAAAAGGTCAAATTCAAGCTTGGCAGGATGCCAGAACTCCTCACTGTGGTTCAAAGCAAGCATTTGAGTAAGTAAATGTAAGGTAAAATATATTCTTTCCTGGTACTACTCCCTGTTGTGTTTGAGATGTTTGAGAAGTACCTTGCTGGGTTTTTTCCCTTTCCTGTGCAGCTGACAGCCATGAGCATTCAATAATCATGTCCTGAGCTCATGTACCTGCTTTGCCATGGGGCCCTGACAACCACTGATACATCAAATCATGTATAATCCTTCCACAACATGCAGAAGGCTGAAACTGTACTGATCTCTAGTGCAACAAAGCAAATGCACAGAAAATCAATATAAATACACAGAAAATCAATACAAATACACAAAAATCAATATAAATACAGAGAAAATACACAGAGAATCACATAGGCCCATAGGAAACTATTGTGGCTCCATTCAACAGATCAACCCAGTATGAGACACACATTTATCCCACAGGTGTGTGCACTCACTTGCACACTTGTGCACGAGTACACAACTGTGGCCACTGCCCCTTTGGGGAGGATTCATTTTAATTATCATCAAGACAAGGCTGTCAAATTGATTCTGGGGGAAGGAGGGAGGGCAGCAGAAGCAAATGGTTCAGGCTGCAGGTCAGGACTCACACTTGCTCCTCACCCTCCGCGTCTGGAGGGATCCAACCCCTCCTGCTCCTGGGAGATGCCGAGCCTGACATTGTGCTGGAAGCTCTCCAGCACTCACTTCCAGCTTCCTAAAGTTTGTTTCTGACTCCAAGGGGAAAGAAAATTCTTGTTTAACATTTACCAGCTACCACCAGTTTTACTGGAAACTGCTGAAAACGTTTAACAGGTTTCCCTCAGGAGGGGTGAGGTGGTGCCACCATGAACACTTGAAGTGTTTTCTCTAAGCTACTCCTCTTCAAGCAAGGCTGAAAAACGAACCCTAGATACAAAGTGAGTTCTGAGATAAACAGAAGGGTTTAGGAGACATAAAACTCTGTGGCCCAGGACTTAAGTACAGGAGGAGATCACAGAATCATGCAATGGTTTGGGTTGGAAGGGATCTCAAAGCCCATCCAGTGCCACCCCTGACATGGCAGGGACACCTCCCACTGTCCCAGGCTGCTCCCAGCCCTGTCCAGCCTGGCCTTGGGCACTGCCAGGGATCCAGGGGCAGCCCCAGCTGCTCTGGGCACCCTGTGCCAGGGCCTGCCCACCCTGCCAGGGAACAATTCCTGATTCCCAATATCCCATCCATCCCTGCCCTCTGGCAGTGGGAGCCATTCCCTGTGTCCTGTCCCTCCATGCCTTGTCCCCAGTTCCTCGGCAGCCCTCCTGTGGCTCCCTGTGGGGAAGGACTCTGACATCCAGCCTGGCTCCCTGTGGGGAAGGACTCTGACATCCAGCCTGGCTCCCTGTGGGGAAGGACTCTGCTGGCACTGCTCAGTGCTGGGGACTCAGAAGTGACTCCAGGAAAGCCCAGTGCGTGCCCCCTCCTCTCCCACGGGACTCCATCCATTCCCTCCCTTCTTCCTTAAGGACAGAACAGCTCTATGGCCATTTCACAGCTCATTCCTGGACTCAAAATCCCTCTCTTTCCTCCTCCCAGCTCCCCACACTATCAGGCTGGAGCTCCTTTTCCACAGAGGTTTTTTCCCCTGGTGCCACCATGGCACAAACCTGCCCAGCAGGGGAATTTACCAGTCTAATCCCCCTCCTTCACAAGGACCAGATTAGCTCTAAGTTAAACACTCTTGTTCCTTAAATTTCCTCCTTGTCACGATGCCATGGGAAGGTCTTAATCCTACAAAGAGCCTGAGGAAATCCTGATGCCTCCCCATGAAGACAGAAAGAGCCCACAATGCCAAGATAAATCCGGGGTGTTAAACTAATGCCTGGCTGGGGATGTGCCTGCAGCAGGGCTGGTGGCTGCAGCTGGAGCTTGCTGAGTGACATCCCCTACTCTAGAAGGACTGGTGACACACTTGTGCAAGTTACCAGCTGCAGAGAAATCAGCTCAGCTTGTGATTTAGCCCCAGGAGCTCGGGGTAATGGACCCACCCACAGTGACCGTGCTGGGGCCTCTGCAGCAGCCCGTGGCCACCAGGGACAGCCCCACAGAGGGGAGAGATGCAGCAAACACCTCTCATCCCAAACCATGGCCTCTGCAGGTGGCAGCCAAACGTGCAGTGTGCTGGCTGGAGAGGTGGTGGCTCCCCTCAGGTGTGACTCTGGCCTGGCAGAGCCCAAAGCACAGCAGGAGCTGCCTGCAGCCCAGCTCCCCCCTCCTCTCCAGGCTGCCAGCATCAGAGCTGCTCTCACCAAACACAAAGCAAAAATCTCCCTAAGCTTGAATAAAACAGCAAAGTGTTGCTCCCAGCCAAAGACTGGAGCACATTTATGAAGTGACTGATCTTCTTTTCACCCACAAGCCTGGAGAGATCACAGGCCCTTTGCTGGACCCTGGTAAAACCCGCAGTGGCACATCCAGCCTGGTTCACCTCTCCTCTGCTCCACACAGCCAGGAACACTGCAAGGCTCTCGACTCCTGTCCAGGTCCCTGTGGGCAGCACAGCCCTGCAGAGCCCCATCCCTGGGTCACAGGAGCAGCAGGATCTGCTGGAGAGGGCAGGACACGCCACGCCGTGCACACAAACCCTTCTGTATCACCTAAAGACAGCTCAAAGCAAAACCAGGTTAAATATCAGTGCATGACATCAAGCACTGGCTCCTCTAATTTTGTATTTTTAAGATCAGATAAAGAAGGAAAGGAAGATTTTCCCCTGAATGTCTCTTTAAAGATCTTCCAACAGCTTACACACAAAGCATTTAGACACTTTAATTTCCACTCCAATATGAATACTCTAACCCCAAATGAAACTTATTAAAAATTAAATTCTTATATTAAGTTTAAGATGTGTCTCTTTTCTCCCCAGGTCCCATTAAACACTCTCCCTACACACAGTTTAGAAGACAGAAGAGATCCTAGAGAATATTTACAAAGAGAAAAAAACCCCCTGAGGGTTTTTATGTTACTACAACATTAATCTATTTTAATCACACAACAGATTAAAAACAAACAACATTAAATGGTTCTGCAAAGTACAGACCAAAAGCCTATCTTTGTTGCACAAAAAAAAAAAAAACCTCAGGAAAAAAAATAAAGTGCTTGGAAATCGGGTTATTATGGTGTTCCAGAGAGACAGAGCACAGCAAAATCAAGACTGGGCCACAGAGCTATGCATGGGGAGAAGATCACAGAACCACAGAGTGGGTTGGGCTGGAAGGGATCTCAAAGCCCATCCAGTGCCACCCCTGCCATGGCAGGGACACCTCCCACTGTCCCAGGCTGCTCCCAGCCCTGTCCAGCCTGGCCTTGGGCACTGCCAGGGATGCAGGGGCAGCCCCAGCTGCTCTGGGCACTCACTCTGTGATTACTTCAGCAGGTATTTCTAGCATTAATCTTTGTCCCTCTGATGTCCTCACCATTTCTTCCAAGGCAATCCCAGCCCAGTTCTCGCACTGTGCCCTTTCCCAGGTGTGAGCACCCCCTGGGCACCCCCAAACCCTGATTTCAGCTGCTTTTAGGGGATGGAGCCCAAGGAGCAAAGGCTGCTCCTCAGAGCTTGAGCAGCTGCTCTGAGCAGCTCTAGTTTCTATCCCAGGCTCTAAGATTTATTCAACCTTTAATTATTTACATCTATTTGGACAGTTTTGGTGCAGTGAACTAAAATATCTAGAGAGCTGTCCACAGGTCACTGCCCTGAATCATCCCAGTGCATTTAGAGGCTGGGCTGTTTATGGATAGTTCACTCTCCCTATGCTAACACAGAACCTCCTCTGCTGCTGCTGGGGCTGTCAGTGGCCTGGACATCTCACCTGATGCTCAGGGCTGGTTTTTCTCATCTTGAATAACCCAGATAATTGTGCTTTTGTAATTGAGTTTGTCATCTCCCTGCCGACAGACTCCTGATGAGGAACAGCAGCATTCTCTGGGATCTTGCTGCATCCCAGATCAGATCCATAGAGCCAAATCTTTCTAACAGCTACAAGCCAATTTGCTCCACCACAATTTTATAACCACCTCTGCCCAGAAGACATTGGATGGGAGCAGTTATGCTGGAACCCAAAATTACCTAAAGAAACCATAAAGAACAAAAGAATTGTTCTTGTTCAAAGGCAAGGAGCTGCTAAGATTCCCTGAAACAAGTGGAAGCATTTCACAGGGATGCTCTGATAACACAGGGTGCTCCAGGCAGCCCTTTTATCTCAACACTGCCAACTCAGCTGCCAAAGCATCCAAAACCTTCAAGGGAATGATTTGTGTGGTTACTCCAGATTTACCAGGAGATAGAGCTCACACTGAACATCAGTGGGAGCAGCTGCAGTTGTTCCTGGCAGCATCACTGCGGGTGTGGAGGGGGAAGGTGCAGGGGGTTCTGCACAACAGTCCTATGAAAATCTTCCACTATGTTTATTCAGTAGATTTCCTCCCAACGTGGTGCAATCCCTGGCAGGATTTGATTACTTCATCCCAGCATTCTTTCTTCCCCAAGCAGCTGCTGCAATGGATAATCCCCCCATTCACCGTGGGGGACAAAGGGCAGGGATGAGCAGTCCCTGCCCCTGGCTGCACTTTGGGGTGGCTCTGCACAGGCTGGGAGCAGGGAGGGAGAGCTGCTGAGCCCTGGGAGGGAGCACTGCAATCCTGCTGCCCTGCTGGGATCAGGGGAGATCCCCCCCCTCCCTCTCCAGGACCAAGCACTGACACCCAGCCCAAGAAAACACTCCCAGAGCCTGTCAGAGCATGGGCAGCACCCTGAGATTCCCAGCACTGTCTGGAAATGTTTCCCTGCCAGAGACATGGAGTGTCTGCCTCTGTCAGCCCCTGGGTGACACTGCTGAGGGATCCCAGGAGTCACCAGGCCTTGGGAGAAGGAACAGATCAGCTGTGGCCACAGCAGCAACACAGGCACAGTCCCAGATGTGGGACACAGGGACAGGACACAGAGGATGGCACAAGGACTTCACTTAACTAATGCCAAATATGCACAAGGGGTAAATCTCTGCCTAGGTGAGATCACAGAATCCCAGATGGTTTGGCTTGGAAGGGACCTCAAAGACCATCTTATCTCAACCTGCCATGGCAGGGACACCTCCCACTGTCCCAGGCTGCTCCAAGCCCTGTCCAGCCTGGCCTTGGGCACTGCCAGGGATCCAGGGGCAGCCCCAGCTGCTCTGGGCACCCTGTGCCAGGGCCTGCCCACCCTCACAGGGAAGACTTTATTCCTATATCCAACCTAAACCTATTCTCTGTCCATTTGAAGCCATTTCCCTTTGTCCTTGTAAATAAACTCTCTCCATCTTTCTTGCTGGCTCCCTTCAGACACCAGAAGGTCACAATGAGGAGATCCTTCACTGCTCTTACAGCTTAACAAAACTTTGTAGTGTTTTCAGTCTCAAGTGTAAAACCTACCACAAGTCAATGCCCCCTCTTAGGAACCTGCTTCAAAAACCAGAGGATGTATATTCAAGGCTTGCTTTATTTGCATTGCAGTTTTTAGCCTCATGAAAGAGAATGCCTTTCACATAATGGTATTACTTAAGGATCTAAGATAACAACAAAAAAAAAAGATGATGAGACTTCAGATAAAATCATGAAAGGCGGTAAAGCTGCATCTTATTACCACTCCATGGTAATTCAGCTTCTCTTAGCAGTGGTAAGGGCCTCTCTAAGAGCAGACAAGAGCTGCTGTTGAGCTCTGCTAATGATGCAGGAGATGGAACCGTGAGGCAGCAGCTCCTTCCAGGGCCACACACTTAGCAAGGTAACATTATCTCTGCATTTTACAGGTTTTCACAGTAAAAAATCTCTCTTCCAAACCATATGCAATAATATTGTGAATGAACTTTAATCTGCTTAAGGAACCATCAGCTCACAAAAGGAAGAGATGAAGTAGCTGTGCCCTGGTGAATGGATGGTGTAAATGTGTGTCAGTGCCACCATCAGGAGCTGAATCTCTGCAGGGTTTTTTCATTCCCCTGTTTGAAACTGCAGAGGCACCATACCCACAGCTGGATTTGAAGCAGCTGCTGCAGCTAGGAGACATCAGCTTTAAAAAATACCAGGAGATACTTAAGGATAATAAATGCTCAGCTCCGTGTCTATCCAAGCTCCTGGCACACCACCTTTGAATCACAGAATCAGAGAATCACTAAGGGTGGAAAAGACCTCTAAGATCATTGTGTCCAATCACTAAAAAATGAAAAATTACTTTAAAACATCCCCTCTCACACACCACAGTGTGAGGACAGGGTCCACTTCCCATCCTGAGCCTTCACCATTCCAAGTGTTCAAGTACCCACCCAATGTGCAGCTTAAAGGATCCCCAAAGCATGTGGGACTGAGTGTGGATTGAATACTGACTCAAGGAAGAGCACCCCTGTCTGCAGCAGCAACACAAGGGTGAGATCTCAGCACTCTCACAGTCAAAGGGCTTGGGGGAAAGTGTGAAGAAAGTTTTTTATCTTCCTATTCCCAAAATAATCCTGGGTATCCATTCCAGAACTCCAATTTTGGATATCAGGAATGACAACAGAGCAGCTCATTGAAGCAAGAGTTATTCAGGGGGGAATATTTCACCCAAATAAGTGCAATGATTATTGGTTGCAATATATGATACACAAGAAACACAGCAAAGAAAATCAGAGTAAGAAAAACAAACTTTCTTCACTTGTGCTATTTTCTTGAAATTTAATTTTCAAGAGATTCTTGATGCCAGCCTTTTCCCACACTGTTTGCAGTCAGGCATCATTAAGTCTGGGAGTTGGGGCTGGGCTACCATGTACAGCCTCCTCTTTGCTAAACAACTCCTGTCCCACACTAAAAGAATAAAATTACTCTTACTAAATGGATTTCTCTTTTTTAAAAAACAGAACACGTTGTCTTCTAGACTTCAAATTCCAATACAGCCAACTAAATTAAAACAAAGTACACACTACCAAATGTTCTCACTAATAAGACTAAAATCACTCTAGAAACTGAACATCAGTTAATCTTCCAGCTAAGAATATCACACAGAGAAGACAAGAGGATCTTGCCAGTAATCTTAAAATGAAGACTGATAAGGCAAAAAACCCCTCACAGCAGCTTGTTCTCCACTAATGTTCTGGTTGGTGGTTAACACCCCCAGCACCAAGGGCTGCTCCCTGACACAGGGCCACAGCACTTTTCCAAAATCATCCCCAGGAAGGAACAGTCCAGAAGAGTTATATTAACACAGTATCACTATCTTAAAAAGGCTAAAAAAAGTCCTTTCAGCTACTAAATGCCTTTCTGAAAGAGGTGTTTGGGCATCAGCCCCTGCCTCTGCTGTGTTGTTGTCATAACAGAGGAGTGGAGCTCTGAGTGCTGCCCAATCCCCTCTGGCTGGACACCCCAGGCTGTCACTGCTGCTCTGGCATCAGGCTGGCTCCATCCCATCCCCATCCCCATCCCCATTATCCCCTCCCCATCCCCATCCCATCCCATCCCCATTATCCCATCCCTATCCCAATCCCCATCCCATCCCCATCCCCATTATCCCCTCCCCATCCCCATCCCCATCCCATTCCATCCCCATTATCCCATCCCTATCCCAATCCCCATCCCCATCCCCATTATCCCATCCCCATCCCATTATCCCATCCCATCCCCATCCCCATTATCCCATCCCCATTATCCCATCCTCATCCCTATCCCGTTATCCCATCCCCATCCCATCCCATCCCATCTCATCCACATCCCATCCCATCCCATCCCCATCCCATCCCATCCCCATCCCTATTATCCCATCCCATTACCCCATCCCCATCCCCATCCCATCCCAATCCCATTACCCCATCCCCATCCCATTATCCCATCCCATTATCCCATCCCATCCCCATGCCAGGGCTGGGGCTCCCAGGGGACACAGGCACTGCAGAGCCATCACAAAGCTCTGCTTGGGGAATGGGCTGGAGCAGGGAAAGGGCCATGGGCTGGTTTGGGATCCCACAGCTCTGCAGACTCCAGGAGAATCCCTTCTCCAGCTCCTTGGACAGCTCAGCCTGAGTGACCAAGCAAAGGACACACCTCCAGTGCAGCAGCAAAGGGAAATGAGAAAGATCAGGAACCTGGACCTGTTCTGAGCCTCTGCTGTGCCTTCCTGGAGGAGGATTTAGCTCCTGTGGGAATGCTGGGCAGCCCCAGGGATGAATCCCAGCCAGGACAAAAGCACAGCAACCCCTGGCTCAGCAGGAGATTTCCACAGTGGGAAATCTGATCACTGACCCAGGCTGTTGTCAAGCTCATTACATTGAAACATCTCAACAAACCTCACCAATATTACCAGAACTGAAATGAGTTTCAGCATCTCTTCTCTTGGGAATGGAGTTATCAGTCAAGCCCAAACGTGAACAGGCCCTAAGCAAGAGCTAAAAAGCAGAGGAATTCCAGCCCTGCCTCTCATTGGCTTCTTGGAAAGCCATTTCTTAGATAACTAAAAGGCAGATAAATAATAGAAAAGGATCTGCACTAAGTAGATAATTTTGTTTTCAGGGATGTAAGTGGCAAATGCTGAATTTCTTTTTCATCTTGCCTTGAGTTGCAGCAAACTGTCACTCTTACATGGGCAGCAAGGGAAAAACATACTTATTATTAGAAAACAATCACTGCCAGATCTGATAACAATCTGACATTAACAACTGTGGGGATTCTGCTGCCAAGGATGTCTTGTGTTATTTAGAAAACAAAAAAGAAAAAATTCCTGAGGGGAGAAAGCACACAAACAAACAATTGGTTTACATCCTATTAATAAACCTCTACAGTTCATGCCTCCCTCAGAAAATGCTTATGGTCCTGCTATCACCTTCCAGAGCAAGTTCCCAAATGACATTTACCATTCCTGAGGCTAAAAACACCAATCACAACTGTCCCAGAACCTGCCACAACCATGGGTGGTGCTGTTTTCCTCCAGCCTTTCTGCAGGGGGACCTGACCTCCTTTTGTAGTGGCTCCTGCTCCCCACAGCCAAGGCTGGAAGGATTTACTCTCTCCTTTATTTTTCCAGTCTTAATCCCTGTTTGCAGCTCCAACAGCAGCACCATTCACACAGCCAGACATTCCAGAGGTCAAGATCAGCTTTTAGGTGACTTGAGCTGGGTACAAAACTCTCCACTTGGCTTCTGACTCCCAGCTTCAACCAATGGGGGATCTGTCAACCCACTGACCCCATCCAAACCCAGCTAAAGCCTTTGCACAGCAAAGATTTTGAATGTTTTGGCTCTCCCTTCTGAGGATGCACCTAAATGGAGCCCAGTGTGCACAGCAGTAACAGCATTAAGGGAGTGGTAAAATACCAGAGGGTTTTTGAGTTTCACCAAAGGCTGTAGGATAGTTTGACTTCTCCACAGCAGATCAGGAACTCAAAAGAAAAAAAAATTCAGAGCTAATCACAGCATTGAAAGGACCAGAAAAACAAATCCAGAATGCATCTAAATAGGTGAAGTAACAATCTAGAGGGATCAAATAAAGGAAGACAATTTTTCATTTTTGTTTTCACATGTGTCTTGAAGGACTGAGCCAGAGCAGCTGCTGAAGTTCCTGTGCTCACTGAAGTCACTAAGGTCATTGAAGCTCCTGTGCCCACTGCTCCTGCTGAATTCACTGAGAATCCTTCTAGCTGTTGGGGTTTTTCACACAGTTGATGCTACAGTATGTACTGCAGTTTCTTACTGAGTTTGTATCTGTTCTTAGATCTTACACAAAAGATTTTTTTAGGCAAGTTCAGGTTCTGTGTGTGCAGACAAAGTGGGGATTTGAGTGGGGAGTGTGGAAAGATTTTTCACAAAACATTCTTCCATCTGAAAATGAAGTTTTGTTTCTTCACTGCTATTTTCTGGAGTTCAAAATAAACCTTTACATCCTGCACCATTCTGCATTACTGTCCTCACCCCTTTGTAATGACCTCCTGGGAGTTAAACCCTCAGCTGTGCTCCCAGGCTCACAGAAACCACTCCAACACTGAAAATGGGACAAAAGCTGCAGCCAGGT